>NW_028270188.1:2018432-2353744 GCF_037043375.1 Chiloscyllium plagiosum | reverse complement strand
CTTTCAGGCGGAGGAGCACTTTCACTGTTTTATTTCCGCTGTCTAAACCCCTCATCACTTGGAAAGCTTCAGCAAGGCGATTTATCAGCCCTCGGTTCTCCATGGAGAGCTGCCCCAACATTCCAATCCACCTTTATTGCTGACATTCCTCATACACCGTACCATTCCCATCAACCTGTTCTGCACTATCTCCACACATATCATTTCCCTGCTTCGTAAACCTTCACACCCAGAATTGTGTGAACATCCAGTAGATGGATTTATTCACAGTGGGATTGTGTGGGTGAAGCACTTGTTTCGCTTTCACCACGTGTGCTGCTGTACCATGTTCACTACAATGACACTCTGGTCCCAAACTCAAACTTATTTCAAAGACACTAACCGCATGAAGGGCATCTTTTTTTTTAAATCGAACAGCTGACAGGGCGACCAGCAAAAGTGAAATCCAACGACCAAGGCTCGATGGCGATTTGAAGCAAGGCTCGCTCAGATGCCAGTTTAACACAAGCTCGGGGAGTGTCATGCCCCGAGACAAACAAGCCAGTGACACTCTTGCATTTCCAACACCAAACCAGCTGAGAGCCGCTCAGAGCCAACTACACCCCAACTTGCTTCAGGAATTCTAAGCAACAAAGCGTTTCAATGACATCGCCTTCTCATTCCCTCTCCGTGCACATGGGACAGTGCTGTTTATCCCTTCCCCTTGGACTGAGCTGTATCCATTGGTGGAGTATTCAGCCATTTCCCACCACTTTCAGGCAGTGTGAGGGGAGGCAAGCGCGGATATGCTCTGAAGCTCTCTCTCACCGGCACGGCCAGTTCACTCAGGCGCTGGAAGTGAGCAAATTTGATTGCGAACTTCCTCTAAATATCATTTATCTGAGACAGAGAGAAAGATGTTGAACTGGTGGGAAAGAGAGAAATGTACTCCGGATATTCTTCCTTCAGGTATATTCAAACGAGTGCATTTTTGTCCAGTCTGTTTGATGCTCAGAATCCATCTTCACACAGTAATCCTGCAGAAAGGCTTTTTTAACAGGGGCGTTGGAATCTTTGCCGCAACCGGGCAGCAGTTAATATCTGAGCTCCAACTGTCCCAGATGGAGAGAATCCACGTCAAACCCTCACTCACTGAGAGCCATCCCCATGGACCCTGAGCTGCGGGGCTGCTGACAGTCAAACGCAGATGAGAGGGTTAAAATGAGCCATTGATTCTCCCTCAGCCGCTCTGTCCCAGAGACAGGGAGAGGGACGGCATCAACGTGAGGTCTCATTCCCGCGCTGACAGAAGCTGAACAACCCATCAAGTCCATGACGACTCTCTGTCACTGGTATCTCTCCGAGGTTATTCATAATCAGTGATATATGTCCTAATAACGGGGATCGGTGTCTGTGCCATAATGCTGTCTCCCACATGCTGATCCATTTGTCATTCACGGCTTTTCATTTCACTGGGAGGACAGTGCTGTGTGAAACAACGTGGGGACTAACGGTAGGGCGTCATGCGCATGGTACACACCACAACTGATATCTCTCACCTGCATCAGTTTATTCCCACCTCAGGCAAGTGATTTTGCGAAGCAGATCATAGCAGATCGACAGAGAACTGGAAAAGAGCTTTCAGACCTTCAGAAGTGTGTTTCGTCACCTGTGTAAATTTGATGGGTGCATCAGTATGAGATATTCATTTCAGATACATTGAGTGACAGGAAGCGGAAGGCGAATCAATATGCAATGTGTAGGATGGAGCTCTGTTACAGATGAACACTGACGGGGGTAGTATACACATGCGGAAACCTGGAACTGTTAACGAGCAGGGGATGTTTTCAATTCATGAATTTCTGGGTTATGGGCCAAACACCCTCGCCCTGTGCCGCTCTGTTAGCGCTGACCACAGCACTTTCCCGCAGTCTTCAGCTTTTCATCTGGCGTATGGCATGTACCTTAGAGGATGGTGGTGAAAGATCTTCGCTGTTCTTGAATGATAGTCTGTGGTGCAGACGTGTCCCCGTCTTTGTCAATATAGCGTCTATGTTACTTCCCACATTCTGTTGGTTGAACTGTGATTTCACTCAGAATCACAAAATGTTGTCACAGTGCAGACTGAGGCCTGTAGACCCCCTTCACTGTGCTGGCTCCACACAATGAGGAAATGAATGTGCCGTCCAATTGCTTGATTTTATACGATTGATTGATTGATTGATTTTAATCTGTGCCTAAGTACAGTGAAAAAGCTTTGTTTGTGATTGGTAAAAGCAGGTCATTGTAATCAAGGACATGCTGATCACAATGTGAGTAAAACAAAATTTGGACAGATTAAGGCATTCAGGTTACTCCGCACAGGATGTGCGCTCAGAAAGATCTACATTAACATGTTCAGCATCATTTGAAGTTAGAGAATTTATTTATCAGACTAGTATTGGCCTAGAAAAGAAAAGAGGGGGTTTAATGGGAGGGTGGAGGAGATGAAGAATCACACCGAAAAAAATAGGAAAGACTGAGTTGTTTCCTTATGGAGGGGTTCCAGCTGATGTGAGGTTGGTAAGAATAAATAGGAGGGGAATTCCCTCCTTCAGGTGAGTGCATAAGTAGAGGTGAGAATTGTTTGCTTTAGCTCGTCATTAAATGGAAACCAGTTAGCACAGTCCGCTGGCTAACTGGATTATGGTATAGAGTGAGACCAACAACATGGAATTAATTGTTGCACAGTCTCAAGTTGCCATTAGGATCATCATCTCCCCCGTCCACCTGATCTGTAATACTATGGCGACTCTAATGAGTAAGACTTAGTCCGTCGATGTAAAACATCATTATCATTGCCATCTGTTGCCTTGAACATTTGGTCACAATCCCAAGAAATGGGACTGAGTCCGTTTAATATTCACTGATCTCCGCCGGAAAAATCCAGCAACAAGACTCGTCCTTATTCCTGTTTGAACGCTCTGTTCCGCACAGCAGCAAACTATTTATTATGACTTTACCAGATTTGTTGTCAACATTCAAACTACCCAAAGAGATAAATCTAGTTCTTTTCGATTGGTTTAATGGACTGTGCGAGTTTACAGCAAATGAAATAATTTGAAACGAGCTCAACAATCTTACCCAGAATGTAACCTAGTGCAAAGTCAACGATATGAGAAGGGCCATCAGACTAAAACTTTCCTCCTGTTTCTCTATCCACAGATAGATATTCACCTGGGGAATACTTGCAGCTTTTTAGTTAATAATTGACACCTTTCCCAAAGACAGAGCAATCATCCAAATCAGAAACTGGAGTTTTAGGATAAATTTTGCTTTACTCAACATTGTTTTTCAATTGCGCTTCAGTCTTATGATCCAACACCCACGGTGGCACAGTGGTTAGCACTGCTGCCTCACAGCACTTGAGACCTGGGTTCAATTCCTGCCTCAGGCAACTGTCTCTGTGGAGTTTGCACATTCTCCCGTGTCTGTGTGGCTTTTCTCCGGGTGCTCCGGTTTCCTCCTACAGCCCAAAGATGTGCAGGTTAGGTGAGTTGGCCGTGCTAAATTGCCTGTAGTGTTATTGGGGTGGGTCGGCGTGGACTTGTTGGGCTGAAGGGCCTGTTTCCACACTGTAAGTAATCTAATCATAACACTTGGTCAATGTCATTAAAAGCAGTTTAAAATCAGGACTGAAGTTATAAACTCGGCAGTTTACGCACCTTTAAGTACCAAGCGCTGAAGAATCGCGCCACAGGAGCCACGGCAGCCAGACTCTAACGCGTCATATTCGTACCTCTGGGACCTTAAACCCAACAGCTGGACTTTTGCTGTGGTTCTGAAATGAAAACTAACGCATAGGAGGTTATATTGACATGGACCTGTGATTATTGGAGCATCGGGTTCACAAAATGACCTAGAAACATATTGTGAAAAACAGACTTCATTTAAAAGTAGGTTTCCATGGGTTCGTGCGTTGTTGACAGACAATGTTACATTGCCGCTGTCACAGGGCTTTTCATTCGATCGGCTTCAATTTGGCACAGAATTCGATTCAATGAAAATTCACCAACTTCCTTCTGAACGTTCGTACAGACAACATGAAACATCCTGCACTTAAAACCAATCTTCAAAGGACACGTTGAACGATTTTCATGATCACTGAAGATATAACATGGTTATGCAAGATTTAGTTGAATTTCTGTTCAAATTGTAAAGTGGTGAGAATCCAGGGTGTTTCAGAAAGTCCGAAATTCATGTTTACTTGTGGCAGGAAAGCCAGCCCAGCAAAGGGGAAATCTGTTCCTGAAACCCACAATCCACATGGTCCTTACTCCATGTGCCCAGTTGGACCCCTTTGTGAAGGAGCACGCAGTCTGACAGAGGGTCTGTGAAAATCCTCCACGCTTTGATCTAACGCTGCAACAAGAGCTGTCTATTCCCGCTGTGAGAGCGGTTGGATAAAGGGAAGGACCTTGATATTCCATGGTTTAGATTCACGTTGTCCTCGTGGTGTCATTGTTTAAAACTCCTTACCAAAAACAGTACAGAGAGCAACAAGAGAAAGCTATTGAACCTCACGGCCCTACCCCTCAATCTGGTCTCATAATGGCTGATGAAACATTATAATGTCTTTTCCCAGCCCAACCACATCCACCTCTCGCCCCCTGGGAAACAGATGTCTAAAAACTGAAAATGTCAGTGCGATTGTGTGTGTGTGTGTGTGTGTGTGGTGCTGGAGTGGGGGGATGGGGTAGACATGTTCAGAGGCAGTGGGTTTCTGCTCGAACTTTGTACATTTTGCGACTTATCTGTCAATTCTGGTCCAATCATGTTTAAAAGATACATTTCCCTCAAACCTCACCACTCAGGAGGTGAGGACTTTCCTCTGATCAGCTGTAGGAACGACAATTCCAGACGATTGGAATTGACGATGAATCAGCAGAGCAATAATTGATTCTGAATAAACTCCGACTCAAACCCAACAAACTTTGAATAACGATGCTGTAGAAGTTTAATGTGCTTTTCATTGCGCCACAGAGCCGCGCTGGCCCCCATTTTACTGCACCCAAATTTGCGGTTTTTGGGTCTTTCATCAAGCATATATTTCTCCTCGCCATACCTTCCCTACCTGGTCTTTATCCGTGTGTGCCCCAGCTCCTCAAGTGTTCAGCGAAATAATCCTGACATATTCTTATCACTCTTACCGTTACCACACGTTCAGACAGTGAATTGCAGATAAACAACACTCTCAGGGTGAAAACATTCTTCATAAATCTCCTCCAGAAGTCCACTCCCTTTTCTTTAATGTGTAGCCCTGATTATTAATCCTTCCTATAAGAAGTTTACTCATATCACAAATGTCGATCCCCTTAATGTGCATGTCAATCAGTTCCTCACTCAGCCTTCTGCGCTCTCAGACAAACAGCCCCAGCCTAGCTCGTCTATCTTCATAGTGAGAATGGTTCAGCCCAGGCAATCCCTTGGTCAATCCCCTTTGAACACCGTCCCGTGCAAACACACGATTCCTGCAGTCCGACGACCAGAGCAGAACAAATTATTTGGAGGGGCCAGTGTTGACTGGGGTATACAAAGTTCAAAATCACACAACACCAGGTTATGGTCCAACAGGTTTGTTTGCAGAGCACTAGCTTTTGCAGCACTTCTCTTCATCAGGAAATTGTGGACTGTAAGATCATAGGACACAGAAGTTATCACAAAAGTTGACAGTGTGAGTTAATCGAAATTGTTAAGTCTCTAATCTTTTAGAAAGAATATGTTGGTTTCAGTTCTTTCATATGTAAATCTCAGAGCTTTTTTAAAAGTTGCATTCTCAAGTGAACTTTAACAATTGGTGTCATATCGGCCCAAATAACGCATTGAAGGTGTGATGTACCCCGTGTGAGGCTACCAGTGCCCCAGTGTGCAGATTGATTCTAATCTGAAAAAAAATGGACTGGCAGAATCTTACATGGATGCTTGCAGATTTTTGAGCAAAATAAATGTAATTCTGCAAATACAAATTCACCCCGCAAATTTATACCCGTGTGTGTGTCGTGGGTAGGTATGAGTGTGAGAGAGTGGACGTGTGTGTATGCGTCTGAATCTGAGTGTAAAGGGGTGTGTCTGTGAGAGGATGCGTGTACGTGTGAGTGTGTGAGTGAAAGAGATAGATCTTGTTTATGAGAGAGGGTGTGCGTGAGTGTATGGGTCTATAGGAGTGCGCGTGTCTTTCAGTGTGTGTGTCGGAGTATGTGTGTCTGCCTGTCGGAGTGTCTGTGCGTCTCTGTGCGTGTGTCTGTGTGTGTGTGCACACAGTGAGGTCACCTGTAATGTGGCAAGCACTCAAGGTCCCGTTTGAGGCCACCCCCATGGTTACCAAACTTGGCTATCATCCTCTGCTCGGCCACTTTGCATTGTTGCCTGTCCCCAAGTCTACCTTGGAAAATGGTCACCGGAAGGTCCGAGGTCGAATGCCCCGGACTGCTGAAGTGCTCTCTGCCTGGGAGAGAATACTCCTGCCTGGTGATTGTTGTGCCATGTCCATTCATCCATTGTTGTAGCCTCTGCTTGGTCTCGACAATGTTCCATGCCTCAGGGCATCCTTGCCTGCAGCGTATGAGATAGACAATGTTGGTGAAGTCGCCACGTACATGGTGGGAGGTGTCACCACGTGTAATGGTGGTACACTTCCCACCATGTACATGGCAGGTACTCACGTGACTGGGCAACGTCGTCTATCTCCAGAGGCTGTGGAGGTTGCATCGAGTACTTCATGTTGAATACTGAGATTGATACATTTCTACAATACATTAAAGGCTCAGGGGATAGTGCAAGGTATTGTTGAAACGTATGTTTCAATAACAATGTAGTTTCACATCTGTTGCATCACCAACATCCCCACACAAGACAGTACCCCATTGTTGCAGACGATCCCATAATCCCAGTTTCCAGACCCGGAATCAGAGAAACTGAGTGGTGCAGAAACATGTGTCCTTGCATATTATTAAGGCAGGTAGAGAAAGCTCCTGCTCGGCAACGGGTTGAAATTTCAAGCACAGACGGGAATAGGGATAAGGAATCATTTCGGATTTAGAATCGGATTGGTCCACATAAGCACCAAAACAATAATGATAACTCTGACAAATGAGAATCTAATCATAACCCATTGACATTGAATGGTTTATAGTAACTGAATTCCTTCGCATAATCGTCCAAGGAACCAGTATTTGTGCGAAACGGAACTTGACCAGCTACATAAATACTTCGGCTACAAAAACAAGTCCGTGGGTAGGCATTTTTGGGTTATTAACTCAGCTCTTAAATCCATGAAGCCTGCATGGTTTGCAGTGCGCAAATCAGACATGTAAAAGATCTCTCTCTCTCTCTCTCTCTCTCTCTCTCTCTCTCTCTCTCTCTCTCTCTCTCTCTCTCCATTTGCCTGGATGGGTGAAGCTTAAATAACATTTAAGGAACTGAACACCGTTCACGATAACGCAGTCCCGTAACTGTACCCTAAACAGTACCTGCAATAATTACTCCCTTCACCGCTAAGGCACAATTGCAGCAGAGTGCACCACTTACACAACGCACTGGTGTCACTCATCCAGGCTTTGTTGGCAGAACCTTCAAAGATCAACAACTATACAGACGACAAAGACAAGGTGGGAAGGTACATGGCAACGCCATCATTTGCAAGTTACTCTTCAAGGTACATTCCATCATGACTTGGATTCATTACAATCAGTAATAAACACATTGATTTGTGAACTGGACTTGATGGGCAAATTGGCCTACTTCAGCTCTCCACCTTTTATCTTAGAATTTTAAAACATGTTGATTATTGTAGTGACCAGACTTGTGCTCAGACCTTTAGATTTTCCCTCAACTGGCGGTTGCTAAAGTTCTCGTATCATCCCCAGCCAATGGTCAGCAACAGAACATATCCAAAAGCCCTCTCGACCAACAGACCTTGCTGTCCAACGATCTTCAGTGATCTGTGAATGTCCACTCCAACATCGGTTTGTGCTTCTAAACCACTCAGAATCCTCACTGTTATTGTTTCCTCTTCCCAAATTCATTACCACTCATTACTCTGCATTCAATTCCATTCATCAGTTTTGCTTTCCACCTGGTTCATACATCTGTTCAGTCCCTGGCAATCTTCGTCACAGTCAAACACTCGACCAATTGTTGCATCGCATTGAAACTTCTAAATTATGACTCTGGCAAATAATTGTTAAATTTGATAAAGATCAGAAAATGGTGGAACTCTACTGGAAACTGACTTCCAAGCATGGTTCATTGCTGGTTGGGATTAACAGCTGCAATCACAGGATAATCGAACCCGTGCCGTCATTTGTAAACTTGCTGGTGACTCTGCAGTTTGGTTTCCTGAGTGATTATTTCTCACATGTGGGAGTGGTGGACGGCCTGTCCATAGTGTGACTGAGCAAGTGAGTTTACACCTCAGCGGCAATTGCATCCTTTCCTGCAGTCCCCCAATTGCCTTGACTTCTGGGCGGCGTAGGTATCTTTGTGTCTACAGGTTCAGGCTGCTCATTTGAGTCAGTGGATCATGTGAAAAGGCTACCTGTTTAAAGGAACACTGTCCCTCTCTGCTGTTGTTATTTAAAGGGATGGAGACATTGTGTGTGAGAGAGAGACCGAGGTTAACCTGGAGAGCAGGGAAATCAGATCCTGAGCAGAAACTAATAAAATAGTTAGTTAGAAACTGTTCTCAATTCCTCCTGCAATTTTACTGCAATAATGACAGAGATAAACTTGTTTTAAAGAGAAAGAGTTCACAGATGGGAAATTCAGACTTTAAATCGATCTGAGAGTCACCCAATTCCGTAGGTCCTGATTATTACGGCTAATATAGAAGGGGAAAACAGCAATCCCAGCCCAGAGAAACCATTCTCATGTTGTGCCTGTGGTCAAGGATTTAACCGGTTATGTGATCTGGGAAGACACCAATATGACGGGACCAGGGTGAGGCTGTGTAAATGTGGGGACTGTGGGAAGGAATCAGTCACCCCACTCAGTGGGACACACACAAGCACAGTCACACGGGGAGAGGCTGCTCATCTGCCCCAAATATGGGAAGGGTTTTATTCGATTTTACAATCTGCTGAGGCACCAGGGAGCGCACAGAGGGTTGAGACCCTGCGCTTGCTCCATGTGTGAGAAAGGATTCATTCAAGTCTCTCACCTGCGGAGACATCAGTGCATTCCCACCGGGGAGAGGCAATTCAGATGCTCAATGTGTGGGAAAGGATTCACTCAGTCCGCTGATCTGCGGAAAGACCAGGGAGCCCACACAGGGGAGAGGCTATTCAGATGCTCAGTGTGTGAGAAGGATTTCAGTGATTCATCCCTCCTGCTGATACACCAGCGGGTTCACACTGGGTAGGAGCTGTTTCCCTCTGTGTGAGACAAGGGATTTGCTGAATCTTAAACACGACTGAGACACGAGTGAGTGGACACAGGGAAGTGGTCATCCACCTGTCCCGTGTGGGGTAGAGTTCATACATCACTGCAGGACTCTGATTCTGCAATTACTGTTCATTAGAGGCAGGAGTGGACCTTGTACATGATGACACTGTTGGAGTATCGATGTTGTTGTTGCTAATCACATTAACTGGGCTGGAGTTGACTGGATTTATATTGCCACTTACTGAACTTCAGGATGTCTCTCTAAGCAGTAAGTCTCCACAAACAGCAAAGTGACAATGAGCAGAGATCATCTGTTTTGATTCAAATTGGGATTGGAGCATCTGCTTCACAGCACCAGGTACAAGGTATGGAGTCCAGCCTTGGCCAACGGCCTGTGTGGAGTTCGCATTCTCCCCATGATAGTGTGGGTCCCCATGATAGTGTGGGTCCCCTCCAGGTGCTCTGGTTTCCTCCCACAAACCAAAGATGCGCAGGTTAGGTGGATCAGTCGTGCTAAATTGTGCACCGTGTTCCAGAATGTGCAGACGAGGTGGATCAGCCATGGGAAATGCGGTGTTACAGGGATGGAGTGCAGTGGGTGGTAAGGTCGGTGGTATTTGATGGGCCAATGCTCTCCTGCCACACTGTAGGGATTCTATTCTATGACTGAGGCTTAAGGCGACACAGCAGGGTGTCCTTGGAGAAGGAGCATGTGGTGTGTAACAAGGCTCTCGATGCCTTTAGATAGAGGTGGGCACCGCAGGGCATACGGTACTTTATCTCCACCGCTACCCCTCCTTCCCCAACTCTACTTTGATTTAGTCCCTTCCCACGCTGTCACTTGTAATGGTTTGCTTTGCCTGGGGCTTTGTAATGGGCTTTGTTTATAAATATTCAATTGGTTACACAAATGGTTTACTGCTGGTGATTATATGTTAATAAAAAAGCAAAATGATGTAATGATGATTTTTATGGTGGGAAGGTTGCTCTGCTGTGTGTGATAACACTTCTGGGTCAGAGAAATGGGGGGAAAAAAGAATGCTTCACAGCTCACAGAATGAGAACTGAAAAGCAGTTCCGACTGGAAAGGAATATTTCCCTGGAGTTTAAGTAACTGGGAAGTGATGGTGTCTGGGAATTGACAGAATGGGATGTTCATCATAGGGTTGGTGTGGACTTGATGGATGAATACCCTCTCTCTGCACTATAGGGACTTCATTCTACTCTCATAAAGAAGAATGTACCTATCTCCATGTGTTGTGAATCTGTGGAATTCCCTATTCCAAATGAAGTGGATGCCAGGGCAATGAGCAAATTTACTGAAGAGATACAGATGTTGAATTTGCAATGAGTTGAAGGGTGAGAAAGAGCAGGTGGGAAAATCCAGCTGAGACAGAGGTGAGCTCAATCATCACCGTATTAAATGGTGGACCTGGTTCGAAGGGCTGCATTGCTTCCTCTGTGCCCAGTGCTTATCCTCTTACGGTAATAACTGGAAAGCTGAATCCAAAACTCACCACCTTCACCAAAGGAGATTTTCGGAAACAGCAGGATAGTCAGGTAGATTAGCATTCCAAACTTAGATTGTGAGGAAGCATGTGGGAGATAATGATTTTGCAATTTTAAACTGAGGGGAGACAGTGATTTATGGTTTTAGACTGTGTAGTACATTCACAACGTCCAGAATACTCTCTTGTGAATATCTATCCTATACTTTATTACAAAGCCAAGGTCTCTGATAATGAAAACCAAAACACCCAGGAAACATCGCCTCACCATGTAATCTGATAAAAGACTTGTGCTAAGTCTGGTGGAATTTAGAACACAGACGGAATGCGGGAAGATTAAATCCAATCCCAAGATCCCGTGCTTAAACAAAGGAGACGACAATAGGATGAGGCAGGATTTGGCTAATCTAGACTGGAAGCAAAGGCTTCACAGTGGGACAGTTGATGGACAGTGGGGGAATATCAAAGCATTTTATCAAACAAGAGGTCTTCTTTGAGTCTTTTATGATGACATATAGCAGTAACCTAAATAGTGTACTTGCAAAACGCCTTCGGTCAATATAATTTAGCTGTCCGATGTGCGGTTCACTTTCTTATACGTTTGTGACTTGTGGTTTTGAATGGAAGCTGTCTATCAGGATTATCTCCATGGCAACCGCAGTTTAAAACGTCGAGTTCAGTTCAGCACTTTGTGGTTAAACCACGCACCCCTCCCCCACACCCACGTTGCTCACTCAAGTACCTGACAGGCACTTCAGTTGCAGTCGGGTTATCTATCAGGATTCTGATGTGGAGGAGCCTGTGTTGGATAAAGTTATAAATCACACAACACCAGGTAATAATCCAACAGGTTTATTTGGAAGTACAAGCTTTTGGAGTGTGCTTTGATTTTCCACTTGATCAAGATTATCTCTATGGTAACAGTTAGGTGCTTCAACAATTAGAGGTCATATGTTCCCCATACAAAAGGTTACCCTCTAGCAGTGTAAACTGCTATTCTGGCCCGAGGGATAGCTACTCATCACTTTTCTCCCCCTGTCCCATATAGCTTTCTGTTGATCTTTTATGTTTTTCCAATCGCCTAGTTTCTCGCTGATCTTTGCAAATTTGTATGCCTTCTATTTCAATTTAATAGACTCCCCTATTTCCATCGACACCCAAGGCAGATAACTCATTTTCCTACCGTCCGTCATTTTCACTGATATATACTTTCTTCCGTGATCTGAAATCCAAAACAATTTCCTCACTCCTTTCCCCCACAGCCAGTTTTCACACTTTCTCTCTCCTCTCTTTGAATTCAATTCCCTAGCTCCTGTCTGTAGGCTAAGAACCAAATCAATGATTCTGCCTCGGATTCTATTGGGGGTTGATGAATCTTCTCCCCACCTCCTAGGTTTCCTTCCTGGTCAGAACCATACTGGGGAAAAAAATAATCTGGAACCTCTTATTTTCCCCAGCCCCACCCTCTGATGAAAACCATCTTGCACACACTGGCTAAATCATTTCTGGTTGAACTAAAATGAACCAAAATAGAACTCTAATTGCAGTTCCATCCTTATCCCATTCCGTAACAATCCTGAATCTTCACAAAAATGTTCTGATAACTTTCAGCAAAATGCTCCCCCACTGATACTCCGACCACTTGTCAGGATACCAGGGGAGGGGCCATTCCCTGGGACCTGTTCCCGGAGAGAGTTAGGGAGAGAGCTGTCAATGACAGATTAATCCCACACACCCACAGCTTCCCTCCCTGGTACTGACCCGCACTGCACATACGCCAACAATTGGCCAGCACTGCGCCTGTGCACTGGTCTCCCCTCCTACAGCACAGGATCCAGATCACACAGGAGCCTGGGTGATTGACAGCAACTGCTGCACAATAGGGTGGAGGGGGCGGGGCTGGAGGACTGGGACAATGGGATTGTGAACAGTGAATGAATGTGGAGGATACTGGGGGATGGATAGGTCAGTGAGGGACAGGATCAGTGCAGCAGCAGGAGGGAATCCTGGATAAACTGAGCAGTGGGAGAGCCTGACAGGAGAGAAACTACAGGAAGGTTCTGTTTGGATACTCAGGCAGGGACAGCTGGGAGACAGCATGGCCTGGTCTAATCAGCCTTTTCAAAGATGCTGTTACACAACTCTGAGCCCGATCCTCTCTGGTCCAGAGGTAAAGACACTACCACCCTTTCCTTAGGGGCTAGTTGGAAAGAAGGGAAGATTTTTTCAATCTCACTCACATGGAAACTCCATGAGCTCCTCCCACTTACTGTCTACAGTGCGGATGGAGGAGACAGAGCAGGTGGGAGGGGGCTCGGATATACGGACTGCCTTTCAAAAGGAACTCAACTGTGTTGGTGATATTATCAAGACTCAATACACAGTCACTAGCACAATGCTGGTGTACATGAACTTTATCCAGAATATTAACACCTATAGTTGCGCGACGCAGACCCCAATGTAGAGTTAAGTCCTGGATATTATTAACAGCTTTGTGCATGGGAGATCATGTCTCATGAACTTGACTGAGTTTTCTGAAGAAGTAACAAAGAGGATTGATGAGGGTAGAGCAGTGGACATCATCTATATGGACTTCAGTAAGGTGTTCAACAAGGTTTCTCATGGGAGACTGGTTAGCAAGGTAGATCTCATAGAATACAAGACAACTGGCATTTTGAGTACAGAATTGGCTCAAAGTTAGAAGACAGAGGGTGGTGCCGGAGGCTTGCTTTTCAGGCTGGAGGCCTGTGACCAGTGGAGTGCCACAAGGATGGGTGCTGGATCCACTCCTTTTCGTCATTTATATCAATGATTTGGATGTGAACACAAGAGGTGTAGTTAGTAAGTTTGCACATGCCACCAAAACTGGAGGTGTAGTTGACAGTGAAAAATATTACCTCAGAGTACAACGGCATCTTGATCAGATGGGCAAATGGGCTGAGGAGTGGCAGATTGAGTTTAATTCTGATAAATGTGAGGTGCTGCATTTTGGAAAAGCAATTTTTTGCAGGATTGATACACTTAATGGTAAGGTCCTGGGGAGTGTTGCTGAACAAAGAGATCTTGGAATGCAGGTTAATAGTTCCTTGAAAGTAGAGTTACAGGTAGATAGGTTCATGAAGAAGGCAGTTAGTCTGCTTTCCTTTATTTAATGGCATTGCAAAATTGGCCGAGCCAATAAACTGAACAACCAAAACATGATCTCCCAACTGCTATACTCAGTGCACTGCTCAATAACAGCTGGCAACTCAAACACCACATTCACGGACCTGTCTACCATCAACCCCACTTTCAAGGAACTATCAATCCACACTCTAAGATCTACTTATTTGTCAACACTTCCCAGGAACTTGCCAATATGAGTGAGTCCTATCCTGGTAACATCTTTCCAAAATCAGGAAGAATACAATTGAATGCAGTATTCTAAAGCTGACCTCACCAATGCCCTATACAGCTACGACATGACCTCCTAATTCCTATACTCAGTGACAGAATCACAACAGTGTTGAAAGAGGCCATTTGGCCCATGAGACCTTTCTAACCATCGAACAGCTTGCATGCCACCGAGCATTTCCCACAGCTAATCCACCTAACGCGAAAATCTTTGGATTGTGGGAGGAAACCAGAGCACCCAGAGGAAGTACACGCAGACACACAGGGAGAGAATGTGCAAACGCCACACAGAAAGTGGAATCGAATCAGAGTCCCTTTACTGATCAGTGCACTGACCAATAAAGGGCAGCGTCCCAAATGCCACGTTGAACATCCTAAAACTCTATTTTGCAGAAATTATGCAATTGCTCTGAGCCCTTCAGAGGGATGCAGGGGACGGGTAGAAAACAGGAACTGGGTTGAGGTATAGATATATAACTCTCCATCCCGCCTCTCCCGCTCTGTTGCCCCCTGTCTGACACCCCGTGTTCCCTATTGCCCCCCTCGCTGACTGCCTCCTCAGACCACCTGCCTCTCCTCTGTCTCTCCACCTCCTCTCTGTCTGTCCCATCCTGCCCCTCTGTCCAACCCCCCACCATACTCCCCTATCTCCCCCCTCAAACCCGCTCTCCCCTCTAACACCCCCCTTGTCCCCTAGTTCTGGACTCCCCACCACATGAAAATACCTTGTCTATTTACCCTACCCACGCCCCTCCTGATTTTATAAATTTCTATAAGGTCACCCATCAGCCTCTGACGCTCCAAGGAAAACAACCTATTCAGCCTCTTCCTATAGCTCAAATCCTCCAACACTGGTAACATGCTTTCAATTATTTTCTGACCCCTTTGAGATTGTAGAATATTGTTTTGACAGGAAGGAGACCAGAGTTACATGGAATATTCCAAACGTTGCCTAGCCAATGCCCTGTGCAGCCGCAATATGACCTTCCGACCCCTATTATACAATGCTTTGACCAATAAAGGAAAGCATACCAAAACTGAAACAACTGCAGATGCTGTAAACCATAAAGAAGAAAAAAAGAAGTTTCTAGAAAAGCATAGCAGATCTGTAGCATCTGTGAAGAGAATTTAGAGTTAACGCTTCTGAGAAAGGGTGACCGGACCCGAAACATTAGCTGATTTTTCTTGACCGATGCTGCATGACCTTCCAACATCTGTGAAAGTTTAAAGGGAATTGTGTCAGGCAGGTTTCTTGTGCAGAAGGTGGTAAGTGACAACAACTTTCTCTCCTGGGAGATGGTAAAAGCAGAAACAATCACAACGTTCAAGAGGCATTTGGACAGATAGATAAGCAGGTATGGGTTGGCAGGGATTTGGATCATATACAGGCAGATGGAATTAATTTGGAATAGCATTATGATCCGCACAGCCATGGTGGGCCGATTATTTCACTGCTGTACTGTTCTGCTTTCCGGGGGCGAGAATGTTTTTTTGAAGAAGCAACAAAGAGGATTGATGAGGGCAGAGCGGTGGACATGATCTACATGGACATCAGTAAGGCGTTCGACAGGGTTCCCCACGGGAGACTGGTTAGCAAGGTTAGATTTCATGGAATACAGAGAGAACTAGCCATTTGGGTACAGAACTGACTCAGAAGGCAGAGGGTGGTGGTGGAAGTTTGTTTTTCAGACTGAAGACCTCTGACCAGTGGAGTGTCACAAGGATCGGTGCTGGGTCCACTCCTTCTCATCACTTATATAAACGATTGGGACGTGAACATAGGAGGTATTCGTAATTTTGCAGATGACACCAAATTTGGATGTGTAGAGGACAGTGAAAATTATGACCTCAGAGTACAACGGGACTTAATCTGATGGGCGAATGAGCTGAGGAGTGGCAGATGGAGTTTAATTTAGAAAAATGTGAGGTGTTGCATTTTGGAAACTCAAATCTTAGCAGGGCCTCGGGAGCATTGCTGACCAAAGAGACCTTGGAGTGCAGGTTCATAGCTCCTTGGAAGTGGAGTCGCAGGAAGATAGGATAGTGAAGGCGGCTTTTAGTATGCTTTTCTATCATGGTCAGAGCATTGAGTATAGGAGTTGGGAGATCATATTGAGTCTGCAAAGGACGTTAGTTAGATAACTTTTGCAATATTTCATGCAATTCTGGTCTCTTTCCTATCAAAACAATATTGTGAAACTTGAAAGGCGTCAGAAAAGGATTACACGGATGTTACCAGGATTGGAGGATTTGAGATATAGGGAGAGGTTGAATAGATTGTTTTACCTGGTGCGTCAGAGGGGTGACTTAAAGAAGGTTTATAAAATCAGGAGTGGCAGGGATAGGGTAAACAGACAAGGTCTTTCCCCTGCAATGTTGGGGGTGTGGGTGGAGAACGAGTAGGGGGGGAGACAAACAGACTGGGGGCGAGGAGAGTTATTTTATAGATCTACAACTCAACCTTGTTCCTGTTTTATCCCATCCACTTCAACCCCTCTGAAGCGCTCAGAACAATTGCATAGTTCCGTGGAAGTAGAGTTTCAGGGAGATCAGGTGCTGAAGGTTGCATTTGGGACGCTGACCTGTATTGGTCTGTGCACTGATCAACAAAAGGACCCGGGTTCGATTCCACTCTCTGTGTGGTGTTTGCACATTCTCCATTCTGTGTCTGTTTCCATTCCAGACATCTCTATGACTCTGTTTTGCTAAACGTGAAGGGTTTCAGAAAAATCTCCAAGGTTATTCTTAGGACTGTGGAGTTAAAGGGAGAGGCTGAATAGGCTGGGTTTTTTTTCCCTGGAGCGTCAGAGACGGAGGGGTTACCTCATCGAGGAGCACAGACAGGGTGAATAGCCAAGGGCTTTGTTTCCACCCATCATCGGGGAGTTCAAAACTACAGGGCGTTGGGTTGAAGGTGAGAGGGGACCTGAGGGGCAAACATTTCACGAGGAGGTTGCTGTGTGTATGGAATGAGCTGTCATAGGAGTAATGAATGCATGGAGGATTACAACATTTAAAAGGCGTCTGGAGGGATACATGAATAGAAAGTGTTCAGAGTGATAAAGGCCAACTCTCCCAAATGGGACAGGATCAGTTTACGATATCTGGTTGATATGGACGAGTTGGACTGAAGGGTCTGTTTCATGCCGCATAACTCTATGACTCGAAGTGCTTAAGCAAAATGGTGGAAATCTGAGATAAAAGCGCACGTGCCTGGTGTGATCACTACTTCAAGGCTGAAATGTTTCCTGCATCTCTCACCATTTCAGGTGCTGCCCGACCTGCTGAGGATCTCCAGCACTTATTGTTTTTATTGCAGATTTCCACCATTTTGCTGAAGCACTTAGAGTCAGAGAGCTGTACAGCTCCATGTTTTGCTGACTCTGACTCTGATTCCTGGGATGTCAGGACTAATGGATGAAGAGGGACTCAATCCTCATTTCATCCTCGACCTCCTCTGTTTTTATGAGCTGCTGACTACATCACTCATATTCTACCACCCATTCCCTGAACTTAATCTGACCCATCTCAGCCTACACTTTATTTCCCATCCCTCTGCCGGACTAGTTAAAACCTCACCATGGAACTGGCAATAGCCCCCACCAGGGGATTTCTCCCAGCCCTGCCCAGGAGTAACTGGTTTGGCTGGTACAGGTCCCACCTAACCCAGAAACGATCCCAATGCCTGAAGAATCTAAACCCTTCACTAGTACATCATTTCTCCAGCCAAACATCCAGGTGATCTATCCTCTTATTCCTACTCCCATTAGCACATGGCACTAGTGGCAATTCTGATATTATTACATTTCAGGAGATACATTTTAATGGATCTCTGATTTTCTTTTATACTGTTTTGAGGCCCTCATCCCTTTATTTCGCAATGTCGTTGGTATCTGTGTTCCATAACCATGAGCTTTTTACCCTCTAGCTCCAGAATGTCCTGCAGCCGCTCCATGATATCACGAATCCTGGCACCAGGGATGTAACATACCATCCTGAACTCATTCTTATGGCCACAGAAGTGCCCGCCCTGTCCCTGACCATTGAATCCCCTGTCACTGCAGCCCTACCACTCTCTTTCCTCCTGTTCTTTGCAGCAGAGATCTCTGTGGTGCCATGAAACTGGCTGGTGCTGATTGCCCCTGAGAGGCCACCCCACCCGGTCCCCCCAAACGGAATCCCAAGCGGGAAATCTGTTTGATAAGCGGATGATCACTGGGGACTCCTGCACTCCCTTCCTGAGCCTTTTACTTGACCTGATGGTCACGCATTCCCTTTCTGTCCGTGGAACCCTCATCTGCAGTGTGACTAAATCACTAAACGCACTGTCCATAACATTCTCAGTATTGCAGATGCTCCACAGTGAGTCCACTCACAGCTCCAGCTCTCAAAAACTGTTTCTTAGTAGCTGCAGATGGCACACTTCCTGCACACATAGCCGTCAGGTACACTGGAAGTATCCCTTACTTCCCACATTGTATAAGAGGAGCACACCACGGGTCTGAGGTCTCCTGTCACAACATCGCTCTAGATTCAGCTAGTTACTCCCTTCAAGAGAATTTAAATGAGCTAGTAACCTTCCTTCCCTTGAAACATTTCTATTATAATCAAAAGCACCGAACTTTAACTGAACTGGTCTGTTATATTTTTAAAAACTTAACAAATACACCGCAGGTATCACTTACAAATTGGCTATTCCAATTGGGACCGTGTGAATTGCTGAATGGCCTGAACTAAAACTGAGTTTCAGCTTCACCTTCTCCCTGTCTCACCTCCCTCTGTTTTCACCCAACTCCAAAACACACTCATTGAGCCAAACAGCACTCTCAGTGCAGCCCTATCATTTTCATTGTCTGCTCACACCAAAACTGCCTTCAGCCTCTTGTACTGTTCCAGTGCATCTCAATGGGAGCTCAGGGACAGCACTTCATCTTTCAGTTCAGCCCTTTGTAACTGCAGAGTCAACATGGATTCAGCAGTTTCTGGATGAACAGACAGTTATCAGAATCTGGAACATTCCACCTAAAAATGTGCAGGAATTTGAGTTCATAAGGAATTGTAATAAGAAGTTTGCAGGGAGTTGAAAATAGGGAGTTTACAAGTTAATAACATGAAGTGGGGTGATTGGGACTAAATCTGACAAATCTTACAAACATACGAGGTATAATTTGGATAAAATTGTGCTCCCTCTCAGGCCAAATCGCCCAAGGGTGATCCAAACATGAACTTGAGCACCCTTCTGCTTTTTGCTTGACAAAAGTACTGGAGATATTTTCCCACAGAACAGACAAACCTTTCTCCTTCCACAGTTAAATGCCAATGATATTCAGATCCTGATGACTCCGCTGACTTTGGAAAGTTGCTTTCGAGATCCCGGTCTCATTTATTCTCAATATCCTATAAAAAGAATTCACAAAACAAATCTCACAGTCAGTGCAAGATGAATAGTAAAGACAAATATTTCTCTGGTATGTGTTTGCTGTGTAAATGCTCCTCTTCAAATCGCCCCTCCCCCACCCAGGAAGAACACATGTCCATGCGCCTCACTGTACCTTGCCCCAAATAAAGATGGCGGTCAAAACCCAGGACCTATCACCGCCTGAGGCCCTCAGCCGCTTTCCCATTTGCGGCAAACGTGGGATCAAGAGTTTCTAATTCAGAACTAGCGACCTGTGCAGAGGTGTTATTAAACCCTCCCAGTCTGAACTGAAGCATTCCATCCAATTTCCACTGCCACTCTCCCCCTTTCCCGTTTCCGGCTCCTGCATACAGCAAGGGTATATCCGGGTCTAGTGACTTTCCTCAGAAACAATGGAAGCTGGGAAAATTCAAATCCCTAGTGTGGAAACAGGCCATTCGGCCCAACAAATCCGCACTGACCCTCCAAAGAGTATCTCACCCAGACCCATTACCCTACATTTCTCCTGACTAGTGCACCTAACCTACACATCCCTGAACACGACAGGAAAATTAGCCTGGACAATTCACCTAATCTACTCATCTTTGGACTGCAGGAGATAAGGCTAAAAGAGTAAATAATAGGTGGTTATGGGGCGACCATTCAACAACATGGCATCAAGGTTTACTCATCTCCTCTCCCCAACCTTATCCCAGACCCAACCCTCCAATTCAGCACCGCCCTCCTGAACTGTCCCACCTGTCTATCTTCCTTCCCAATTATCCACTCCACCCTCTCACCATTACCCCCACATGCATTTCCTACCATCTTCCCAACTACCTTCCCACCCAGCCCCACACAACCATCCTATAATCTGTCAGCCCTCTTCCCCACCCTCACATTCCTGATGAACTGATTAGTCCCAATATGTCAATTCTCCTGCTCCTTGGATGCTGCCTGACTTGCTGTGTTTCTCCAGAGCCACACTTTAACACAAGCTGTACTTGTGTTATTTTGTACTTGGGGACCCTTCAGCGCTCTGGCTTCAATCTTGAATTCCATAATTTTAGCCCTAAGTCTTCCCTGCCCTAGTGTCCTAGTCCCCCACCCCATACACCAGGCTTTGTTATTGCACTGTCTGCCATTACACACTACCTATGCGTAGCCGCTAACAGTCCCCATAATCAGCTATTCATCTCCCCCAGCCAGATCATTATCCACTCCATTGTCCAACTGCTCCTATCTATCTCTTTGGTCTCTAATCCCATTTATCATTTATTTTTTAACCCCTACCTTCTGCATATAAACTGACATGTTTTCTCAGTAATTTCCGTTCTGAGGAAGGGTCATCGTATCCGAAATGTTAACTTTCATTTCGCTTCACAGATGCCGCCAGACCTGCTGAGCTTTTCCAGAACCTCCTAATTGTTGTTTCTTATTTACAATATCCGCAGTTCTTATGGTTTTCATTTACTGGGAGCTTGTCGTTCAGATGTACCAGGCAACATCGTGTGTTTATAAACCCTCTCAGTACACAAACACAATTTCTCTCCCAGTCTCTGCTGTCTCTCCCACTTCCGTCACATTCACTGGGACAGCACCTCCCCCCCACCCCCACCTCACAGTGACACTGCCCCTGCACATCTCATGGTCACGTTTTGGCCTGCTGGACCCACCCTTCATTCACTCCCATTGGCTGGAGGATCACACCAACTCTCCTATTGGTCTGAAGCTGCTGTCAATCAGGCAGGATCCATGTGAAGAGTGGTGGGTTCCTCCCATGAGCGTCGGAGTCTCAGGGGTGACCACATAGAGGTTTATAAAATCATGAAGGGCATGGATAGGATAAATAGACAAGGTATTTTCCCTGGAGTGGGGGAGTCTGGAACGCGAGAGCATAGGTTTAAGGTGAGAGGGGAAAGACAAAAAAGGGATCAAAGGGGCAACATTGTTCATGTTGAGACTGGTACGAGTATGGAATCTTCTGTCAGGGAAGTGGTGGCAGCTGCTACTGTTACACCATTTGGAAGGCATCTGGATGATTATATGAATAGGAATGGTGTAAAGGGATATGGGCCAACCGCTGCCATATTGGACTAGATTAGGTTGGGATAAGTGGTTAGCATGGACGAGTTTGACCGAAGGGTATGTTTCTGTGCTGCATTTTTCAATGGCTCTGCCCTGGGATGAGCTTCATCATTCACAGTGAATGGGACAGCATCACAGAATACAGGGGTTGGGGGCTATTCAGCCCATTGGGGCTGGACTCTCTCCCTCTGGAGATGCAGTAAATCTGTCCCAACTCCCCTCACATTTACCTGAAGCCCTCCAAATTTATCCTCAAATAGTTAAATTCCAAATCTGTTTCGAAATAACTGCTGAATCTGCATCCAGCTGTGGTTCAAACTGTTCTAGATGCTCAGAATTTACTCAGTAAATAATCTTCACATTTTTACCCTGAATTATTTGCCAGTTACATGATAGTAGTACTAAAAATTTTGACGCTAATAATTTCTCTCTCTGTAAATTAAATATCCTGGAAACAAATCGGCTCCTGGTCCAAATCACTGCTTAACCTTCTCAGCTCCAAGGAGAATTATCTGAGCTTCTGCTAACTCTCTATAAAAGAGAAACCTACCTTAATTTTATTTTATTAGTGTCATACAGATGTTCAAAACAGAAACAGGCCCTTCACTCCAACTCGTCCATGCCGCCCAGATATCCTAAATTAATCTCGTCCCATTTGTCAACACTTGGCCCATATCCTTCTAAACCTTTCCTCATCACGTACCCAATCAGATGCCTTTTAAATGTTGTAATTGTGCCAGCCTCCACACTTTCTCTGGCAGCTCATTCCATACACGTACCACGTTCAGCCTGAAAATATTGCCCCTCAGATCCCTTTTAAATCTTTTCCCTCATACCTTAAACCTGTGCCCTCTGGTTTTGGACTCACCTAACCTTGGAAAAAGACCTTGGTTGTTCACCCTATCCATGTCCCTTACGATTTTGTCAACTCTAAGATCATCTCTCAGCCCCAGCCTATTCAACATCTCCCGATAATTCAAACCCTTAACCCTGGCAACATCTTTGCCATTCTTCTCAGAGTCCTTTCAAGTTTTGTAATATCACTCCTACAGCGGGGAGACCAGGACTGAACGCAGCATTTCAGAAGTGGCTGAATCATTGTCCTGTAGAGCAACAAAATAATTCTGCAACTCCTGTACTCAATGCACTGACCAATAAAGGCAAGTACATAAAACATCTTCTTCACTACCCTGCCTATTTATGATTCCACTTTCAAGGAACTATGAACATGTGCACTCCAAAGTCTCTTTGTTCAGCAACACTCCCCAGGAACTTCCGAATAAGTACGTAGGTCCTGCCCTGATTTGCTTTTCCAAAATGCAGCACCTCACATTTATCTGAATTACACTCCATCTGCCACTCCTCAGCCCATTTGATTGAAGTCCCATTGTACTCTGAGGTAACCTTCTTCGTTGTCCACTACACCTCCAATTTTGATGTCTGCTGTAAACCTACTAACCAAACTCATACATTCACATAGAAATCATTGACATAAATGATGAAAAGAAGTTGACCCTGCACCGATCCTTACAGCATATTGCTCATCACAGGTCTCCAGTCCGAAAAGCAACCCTCCACCAAGACCCTTTGTCTCCAACCTTCCAGCCAATTTTGTATACAAATAGCTAGTTCTCTCTGCATCTCATGGTGTCTAATTTGCTAATCAGTCTGTTCTGTAGAACCTTATTGAATGTTTTTCTGGAGTCCAAGTCAGTGATTGCCATGGACAAAGCCGTGCTGACTATCCCTAATCATTTCTTGCCTTTCCAATTACATCTAAACCCTGTCCCTGAGAAGCCCTTCCAACAACTTACCTGACTTCAGGCTCACTGGTGTATTGTTCCCTGAACTTTCCTCATCACCTTTCTCAAATAATGGCACTTGCCATGCAGCACCACACCTGTGGCTGTCAGTGATATAAATAACTCAGCAAGGGGCCCGGCAATCACTTCCCTAGCTTCCCACAAGGTTCTGGGATTCACCTGATCATGTACCAGAGATTTATCAATCTTGATGCATTATACAAGATTCAGTATCTCCTCCTAACTAATATGGACACTTGTCAACTGAACACTATTTATTTCTCCAACCTCTCCCGTTTCCATATTTGATTTCAGTAAAAGCTGACATGAAATCCTTGCGTATCATCTCTCCCATCTCCTGCAGTTCCACAGACAGCCTTGTTGATCTTTGAGGTTCCCTATTCTCTGTCTGGTTACTCTTTTGTCCTTAGTGTATTTGTAGAATCTCTTTGGATTTTCCCTAAACGTTTTTCCCAAAGCTATCTCATGTCCCGTTTTTTGCCCTCCTAGTTTTCCGCGAGTATACTCCTACTGGCCCAATACTCTTCCAGGGATTCACACAAACCCACCTGTCTATATTTGCCATATCCCTCCTTCATATTCTTGACCAGATCCTCAATTTCTCTCGACAGGCAGCATTCTCTACAGCTACCAGCCTTGGCCTTAACAGGAACAGACCTATGGAGGCAATGGCAGATGAGGACAGAGGTCAGTAAAGAGGTTGTGTTGGGAAAGCTAACAGACTAAACGTATTTGGGTCTCCTGGCCCTGATGGAATGCATCCAGGGAACTCTTAGAGATGACAGAGGGTAAATAGCATCTGCACTCGCGACAGTTCACGAAAAGTTGCTGGACTCTGGGACGGTTCTGACAGACTGGAAAGCTGAAAATGTGATGCCAATATTTTAAAGTGGACCTGTTAGCTTAACTTCGAGAATGGGGAAAATGCCTGAATCTCTCAAGGAAGAAATAGTGAGCTATCTAGATAGAATTTGTCTCATCGAGCAGACACAGCATGATTCATGTTTAATTAATTTACTCAAAGTATTTGAGGACATTACGTGCACGTTGGACAACGGAGACCCAGTGGATATGGTGTATCTGGATTTCCAGAAGGCATTCAACATGATGCCACACAAATGGCTGCTGGATAAGATGCACGGCATTCTGGATAATGTATTAGCATGGATGCAGGATTGATTAACTGACTAAAAGTAAAGAGTGGGGATAAATGGGTGTTTGGACTAGTCTTGGGACTACAATTGTTAACAATTTACACAGATGTTTTGGAGTTGAGGACCAGGTGTCAGAGTTCACACTTGACATTAAGATGAGGCAGAGCAATGTGTGCAGAGGCTACTGTAAGTCTATACAGGGATAAGGATAGGTGACGTGAGTGGGTAAGGCTCTGGCAGATGGAGGAAAATATTGGGAAATGTGAGGTCATTCTTTTTGGTTGGATTAACAGCAAAATAGATTATGTAATGGTGAAAACTTGCAGCATGCTGCTGTGCAGAAGGAGCTGGGTGTCCTTGTGCATGAATCACAGAACGTTGGTTTGCAGGTGCAGCAAGTAATTAAGGCAGTGAAGGGATATTGTCCTTCATTGCTAGAGGGATGGTTATGCTGCAGCTGTACAGCGTGTTGGTGGGGCCACACCTGGAGTACTGTATACAGGTTTGGTCTCCTTCCTTCAGGAAGGATGGACTGGCACTGGCAGGGTTGCAGAGGAGTTCCACTAGTTGGAGACTGGAGTTGAGAGGGTTGCCGTATGTGGAGAGATTGAGTAGACTGGTACAATATACATTGGAATTTTGAATAATGGGAGGTTGTATAGGAAAAAAATAAAATTATGAAGGCAGTCGATAAGATAGAAGCAGGGAGGTTATTTCCATTGGGGACGGGGCAAACTAGAGAACATAGCATCAAAATAAGGTGGTATCAGATTTAGGACTGAGTTGATGAGGAACTTCTTCAGCTAAAGGGTTGTGAATCTGTGGAATTCCCTGCTGAACGCAGCAGTTGAGGCTTTCATCTTGAATGTCTTTTGGTCAAAAGGTAGGTTTACGCATAGGAAAGGGATTAATGTTGATGATGACAGAGCAGGAAATTGGAGTGAGGACATGAAAAGATCAGCCTTGAACTTATTGAATGGCAGAGCAGGCTTGAGGGGCCAGATGGCCTACTCCTGCTGCTATTCCTTATATTCTTATGTTCGCACTTTCCAGCCGTCCATTTACCTGGGAATAGCAAAGAGATATTGAAAGTTCTTGTCTCGTACCGTCAAAATTCACCTTTGTCCAATTTAGAACATGAACTTTTAGATCTTTTAAAACTAGTAGAAAGATCAGAGAATTCCAGCAGGCCATTCAGTCCATCACATCCACACTGACCCTCAGACTCCCACCCTAGCTACTTAATGCTGCATTTCCCATGTATAATCCACCGAGTCTGCACTTCCCTGAACAGGATGGGCAATTTAGCCTGGATAATCCATCCAACCTGCATATCTTTAGATAGTGGGAGAAAACCAGAGCAACCAGACGAAACCCACGCAGATAATAACAACCAGGATATCATCTCTTTCTTATTTCCCAGTTCCACCCAAATAACTTCACTGGATGCACTCCCATGAATATCCTCCATAAGCATATCTAAAATGCTATCCCTGATCAAAAACACCACTCCAACTCCTCTCATGTCCCCCTTTCTATCCTTCCTCTTGCATCGATACCTTGGAACATTAAGATGTCAGTCCTATCCATCCCTGAGCTTCGTTTACATAATGCTCATGATATCCCAGTGCCACGTTCAGAACCATACCCTGAGCCCATCTGCCTTCCCTGTCAGGCCTCTTGAATTGAAATAAGTGCCGTTTAACTGGTCAGTCATACCTGGTTCTGTACCTTGCCCTTGCCTGCCTTGACTGTATGACTTCTGAACTGTACCAGCCTCAGACTTACCTCTTTTCTCATTATCTGTTTGGGTTTACCCACACGCCCTCACTGATGTAATGCCTCCCGACTAGCACTAGCAAACATTCCTATCTGGATATTAGAAACCTTATAATTCAGGTAAAATCCATCCTTCTTATGCATGTCAACTCTACTCCAGAGGAGATTACAATGATCCAAAAATGTGAATCCTACACCAGCTCCTTAGCCACTCATTCATCCCCTCCATCCTGCTATTCCTCCTCTCACTAGCCTGTAGCACCGGGAGTAATCCAGATATTAGGACCAACGAGGACCTACTTTTCCAGGCTAATTTGCTATATTCTCTCTGCAGGACCCCATATTATCCCCTTCCTATGGCATTGGTATCAATTTACAACGACCTCCCAGTAGTCATTCTCCCCTTTGAGAATAGTCTGCTCCCTCTCTGAGACATCTTTGACCCTGGCACCAGGGAGGGACCACTCCATTCTGATGTCTCACTGTCAGCTGCAGAAACGGCAGTCTGTGCCCTATACCAGAGAGTCCCTAATCATCATTGATCACCTGGAACCTGATATACCTCTCCTTACGTTAGAGAGAGTCTCAGTACCAGTATCTGGGCTGTCAGTGCTATATTCCCCTGAAAGTCTACGACCACCTACATTTTCCAGAACACTATACTTGTTTGAGATGGGAAGAGCCACAGGAGACTACTTCTCTACCTACCTCCCTCTCCTACCTTTCCGAGGTGTAACTCACCTACCTGACTGTACCTGCAGTTTTCCAGTTGAAACTGCCATTTATCACACACCCTGAATAGTGGAAATTCTTCATTACCATTAAGCACTGCTCCATCTGATCCATGAGATCCAAGAGGATTTGCATCCTCACTTCCTGCAGACTATCGTCAGAATCATTGAAACTCTTCCTAATCTCCGACATCCTCCAGGAAGAGCACGTCACTGTACGAACGGCCACCTTAACCTGTAGACCCAGAAAAAGGCAGAGTCTTAGTGCTTTACAAAAGACTACTCTCGAATACATTAGTACCTGTATTTTATATTTAAATCATTCAACCAAAAGATCATAAGACAGGCATTTAAACTAATAAACCCTCACCCCACTGAATGTTATGGATTTTTAGAAATAAAGCAGACCAACATTTACCTTTGAAGAGACTGAAACCCACTGAGCTGATCCCCGGCTGTGAGTCACAGCCATACAGCACTGAAACACCCTTCGGTCAAACTCGCCCATGCTGACCAAATGCACCAACCTAATCTCGTCCCATTTGCCAGCACTTATGTGCGATATCCCTCTTAACCCTTCCTATTCATATACCCATCCACATGCCTAATAAATGTTGCAATTGTACCAGCCTTCATAACTTCCTCTGACAGCACATTCCATAAACGCACCACCGTTGCATGAAAAAGTCTCCCCTTAGGTCCCTTTTATATCTCTCCACTCTCACGCTAAACCTATGCCCTCTAGTTCTAGATTCCCCCTCCCCAGTGAAAATACCTTCTCTATCTCTCTGATCCATGCTCATGATTTTTTAAACCTCTGTGGTCACCAGTCAGCCTCCGACACTGGAGGAAAAACAGACCCAGCCTATACTGTCTCTCCCAGTAGCTCAAACCCTCCGACCCTGGCAACATCCTTGTAAATTTTCTCTGAACCATTCAAGTTACACAACATCCTTCTGATTGGTGGAGAACAGAATTGCACACAACATTGCAAGATGGCCAAACCAATGTCCTGAACAGCTGCAACATGACATTCCAACTCTTGTAGTCAATGCTCTGACCAATAAAGGAAATCGTTATCAAACACCTTCACTATCCTATCTACATTCGCCTCTACTTTAGAGGAATTATTACCCTGCACTGCAAGGTCTCTTTGTTCAGCAACACTCCCCAATACCTGACCATTACGTGTATCAGTCCTGCTAAGCTTTGCTTTTCCAAAATGCAGCACCTTGCATTTATCTAAATTAAACTCCATCTGCCACTGCTCAGCCCATTTGCCCATCTGATCAAGATCCCATTATAATCCGAGGTAACCTTCTTCACTGTCCGCTACACCTTCAATTTTTGTGTCATCTGCCAACTTACTAACTATACCTCCTATGTTCACATCCAAATAATTTATATAAATGACAAAAAGCAGAGGACCCAGCACCGATCCTTGTGGCACTCCACTGATCACAGGCCTCCAGTCTGAAAAACAATCCTCTACCACCACCCTCTGTCTTCTAACTTCGAGCCAGTTCTGTAACCAAATGCCGAGTTCTCCCTGTATTCCGTGAGATCTAACCTTGCTAATCAGTCTCCCATGGGGAACCTTGTCGAATGCCCAACTGAAGTCCATATGGATCAAAACTACCGCTCTGCACTCATCAATCCTCTTTGTTTCATCTTCAAAAAACAGCTCAATTAAGTACGTGACACATGATTTCCCACGCACAAAGCCATGCCGACTATCCCTAATCATAGAACATAGAAAAGTACAGCACAGAACATGCCCTTTGTCTCATGATGTTGTGACGAGATTTAATCCTAATGTAAAGCAAAGTAACTTAACCTACTCATCCCTCAACTCAAATCAGAGCAGACCTCTGCAGTTCTTTCACACCCAGTTGTGAATGGTAATGGACAATTAAACAACTCACTTGAGGAAATATCACAGATATCCAGACCCTTACTGATGGAGGGGTCTCACATATCCATGCAAAAGCAGATGACAACATTTGCAGCAATTTTCAGGCAGATGCAAAGTGGGATGATCAATCTCAGCATTCTCCACCGGTTTCTAACCTCATAGCTGTGAGTTTGAATCCAGTTTGATTTAGTTCGAATAATATCAAGAAATGGTTAAGTAGTGTAAAGGCTATAGGTCCTGCTAACATTCTGGCAATAATATTGATAGCTTGTGCTCCAGACCTTGCCACCTACCAAGTCACGTACCGCTCCAGCACTGGCATCTACCGACAAAGTGGAACATTGCCCAGAGATGTTCAACACAAAAACACATGGCAAATCCAACCCAGGCAACTTTGATCAATCGGTCCACACTCGATCAGCAGTAAAGTAATGGAAGATATCAGTAACAGGGCTATCAAGCAGCAGCTGCTCAGCAACAGCCAGCTGAGCGACACTCATTTTAGGCTCCAACAGGGCCATTCAGCTCCCGATTGGGGTACCGCCCTGATTCACAACCTAACAACCAGGTGAATCCCAGAGGTGAGGTGAGGGTGACAGCCCAGTCCCAATCCAAGACCACTATTTCTAGCTGATTCCAGCCTCACATCAGCTCATATACTGAAACCCTCATCCATCATGTGTTATGATTTTTAGATTACTTACAGTGTGGAAACAGGCCCTTCGGCCCAACAAGTCCATATCGACCCTCTGATGAGCAACCCACGCATTTCCCTCTTCACCTGACAGTAAGGGCAACTTAGCATGGCCTGTTCACCGAACCTCCACATCTTTGGACTGAGGGAGGAAACCGGAGCTCCCAGAGGATAATCCACGCAGACATGGGGAGAATTCCGAGGCGGGAATTGAACCTGGGTCTCTGGCGCTGTGAGGCAGCAGTGCTAACCACTGAGCCACCGTGCCGCCTATAACCAGACTTAATTATCCAAACACACTCCTGGCTAGCCTCCCAAACTCAACCTCCCTGTAATCTCAAGAAAAATCGAAAACTCTGTCGCCCACATGCTCACTTCTGCCCAAACATGTTCATCCGTCAAAAGGCTCATATTTTAAAAACTCATTCTTGATTTAATTCCTGGCTGTGATCATCCCGAGCTCCCTGCACTACACATCCTTTGAGACCTCAACAACCCATTTTCTTCGAGACTCCCAATGATTTGTTAATTCATTACTTCAACTGTGTGGCTGAATCTACAGTTGCTAAAGCAACATGGTCTGGAATTTGCAGACAAAATCTCACAAGTCTGTTTTCCCCCATTAAGACTATCCGCAAAACCTGCTTTTTGGCAATGCTTTGGTCTCATGATCTAACATCTCTATTTCTGGCCTTATGTCTAAAGATCTCAATAATATTTTTGTGAAATTATAAACGTCATAATAAAACTATAATCTGTTTTTGATTTGACCATCATCTTCAAATCATCACTGTTGCTGTAATGAATAATCTGTTATGTCTCTTACCCAACCACATTGTGGGAGCACCTTTACCACACAAACTGCAGCTGTACAAGAAAGTCAAACATCACCCTCTCCATAGGCAACAGGGCTTTGGCATTAATCACTGGTATCTGTTGAATGAGAAACACAGTTGATGTTTCAGTGAAGCAAAATGGATTACAGGGAATGAAAATGGTACAGAATTTGATAGTCAGAAATGGAAGGAAAATACACTTGCTTATTGGGAAAAAGAATTCTTGACTGTCAAAGATATTCTATTAAAAAAATCTGATAACAGAGCAGCACATGGGGCTGGGCCGCAATGAAAAACTAATTTACAAAGGGTCTATAAAAGTTTTAGTACAGTGGGTGGCATGGTGGCACAGTACTAAACAGACCAAAAATACACCCATGGTTCAAGACTGAGGAAGCTAGATATTGACAAAGTGGTCATGAGGGAGCCCAGAGGTGAATCAGAGCTGTTATGATCCCAATGACTCTCTACCAGAGAAAGGCTGCACGTGCGCCTGTCTGCACCTTGCCCCCTACAAAGATGCCGGCGGCGCACGTGCGCAGTGAATCGTTGCGCCGAATAAAGATGGCGGCGCTCACTCAGGCCTGCAGCCGCGCTGAGGCAATTCCCCGTTTACTGCAAACACGGGACCGGGACGTTGAAATTTGTGTTTTCCGACGTGCACAACATGTTTGTAAAACCTATCCGCTCATAGCAACACAGTTTTTATCCCCTTTCCCTCTGTTTATTTCTTTCCTTACTGTATCCTTTCTCTCCAGAGCTTCTCAAGCATTCATTCCAGCGACTCTGCGCCATGCGCGAGGGTGATCACGTGGTTTAGCCTAGTTCCGCCCCTCATTCACTTTGATTGGTTGGAGGACCAACCGCCCCGCCAGGTCCTCCAGCACCGCCGACCGTCCTTTCATTGGACCGGTGCTGACCAATCACCCGGGGTCCCTTTGTTGGCTAGAGCATGCGCAATGCGTCCTGCTTTTGCTGATATTAGATTAGAATAGCGGTGCATAGGTGAAGGAATTATGAGTAACATCAAATTGAAAGAAAAGGTGTACAAAACTGCAAAGATGATGGGAGACCAGAAGTTTAAAAAATTCAAAAAACCGAAGGATGAAGAAAAAAACAGATGGAAGATATTTTGTCCCTTGTGAGAGATCCTGTTACAACAGCTTTGTTCCCATTAATACCTTGCTTATTTCCCAGCTTTAGGATGGTAACAGTATCTTCCGGATTAGTAAAATAATTGGGCAAATTAACCCACCAGTTACTAAGCCTAAAACAAAGTGCTCTTGTAATGCTGTGGTAGTGTCTCCAACTTTGAGCCAGAAGGCCTGGATCAGTCCCAACTGCTTCAGAGTTGTCATAATGCATCAAAATAGGTTGATTAGGAAAGCAATATGAGACAAAACTTCAGTAACTGAATGAACAGTCTTGATGGTCTACGGAAATTCCAAACTTGACTGTTTTGTATCCTCACCTGAGGTCTGATCTCAATTAATATTCCTCATTTAAACTGAATTGCCTTTTCTTGTGTTGAATATAACTAAAGTTTGTCTTGTCTGCATGCCCCATTGTGCAAAACCTGTTGCAAACTGGAAAAGAACAAGATTGAAAACACAGATTAGCTGATAACCTGTTCAAGGGCTTAAACCAGTGGCCTTTTCCACTGGGACAGTAGGCGCTGCAGAATTGATCCCATTTCACATTGAGCTGAGACAGGAGGTGGTGATCTTGCTGAAATGTCTTTCACTGAAAAATGTTTGAATTAAAATAAATTACAATGGCTGCAGTGCATTTGAATTTAGAGACTTATTGGGGAGTATCGATCGTCTTTTCTTTGTTTGTTTCATCGCAGAAGGAATGAGAGCAGCCCAACGCCAGCTGAACCTGCGGAGAAACTGCCAGATATTAAAATGTGTAACTCTACTTCATTAGCCAGTCTGACTAAGTCATCCAGACTCAAACATCATGACTGGCGGTGGGTTTTTTGTGTTCACTGTGGATGCTGTTAACAGAGTACAAAATTAATGCATAACATATTTCTTGAGAACTGAAAACAACCGATACTGAAAATCACAGTAGGGAGCCGATGGCCAAGTGGTATTATGGCTGGACTATTTATCCAAAGATCCAGGTAGTATTCTGGACTGATCCCCCACACATTGGGAAGGATGGCAGGGTCCCTGAGAAGGACAGATCGCAAACAAAACTGGCAGACCTAATGCTTTTGCAGACACACCATAGCATGAATGCTAAATGTGAGACAGTCCGAGGGAATGAGTTGTAAAGTAATCAAACAACTAACAACAGGGCAATTCCAAACTACTCTTTCAAACATACTGCAGCCTTAGTGCACCACCACTTCCCAGACAATGCTGAAAAGAAAGAAAGAAAGAAAGAACATAATAAGAATGGGCCATAAAAAGTGAATTTCACCAATCACAGTCTCAATTAGATTACCTTTCCCTTCCGATTACTCCAGGATGGAAATTAAGGAAATGGGAGAAGTTCAATAACATATGACATCGAAATTCATTGGACCAATTTTCCCATTCGCCAGAAAATCAAATAATGACGAGTCGAGTCACCGCAGGACTTTGTTTCACAACAGCGATGAAATAACAGTCTCCATTCGGTTGCAGTAAAAACTCAACTTGCCTAGAACATAAAGCAACAGCAGAGCTGTTTGCGATTTTCCGCGCGGGAGACGAACACGATCATGACAGCAGAGACACTTTGAAATATTTGGCACTATCCCACACCACAGTTAATTCCCCGAGAAGCAAACACATTGCTCTTTTGTTTTCAACATCAATACAATGGGGACCGATGCAGCATTGGAGCTGATCAGCAGAAATGACAGTGGTGGGACTCGAACCAAAGTCCCTTTCGAGACTGGATTGTGGATCCAGCGGCTTACACCGCTCAGCCGCACGACCAGCCAGTCAGCTCTCCTCCCCATTTTCTTGCATTACCAATTGTGCTCCTGCATAACAACAGATGCAAAGTCACATGAAAAGGGTTCCATGATCCCTCTCCCACTCACACAGCTGCTGGGATGTGCCCGGTTACAATGTCAATTTCGCAGCAGATAATGATAGCCCATCAATCCAGACAAAAATCAATGGTAAGCTGAGTCTATCTTCTCAGACTCTTTTCAGCTACAAATGTATCTGTGAGTGCGTGGGAATATATGTTCGGTTATGATTTGGTCAACTAACCATGAGCTGCTTGAAATTACTGCAAGTTCGATTGGTACTTTGATAAATGATTTCACCCATTGCTCGAAACAGGACGACTTTCACCGTTACACGGAACACGAAACACACCGAACTACAGGGAAATGCACAAAGCTGAGCAGGCCGTGTTCCACATCATACCATGCAGCAGAGTTACAGTCACTGTGTCTGTTTTGCAGAATAAGAGTCCCAAAGAATATTCTCCACCCTAAAATCGGAGGTAGCATTACAATCCGAGAACGACAGATCACATTGTGAGGATGCTCTGACCTCGGGGCCAGATCGAGAGGCCACTTTCCTTGCCTTTTACCTTAACCATGCAATTTGCTGCAGAGATGTTCACACCTGGACATGAGCCACATGGATACCAACTGAGTTGGAAACCTGTGTGGGAATCGACGAGAAGCGACTCAATAAATTTTGCTAAATTCCATGGTGCTTATTAGAAATGCAATTTCTGTTCGCGTCAAACTAAAAGGCAGTTTCTGAACATAGTAACAGAAGTCAAAAGGTAATTATCTCACCCCACCCCCACTCCGGAAGAGGTGCTAACTCCCCTTGAGTGCTTTTTGTTCTCGATGTGAAGACCTCTCACGCCTGAGTCACCTTCACGTCTCTTGTTGCTGAGTGAAGCACAAAGAAGGAGTTTCACCAGAACTGCAACTGCCTCACTTCCGCACTCGCCCTTCCCGTTTACATTTTCCTATTCGTCAGTGATTTAAAGAAAACCAAATGGATGCGATGTCATTCTGTAGCTTCTCTGTCGATTCCTTCGTTTCACTTCCAACATGACTTAGATCTCAGGGCGCACCTTAATTCTAGCGACGCTCTCAAAGCACAAGTGCAAAGGTTCCTCTGAGAGTGTAATTTCTTTCATTGCTGTTGCTGATTGAATGAGTCACTAACGTGCGAACTGCTCCAATACATGATTCAGGACCTTTGGTGCCAATTCTCACACGTTGAATAACGACAGACAGCTTCCACATGAGGCCTTTCAGAGACGACTTTGGGGTACATTTGACAGACAGACAAGTTCAGGAATTCGTGGTGCGCTGTGACACCAAAGCATCAGCTTCTTCCCTGTCTTTGAACCGAGCCGCCTGCGCAAGGAATGCAAATGCGGTATTGCTTTTTGTGGAAGGATCAGACCGCGGTAACTACACTCTCAAACAGAGTGGCATATGATCAGAACCAGGTTGGAGAAAAACTTTACAATGCTTTGCACAGTAATTAAATGGAATTGCATTACATTTCACTACGAGATCAGATTTGTTCAAGCAAATTCGAAGGCAGGTTTGCAGATGGGAAAGCAACCAAGAAAGCTCCGTTCTTGTCCATGTAAAAGGATACAGTTGAAAAACAAAGAAGTTGCTACCCAGTTTCGAACAGGGGACCTTCAGCGAGTTAAGCGAACGTGATGACCACTACACGGCAGAAACAAGCCTCGGCCGCCCGTGCTGCGGCTCAGTCGCATCCAGCACTGAAAGTTGAAGCCATTCTACATTTCACATTTCTGTTTCCAATTGCTCGTTGTTGTCCAGCGTAATTTACGTCTTGAAAACGTAAAAAAAAAGACACGTGAAATTAATGAAAAAATATAGACAAGAATACCGTCAATGTTTGGACCGTAAGGCGAGGTGCAATAGGCTGGGACGACTTTCCCTGCAGCGTAACGGCTGCGACATGATCTTATGGAAGGGTTGTAAAATGAGTATTTACGTGTTTTACCCAAGTTGGGGTGAGTTGAAAACTCGAGAGCATAGGTTCAAGGTGAGTGGGCTGAAATTGATAAAGGACCTGAGGCACATTTCCCACACAGAAGATTGTGCGTGTATTGGATGAGCTACCAGAGGAAGTGGAGGAGGCTATTACACTCAGAAAATTGCAAAGGTAATCGATGAGTTTCTCGACAGGATGGGATGAGAGGGATTGCGGCCAAATGCTGGGGAACGGGACTTGTTTAATTTTGGCTATGTGGTGAGCATGGACGAGATACACTGAAGTATCTGTTTCCACGCGGTGTGCCCAATAGCATTGTGTTGCTTACACCGGCTTTAAAGGATTACTTTTTAGCGGAGCTTGCCGTCGCAGTCTTTGGCACAATCATTTAGTCTGTTCGACTGCTCACGGGAAAGATAGTATTGTGAAACACTGCAGAAACGAACGACTTCCTTACTTTTGCTCCGATTGACCATACTCCGTGAAATTTTCCCAGATCCTCAGTTGAGGATTTTTGCTGCTGGAAGTTACCTCAGAAACCCTGTTAACTCGTAATGTATTGAGCGAATCGCAAAACAGAAAGTATTTAACAAGGAACACAAACAAAACTGGCATACCTAATGCATTTTCAGACACAGCGAAGCATGAATGCTAAATGTGAGACAGTCCGAGGGCATGAGCCATAAAGTAATCTCACAACTAACAACAAGGCAATTCCAAACCACTCTTTCAAACATACTGGAGCGTTAGTGCACCACCACTTCCCAGACAACGCTGAAAAGAGTGAAAGAAAGAACATAATAAGAATGGGCCATAAAAAGTGAATTTCACCAATCGCAGTCTTGATTAGATTATCTTTCCCTTCCGATGTCTCCAGGACGGAAATGAAGGAAATGGGAGAAATTCAATAACATATGACATCGGAATTCATTGGAACGATTTTCCCATTCGCCATAAAACCAAATAATGACGAGTCGAGTCACCGCAGGACTTTGTTTCACAACAGCGATGAAATAACAGTCTCCATTTCGTTCCAGTAAAAACTCAACTTGCCTGGAACATAAAGCAGCAGTAGAGCTGCTTGCGGTTTTCCGCGCGGGAGGCGAGCACTACCATGACAGCAAAGACACTTTGAGAAAATCTGCACTCTCCCACATCACAGTTAACTCTCCAGGAATCGTACCTAATTTGTTAAACCCTCAACTTGCCTGGAACTTAAAGCAGGTTGAGCCCGCGATTTGCCGTGTGGGAGGCGAACACGATCATGACAAGATGGACACTGACCCCCGTCTCCATAAAGCAAACTCCCAGTCCTGCTTTTTATTTGAACACGCCGCAGCCACAGAAATTGCAGTGGGGGACTTGAGCCTAAGCTTCTTTAGCAATTGAGTTCTGAAGCAGGCACCTCTGGCACCTTGGCTACCCTTCATAGGGCTGATTCGGTTCGAATACTGAAATTTCCTGTGTCTGATCCGCAGGACACCCTGCATGATTTTCAGACAGCGCCATCCTCCCTGTGACATGTACGTGCTGGATAACATTCTGTTATGTCATGTGTCCCGGCTTAGCCAATATCACCGTTGTTTAACTCCCTACATTCTGTTGGTCGAACTGTGATTCCAGTCAGAATCACAAACATGTGACAAACCACCTTAGCTGTGCTGACTCTCTACAGAGATAAATGTGCTTCTCTTTTCGTATCATTCTCTTGCCTTCTCCCTGTAACTCTACACATTTTTACTTTCAACATGAACATTGAATTAGTTTTTCAACAACTCGATTGAAACTGTGTCTTTGTCAATGTCAGACCCTGACCATTCCCTATGTGTAAACATTTCTCCTCATGTATATTTTTCTTCTTTTACTAATGTATTCAAAACTCTGCCGAATCGTTCTCGATCCTTTCAGGCGTAGGGAGCATTCCCCCTTCCTTATTCCCTCTGTCTAACCCACTCATGTCTTGGAAAGGTTTCACAAGGTCAGCCTTTGGCCTTCTGCTCTCCAAGGAGACCTGTCCCAATTTTCCAAACGACCTTTATTGTTGACATTCCTCATATACCACACCATTCTCATCAACCTGTTCAGCGCGGTTTTCAATCATTTGATGTCCCCACTTCCTAAAGTTTCACACCCAGAACTGTGCGAATATCCAGATGGTGGATTTACTCAGAGTGGAATTCTGTGGGTGAACATCCTCTAACACTTGTTTCACTTTCACCACATGTGGTACTGTGCCATGCCCACTACAATGACACTTCTGACCCCAAAACTCAAAGGTATTTCAATGGGTGCAACTTAATGATTTACATCTTTTTATCAAACAGTTGATAGGACGATCGGGCAAAAGTGAAATCAAATAACCAAGGCTCGATGGCAACTTGAAGTAAGACATTCTCCCATGCCAGTATTAACACAAGCTGCTAAGCGAAGATCGTGCCCTAGACACACTTACATTGCCAACAACAAACCAGCTGAGATTCGGTCAGGTCCAACTCCATCCCAATTTGTTCTCAGATTTATAAGCATCAAAGTGTTTTAAGAATTTCGCCTTGTCATTTTGTCTCCTTGTTCACAGGACAGTGCTGTTTATCCCTTCCGCTTGGACTAAGTTGTCTCCATTGGCAAAGTATTCAGCTATTTCCCTCCACTGGCAAGCAGTGTAAGGAGAGGCAAGCGCGGTTACACTCTAAATCTCGCTCTCATCGGCACGGCCAGTTCCATCAAGTGCTGGGAATCAGAAAGTTTGATTGGGAGCTTCCTGCAAATATCATTTATCTGAGAAGCGATAAAGATGTTGAGCTGGTGGGTAAGACACAAATGCATTCCGGACTCTCTATCCTCAGGTAAATTCATGTGAGGGCATTTTTGTGCAGCCTGTTTGCTGTTCAAAATCCATCTTCAAACAGCAATCCTGCAGAAAGGCTTTTGTAACAGTAACATCGGCTTCTTTGCTGCATTCGGGCAGCAGTTAACATCTGAGCCCCAACTTTCCCAGATAAAGACAATCCGAGCGAAAGTCTCACTCACTGAGAGCCATCCCCACGTCCCTGAGCTGCGGGGCTGCAGAAGATAGGGTGAACAATGAGACTTTGCTTTACCATCAGCCACTCTGTCCCAGAGACAGGAAGAGGGACAGCATCAACGTGTGGCGTAACTCACGCGCAGACAGAAGCTGTTCAGCCTATTGAGTCCATAGCGACTCTCTGACGCTTGTATATCCCTGTGGTTATTCATAGTTGGTGATGTATGTCCTAATAATGCGGAGCTGTGCCTGTATCGCAATTCTGTCTCCAACAAATTGATCGAAATGTAATTCACAGCTTTTCATTTCACAGGGAGAACCCTGCTGTGTGAAACGGCGTGGGGAATAACTGCAGGGCGTCATGCACATAGAGCACTCTACAACTGATGTGTCTCACCCTCACCAGTTTATTCCCAGCTCTGGAAAGGGATTTTGCGAATCAGATCAGAGCACACCGACACAGAATAGGAAAAGAGCTCCCAGAACTTCACAAGTGTGTTTCCTCATTTGTGTAAATTTCCGTGTGTATCGGTATGAAATATTCATTTCATATACATTGAATGAAAGGAAGCAGAAAGTGAAACAACATGCAATGCATAGAATGGAGATCTATTGTAGAGAAACACTGGAGGGGTCAGTACACACACTGAAACATGGAATTGTCAACGAGTAGAGGATGTTTTCAATCCATTAATTCCATGGTTATGAGCCCAATACGCTCCCGCTGGGCCGCTCTGTTAGCGCTGACCATAGCAGTTTCACACAGTCTTCAGCTTTTCGTCTGGCGTGTGGCATGTACCTCAGAGGATGATTTCAAAAGTCTTCATTATTATTGTGTGACACCCTGTGGCGCAGATGTGTCCCGGCTGTGTCAAAATAACCTGTGACCAACTTGCCACATTCTGTTGCTTTAACTGTGATTTCACTCAGAATCACAAAATATGTCACAGTGCAAAGTGAGGCAATGCAGCCCCCCAAAAATAAGGAAATGTCTATGGCGGTCGATTGATGACTATATTTGATTGATTGATTGTCACATGAACCTCAGTACAGTGAAAACTTTTGTTTGCGATTAGTAAAGGCAGATCATACTAATTAAGGAAATGCAGATCACAGCATAAGTAAAGCAACATTTTGGACAGATTAAGGCTTTCAGGTTACTTCGCACAGGACGTGCACACGGCAAAATCCACATTAACAGGTTCAGCATCATTTGAAGTTAGGGAATCCATTTCTCAGTCTTGTAACGACCTCCAAGAAGTTGCTGTTGTGTGTTTAAAGCTTTGGTACCTTGTTCTGAACTCGATCTCATCAAAATTATACATTCCGAGTCAAAAATAGAACCAACTGCAAAACTCCAGTACTCAAGTGTGACTTTTCACACGTACATCACCCACCCGAGGCGATATCACACCCAAGAGCAACAAGACAGAACCGCAACAGAAGGTGAGTTTCCTTGTTTAAAAAATAGGGTTTTTCTGTTGTTTCGGAGGGAAGGCCGCTCTGAGTTTTAATAACAGCTCCTTGCCATTCTGACTTCCGGTTCCCCGGAGGCTGTGCTAGCCACTTCTTTTGCGAGCGGACTCCCATCATTGGAAGCTGGACGAACTCATCTTCAATTGGTAATTAGTGTTGTGGGAGAGTAACATGAACGCGCTTTTCAGCCCACTATCAAACACGGGGTTGTGGAGCGCGGAAGGGGGTTAGAGGTAGTGGGAGTTATGGAAATTCTGGAAAGTTGTACAAAAGAGAGATCGCGCATGCTCAGGACTTAATATTCTTTTGGGAACCTTGTGCAAATAATGCCATCTGAGACAGATAGAAATGTGAAGAACTGCAGGGAAAGAAAGAATCTCTCACAGTCATCTGTGTCTGTGTCCTTCTCGAAGTCACAGCGAGAGCTCTTCTGTCTGAATCAGCATGGGATGTTTCTGCAGCGAGTCCTATCGCTCAGGCACATTGCACCTGATACGTATAAGCTTTATGACGTTACCGCCAGCTCCGAGAACAGATTTCACAGCTCACATCATCCCAGAGTGACAGGGAACAGAAGAAAGCGATTCAGACCATCATCTGAACACCTGCTGGGGAGAAAACGGATGTGGGAGAGCAAACAGTGAATGTTTCCAGCATTTACAATCTTGGTCTGTGTGACAACAAAAGGAGGAACGAGGAACTGTTTATCTTGCTTCTTAAAACAGGCGTGAAAATGTTGCAGAGCATAGATACATCTACCTGCTGTCAGTGAAATGATGAAAAGCATACTACAGTTAACAGAGTATGACCTCTTGGTTATGGGCTCAGCACGCTCCAACTGTGACCCTCTGCTCACCGGATTTGAACAAAAACAAAGAAATGACCCAGTGACAAAATCTGTTGAAACGGATTCTGTGAGGAATTGTAACCAATGGAATGAAAAGCCCCTTGAGAGTGGGATGTAACATTATCTGTGAAGGGTTTGTTTTCCAGACTCGAGGAGAATGCGCAGTGCTGTTTCCATGGATCAATATCAGGATAGGTAGATTGAAACAGCGTCGAATGTTATTGTAGAGAGCCCTGTCGCTTAGACACACTGCACCTTTAATACAATGGTACAAAAGCACGGACCTTTTGTGTAGAGGGGACAACTTCAAAATCGTTACTGAGGCAAAATGCACAAATCAGCGAAACAACAAAGCAATCACAGAAACTGGTGTTACGTGACGGGGTACAACTCTCTGCTAATGTAAACCAGCAAAACAGAAAGGATTCTGTATTTTGTTCAAATTCAAGAGGCAAAGAACCAACCCAAAAATCACTGCTTAAAGTTAAAAATAACAACTTTATTGATTTTTTATTATCAGAGAATAATCAACCTACAACTCCTTTCTCTAAACCTTCTGCTCTACAATACCTTCCCTCACCCCGACCCCAATAACTTTTACAAAAAAGTTCAAATTTAAAAACCAGCTAGTTGTTGAATCTTCTCTTTGTATCTTCCTCTGTAGATTCTTTATCCAGGTCGGTGTTGATGCTTTTTTTCTATGCCATCTATTTCTCCAGATTGGCACCTCTTGGAGATTTTACTAGCATCCTACATTTGTTGGTGTTTTAACTGCTCTCTTTGCTGTTCTTTGTCACTCAGGGTAACTGTTCCAAATGTCCGATATTTGTCCCACGAAACGTCGGATCATTTCATTGGTTTTAACATTGTAAAATACCAAATACAAACTTGATTGGGGCATAATTTAAACCGATTGGCCGAATTCAAATTTGATTTTTGTATCCATGTAACACAGTTCTTAGTTGTTACGACCAAATGCTATGTTGTTGCCTTGTTCTGGATTCCTTTTGCTCGCCAGACATGTCAGCACCATTAAAAGTACGTTACACCCACAACTTCGTAACACCGGCATTTGCCATGACAATCTATTTCTCTCAACATCGTTTTCTATCAATCTCATGTGCCTGACATTTGAACAATCTCTAATCAATGTTAATCAAAACTGAGGAGAAAGTGAGGTCTGCAGATGCTGGAGATCAGAGCTGGAAATGTGTTGCTGGAAAAGCGCAGCAGGTCAGGCAGCATCCAGGGAACAGGAGAATCGACGTTTCGGGCATAAGCCCTTCTTCACCCTTGAAGAAGGGCTTATGCCCGAAACGTCGATTCTCCTGTTCCCTGGATGCTGCCTGACCAGCTGCGTTAATCAAAACTGCCCTATTCTTATACCCTCAGATTTAACACGCCCCCTTAATTACGTCTAACGATATTAATTTATTTCTCACTGCGTTACTTCAGCACACGTTGAGAAGAAATACAAATGAAAACAACAATCACCTATGTGACTGCGATTTGACCCAATGTTGCTGCAGCCAACCGATTCAGCTGTAAATGAAATAGCCTTCATCTTTCCTATACCAGTAATGAGATTGCATAGCATAGTGGTAAGTTTTCATGAGTTGAATTAGACCCAGAATCATTTCTCAGGGCGAAATTTATTGATGAAATACACGGGGGTTGGGGAGTTCAATTTGGTTAGGAAGGGTATGGTCAGATTTCCCTTGATACAAAATCGTTAGACACGATGGAAATGAGATTGACTGGGAGGTATAGCCACGAGAAAAGAAAAGAAGGGATTTAATGGGATGGTGGAATAGATGAAGATTCACGCGACATAAATTAGGAATAACTGAGTTGTGTCCTAATGCAGGTTTTCCAGTGGATGTGAGGTTGGTAAAGGTAAATAAGAGGGAAATTACCTCGTTCAGGTGAGTGTATAACTAGAGGTTAGAGCCTCAAAATCAGCGAGGAACGACAACGAGGTTTGCAGCAGGTACTTTTTATTCTGAGTTTTTGAAATCGGAGATTACTTTTCAGACAGAAACAAAACATTTTAGAAGATGATTCCAGCATATTTGAAAGGCCAGTTGCAGACACACAAGGAGAGAATTTAACAGGGACAAGCATTCTGGGTTGCCTGGATGGGGAGGCAAAAGTGACACACTCACAAATTGTTTAGCGTTTATCGGAAAGAAATTGCATAATACCTGCAACTGAACTTGTTAAGTGTAAAAAGAGCTGCTGGTGGTGAAAGTTGTTGCAGCTGATTCGACGTGAACTACTACAAATTGTTAATATCCTGAGCTGTTTGTTTTAGGTTTGCATTAAATGGAAGCCGGTTAGCTGAGTCCGCTGGCTAACTGATTTATGGTATAGAGTGAGACTAACAACGTGGGATTAATTGCTGCACTCTCTCAGGTTGCCATAATGATCATCATCTCCACCGCTCATGTGATCTGTAATGCAATTGTGACTCTAGTGAGTAGGAATGGACCTGTCAATGTCAAGCACAATTATCTTTGCCATCTGTTGCCTTGAACATTTGGTCACAATGACCAGGAACTGTACTGAGTCCATTTTATATTCACTGATCTCCTCTCAGAAAATCCAGCGACAAGACTCGTCCTTATTCCTATTGGAACCCTCTGTTCTGCACAGCAGCAAAACTATTTGTCATGACTTTACCAGATTCACTGACAACATTAAGTCTATCCAAAGAGATAAATCTAATTCCTTTCGAACCGTTTAATGAGCCGTGTGAGGTTGCAGCAAACAGGATTATCTGAAACGCGTTTATCAACCTTTTCAATAATGGAATCCAGTGCAGTGTCAGAGATTTGAAAAAAGGTCATCAAGCTAAAATAGCACCTCTGTTTCTCGATCCATAGATGGATAATCACGTGGGGAATATGTGCAGATTTACAGTGAATAATTTATACCTTTCCCAAAGACAGAACAATCCCACGAATCAGAAACTTGAGTTTTAGAATAGATGCTGCTTTATTTGACATTATTCTTCAACTACGCTTCAGTCTGATGCTCCAATAATTCCTGATCAACGTCAGTAAAACCAGCGTTAGGTAAGAATTGTAATTACAACTGCGGCATTTTAACACACTGTTAAGTACCAAGCGCTGATCAGTTGCTTCACTGGAGCCGCCGGCAGCAAGCCTATAACGTGACCTACTCGTACTTCTGGGACCTTCGACCGGCATGTTCTACTTTTGCTGTGGCTCTGAACTTAAAGCTTAGACAAAGGAGGAGGAACTGATATGGATCTGTGACTTTTCGAGCATCAGGTTCAGGAAATGGGACACAGAAAAATGATGCGCAAAATAGACTTGATTAAAAACTGTGTTCCGTCGATCGCTGCGTTGTTTAAAGACAATGTTATATTATCACTGTCACAGGGCTTCTCATTCGGTCTGCTTCAATTTGGCACAGAATTTGATTTATCGACACTTCACTAACTTTCTTCTGCAAGTTCCTACAGACAACATGAAACGTACTGCACTCATCATCAATCTTCACCATGGTTAAATCCAAGGACATGTTGCACAGTTTTCATGAATACTGAAGATATAAGAATGTCATGCAAGAGTAAATTAAATTTCAGTTTAAGTTATAAAGAATCCCGAGTAAGATACTGAATTTCCCAAAATTCATGTTTATTACCGTGGCCAGAACTCTAGCCAGGCAAAGGGGAAATCTGTCCCTGAGTCCCCAATACCCACACGGTCGTTTGCTCCATGTGCCCAGTTCGAAACCTGTGTGAAGGAGCACGCAGTTTGACAGAGCGCCTGGGAGATCCTCCACTGTCTAATCTAAAGCTGCAACAGGAGCTGTGTATTCCAGCTGTGAGAGCGGTGGGATAAACAGGAGGTCTTTGGTGTTCCGTGGTGTAGATTCAAAGTGTCCTCATCATGTTATTGTTTAAAACTCTGTCAGAAACAGCACAGACAGAGAGGAATAGATGGGGACCATTTCACCCGCCAGCACGACCCCGCTATTTGATGTCATCATGGCTGACCGAACACATCAATGTCTTTTCCCAGCCCATCCACATCAACCTGTCACCCAACGGCAAAAACGCACTGAATAAACCGAAAACCTCTGCAACTGTGGGAGGGAAATGTATTTAGAGACAGTGGGCTTCAGCAGTGGGTTTTGTGAATGAGAAGACGATTCTGGGCTGACCATGTTTCAAGTGATATGATTCCCTCAAAACTCACCACCCAGAAAGTGAGGAATCTTCTCTGGTAAGTAGTAGGGAGCAGAACTCCAGACGACAGGAACTGATGATGAATTAGCAGAACAATCATTCATTCAGCTGAAATCAGATCCAAACTCTGATTCTGGTGGGACGCAAACCCACAAAATTTAATTCGCAATCTTAACAATGCAGTAGAAGTCCAACACGTATTTCATTGTGCCACAGAGCTGCGCTAGCCTCCATTTTACTGCTCCCAAAGTTATGGCGTTCAAATCTTTCATCAAACATCTGTTTATCCTCGCCCCAGTTTCCAATACTTGGTCCTTATCCGTGCATGGTCTAGCTCCTCAAGTGTTAAATACTCCTAAATACTCCTGAAGCGTTTTAATGACTCTTAGCATTACCACACGTTCAAATAGTGAGTTCCAGACAAACAACACTCGCAGGATGTAAACATTCTTCCGAAATCTTCTCTGAACATCCTCTCTCTCGCGTTTCATCTATATCCCTGGTTATTAACTCTTCCCATCAGACGTTTGCTCCTGTCACACATCTCTATCCACTGCTGTGGTTCTGTTCGCCGAGATGGAAGTTTTTGTTGCAAACGTTTCGTGCCCTGTCTCGGTGACATCCTCAGTGCTTGGGAGCCTCCTGTGAAGCGCTTCTGTGGTGTTTCCTCCGGAATTTATAATGGCCTGTCCCTGCCGCTTCCGGTTGTCAGGCCACTATAAATGCCGGAGGAAACACAACAGAAACGTTTGCAACAAAAACTTCCAGCTCGGCGAACAGAACCACAGCAACGAGCACCCGAGCTACAAATCTTCTCACAAACCTTGAATATCTATCCACTTTCTGGGCACGTTAATCAATTTCTCTCTCAACTTGCTCTGATCTCCGATGAAGAGCCCCAGTCGAGCTCATCTATCTGCATTGGCGAGAGTGTAGTGCGTTTAAAGCACAGCAGGTCAGGCAGCATCCGAGGAGCAAGAGAATCGATGTTTCGGGCATAAGCCCTTTATCATGGATGAGACGTTTGAGTCGGTGTTGAGGGAGGGGGATGGGAGTGGTTGTCAGGTAGCTGGGAAAGTGATAGGTGGATGAAGGTGAGGGAAAAGGTGGCAGTTCAGAGGGGGGACTGTTTGCCGGGTCCAGATAGCCGTGCCTATTTGGAGGCTTTGGATAATGTAGGGGCAGGTGAAATGAGGAAGCTGTTGAAATACACATTTATCTGGTGTGGTTGCAGGATCCGAAGGTGGAATATGAGACGTTCTTTCTCCAGGCACCGGCTGGTAATGGAGTGGCGGTGGCTTGTGCCCGACCATCGATTCTCTTCTCCTCATATGCTGTCTAATGTGCTGTGCTTTTCCAGCTCTACACTCTCGACTCTGAGCTCCAGCACCTGCAGCCCTTACTTTCGCTTATCTTCGCAGGGGGAATGGTCGAGCTTAGGCACCACCTTGGTAAATCTCCTCTGACCACGCTTCATGAAGGCTGGCGATCAGAATGGAAAAACATTATCCAAAGAAAAGCAGAAATATATGAAGAAAATTAGCAGGTCTAGTGCATCTGGGGAGAGATTTTCGAGCCAAACGATCCGCCTTTGGAACGAATGGTATATGTAGGTGGGGCAGGAACGTGAAAGAAGGTGGACAGGGTCTAAAATAATTTAACTCGATATTGGGTACTGAATATTGCATGGTCTCTCAGTAGGAAATGACGTGCCGCTCTTCCAATTCGCGCTGTGCTTTGCGGGAGCTCTGCAGCACACCAAACTTAAATGGAGGCACGGGAACACAGTGGGATGTTGCACTGACAGGAACCTGGAAGCTCAGGGTCATTTTTTGCTTGCAGACAGAACGTCGGTTTACTAACGTTTCTCTCCCACTCTGTTTTTCTCTCCTCAGTCGAGACGATATCACATTGTGAGCTGGAAATGCAGTTTGCTAAATTGAGTGATGGGCAGATAAATCACTGGAACTTTACACAGCGAGGGGAGACATCGTAAACGAGAAACATTGCTCCTTCTGGGATTTCGTGGAATGGTGCCATATGGGGAGGTGCTGGGGGTCAAAGATGATTGGCCGTGGGTATACAGAGAGAAATTGTCCTGCATAGTGCCGGTATTCAGTTGTATGGGCAAGTGGGGAAAGCGCAGTAGAATGTATAACTTCCTGGGCTACGGGCTGTAAGTAAACACCTCACTACGGAGAAAAAAAAATTCAATAATTTTCATTCCAACACCGACACGAGATACAGCTTGCAGAAGTTACATATTTGCACTGTCACTGTCACTCTGTCTCCCCGGGAGCAGTCGTACTCCCCCATGCTGATTCACACAGCACGGTTCTTCCTGTGGCATGACCCTTCGAGAATGGAAGGACAGCTATTAATAACCCGTACTTCGAATGGAGTATCTGTATTGCTCAATAACAATCACTTAACTATCCGAATTCCTTTTTAAATCACTTGACCCATAGCCTTGTATGTCTTCGCATCACAAATTTACATCTGAATACTTCAGAAAGTTAAGTGGATGTCTGACTCTTCGATCATTGCATACACTGTGTTCCAGATTTCAATCACCCACTGTTTGAAAACGTTTTTCCACGCATTCACTCTAATATTTGCGCCTCTGACCTATACTCAATGGCCTCCTGTGTCGAAATCTCCATCAAAGTGAAGCATGTATTTCACTCTATACTATCCATATCCCTCAGTACATTTTACATATTACTCATGCCCCCCTCAATCTCCTCTGCTCTGAGAAAAACAACTCCAGTTTGTCCAATCTCTCTTCTTCAGCCCAGACAATATCCTGGCAACTCTCCCCTGCATCATTTCCAGTGCTATCACATCCCTGCTATAATGTGTATTGCATGACTACACACAATAGTCTCGCTAGAGCCGAATGAAAAGTGAAATAAATGACGCGGAAGTCCACAGAAACTGGCGTTTTTTGATGAAAGTTTATTTTCCTCAATGCTGCCCTGGACCTTTTTTTCTGAGCCTGATGTTTCAATAATCGCTGGTCCATGTCAGTAAAAGCTTCGACATGAGGATTGCTCTCACAACCGCGGTATCAAAATGTATCAACTTGCTTGAAGGTCCCGATGGTGAGACTTGGACATGGTCACCCAGCAACAGTGAGAACAGCAGCACACACTGAACGGGGTCAATGTGAAAGTGATTGTAAGGGAAATGGGAGGGGGAACTTAAAGGAGGTAAGTGATTGCGGGAGGGAGTGAATTCTCCGAGAATGGGTGAGTCTGACTCCTGATATATGACTCGCAGAGATGTGAGAGACATAGGTGTTTGATGGAAAAAAATCATAATCTTTGAGATTGATTTCATGTAAAATCAGCTAATTTATTACTGTGTTTCTTCAGCATGAGTCACAAGGAATAAAATGCAGTGACTCGGATTTGAATGAGCTTACTGCGGCCACAATGCAGAATATTTTAACGTAAAACCATCAACGAGTCATGCAGAGACACGCGTTTAAAAACCGCAATATTTACAGTGACAGAGGATATGTTAGAAAGAGTAGCAGATGCACAACAGGAATATTAGGCGAGCGATAGCAGACATAAGGGAATTCAGAATTAGCTGAATCTTTAAATACGATATCCGCAGACTCTGTGGTGGTTCCATCGAGTACTGCATGTTGAAGACAGAGTTTGATAGATTTCCAGAAAGAAAAATTTTCAGGGGATAGTGCGGGATATTGGTACAATGTATGTTTCAATAACAATCAGTTTTAATACATGATTCAGAGATGCCGGTGTTGGACTGGGGTGTACAAAGTTAAAAATCACACAACACCAGGTTATAAACCAACTGGTTTAATTGGAAGCACACTAGCTTTCGGAGCGACGCTCCTTCTCCTTCTCCTTCTGGTGTTGTGTGATTTCTAACAGTTTTAATACGGTTGCTTCGCCAATTTCCCCAAACAAGGAAGTACCCATTGCTGCAGTCAGTCACATAACCCCAGTTCCGAGAACCGGGATCAGACAAACTTCGTGGCGCAACTGCAAATATCAAACTGGAAGTGGGGGTGGAAATGAGTATGTGAAGCTATTCTGTGGCACCAGTGACATGATTGGCAAAGGTGTGGTCATAGAGTCATAGTGATAAACAGCATGGAAACAGAGTCTTCGGTCCAACCCGTCCATGCCGACCAGATATCCCAGAACAATCTCGTACCACCTGCCAGCACCAGGCCCATATCCCTCCAAACCTTTCCTATTCATATACTCATCCAAATGCCTTTGAAATGATGCAATTGTACCAGTCTCCACCAATTCCTCTGGCCGCTTATTCCATACACGCACCACCATCTGTCTGAAAAAGTTACCCCTTAGGTCTTTTTTATATCTTTCCCTTCTCAACCTAAGTCTATGCCCTATAGTTCTGGACTCCACGATCCCAGGGAAAAGACATTGTGTATTTATCCTAGCTTGTGAAATGCTGAGGCTGGAAGTGCTTCTGGTCAAAGGCGAGGTGGAAAAGCATATTGGTCTCAATTTATTATATTATTAAGATTCAGAAGCAGCATTAACCAGCACTGAGGATTGGCTCAGAGGAAGCGTGCTGGAGCATTAAGTGAGAGGTCGATGTGTTAAAAGCATTCTAAGAGATTTTCCTTAACAAAGCGGTATTTTGTTACTTTGACAGTAAGAACTGCTTTTGCTCACATCGTCTCCACATCAGTCTCTTGCTCCAGTAAACACTCCAATCCAGCATACATTGCTTTCATTCCATCACAGAAACGCGTCCTATTCTCTCTCCATCTTGGATAATCTGAATTAACAATGTCATTCTTTGAATGGAGAAATATAGCAGGGAGTTGTCAGTGCAGCGGCAATCTATTGGGCGAGGAATCTTTAGAGACTGGAACGTGGCAGCTGCTCTGATATAAATGCGATGAATTAAACCTGGAAAATAAACCCAATCTCAGGAACAGAGACAATGACTTTATATTGCTGAAAACTCATTCATTCATGTCCCTTCGAAAGGGAAATCTGCCGACTACAACGAGTCCTGTCAACATGTGACTCCAGACCCACAACCGTATGGTTTACCCATGAATGCCCTCTGACTCAGTTCAAGGTGAATTAAGAATGAACAACAAATGCTCTTCAGACCAATGATAACAAGATTCTGTGGGAGACTAAGGAAGAATAAAAATACGTGGACAACGGGGAAAATGGAAAACGTGTCTGTGTGGACTCGAATTCAACTGATTATCCAAAGTAGACACAAGGATACCCGCAGCACCAAGAAGTCAGGGCCATGGGGTGACTGCAGGAAGGGACTTAATTACCCACTGAGGTGTAAACTCACCTGCTCAGTCACAATGCACAGAAGTCATTCACCACTTCCATATGTGAGAAGTGATCACTCAGGAGACCAACTGACGGAGTCACCAGCAAGTTTACAAATGACAGCAGGAGTTCGATTCTGCTGTTATTGCAGCTGTTAATCCCAACCAGCAATGATACCTGTTTGGATGCGTGTTTCTAGTGGAGTTCCACTGTTTTCTGATGTAGATCAATAATTCAAACTTAGTTGTAGGAGCTATGATTCAGAAGTTTGCTGATAATGCAACAATTGGTCGTGTAGTTGACTATGGTGAAGGATGACAGGGACTGCAGGGATGCATCAATCAGATGGAAGGGTAAAATGCTGAATGGAATTGAATCCAGATCAATGAGTGTTAATGAATTTGGGTAGAAGAAACTTAACAGTGAGTGTTCTGTGTGGTGTAGACAGACAAAGAGATCTTGGAGTGGACATTCATGATCGCTGAAGATTAATGGACAGGGGAATCAGTTGGAAGGACGTGCGTACTGTAGATGCTGGAGATCGGAGTCATGATTAGAGTGGTGCTGAAGAAGCACAGCAGGTCAGGCAGCATCCGAGTTGGGGAAAAAATGACGTTTTGGACAAAAGGGCTTCATCAGGAAAAAGGCTGGCAGCCTCGAGGTTGGAGAGATAAATGGGAGCGGTGGGGCTTGGGAGAATGTAGCTGAGAGTGTAATAGGTGGATGGAGGTGGAGATAAGAATGTTAGGTCGGAGAAGAGGGTGGAGCGAATAGGTGCGAAAGAAGATGGACAGGTGGGACAGGTCAGTAGGACAGTGCCAAGCTGGCAGGTCAGAACTAGGGTTAGGTGGGGGCGGGAGAATATTAGGAAACTGGTGAAATCCACATTGGTAACATGGGGTTGAAGTGTCATGAGGAAGAAGATGAGGAGTTCTTCCTCCAGGCGTCGGGTGGTGAGGGAGTGGCGGTGGAGGAGGCCCAGGACCTGCATGTCCTCGGGAGAGTGGCGGGGGAGTTGAAGTGTTCGGTCACGAGGCGTCGGGGTTGATTGTTGCCGGTGTCCTGGAGATGTTCTCTGAAGCGCTCTGCGAGAAGGTGTCTGGTGGCCCCACTGTAGAAGAAGCTGCATCGGGAGCAACGAATGCAATAATGGACATGTGGGAGTGCAGGTGAAATTTGTATGGATGTGAAAGGCTTCTTTGGGGCATTGGGTGGAGGTGGAGGGTGTGTGGGCGCAGGTTTTGCAATTCCTGTGGTGGCAGAGGAAGGTGCTTCGAGGGGAGGGTGGGTCATTGGATGGCGTGGACTTGACTAGGTAGTCCTGGAGGGAACGGTCTTGGCGGAACGTTGATGGGGTTAGGAGGGAAAATATCTTTGAAGGTCAGTGTTACTGATGTTTTTTCAAACCCACTGGCTCCCACAGCTATCTGGGTTACACCTCCTGCCAGGAGAAAGTGAGGACTGCAGATGCTGGAGTCCAGAGCTGAAAATGTGTTGCTGGAAAAGCGCAGCAGGCCAAGCAGCATCCAAGGAACAGGAGAATCGACGTTTCGGGCATAAGCCCTTCATCAGGAATCCTTGTAGAGGGAGGAAGAGACTTCTTCAAGGAAGGCATCCTTGTAAGAGGATTCGCAGTAGGTTAAAATCTTCGACGAGAAAGTGAGGACTGCAGATGCTGGAGATCAGAGCTGAAAATGTGTTGCTGGAAAAGCGCAGCAGGTCAGGCAGCATCCAAGGAACAGGAGAATCGACGTTTCGGGCATAAGCCCTCCTCCCAACCCACCTCCTTCACAAATGCTATCGGGTGTTCACATCTCCTCCGCCTCCACCGCATCTGCTCCCAGAGGACCAGTTCCACCACAGACCTCACCAGATGGCCTCCTTCTTTTAAGACCGGAACTTCCACTCCCATGAGATTGAAGATGCTCTCTAACGCATCTCAGCCATGTCCCACACCTCCATCCATGAACCCCACACCTCCAAACACAGCAAGGACAGAACAAGGACAGAGGAAGGTCCTCAACTTCCATTCTACCAACCTCTGCATAAATCACATCATCCGTCGACATTTACGCCACCTCTAAAATGACCTCCCACCACGGATATATTTCCCTTCCCCAAAACTATCCGCTTTCCTCAAAGACCGTTCCCCCAGGAATGCATATTCATGTCCACGCCCTCCAATGGACGACCATTCCCTCCTTGCACCTTTCTCTGCCACCACAGGTATTGCAAAACCTGCCCCCACATCTTCCCCCTCACCTCTGTCCAAGGCTCCAATGGAGACTTCCACATCCATCAAAGGTTCACCTGTACTTCCACACATGTCATTTGTTGCACTTGCTGCTCCAGATTCGGTCTCCACTAAATTGCGGAGAGCGGTGTCTTCTGACAGAGGACTTCAGAGAACATCTCCAGGACACCTGCAAGAATCAACTCCACTGTTGCATGGTCAAAGATTCCAACTCCCCCTCCCACTCTCCCGAGGACATGCAGGTCCTGGGCCACCTCCATCGCCACTCCCTCACCACCCGGCGCCTGGAGGAAGAATGCCTCTTCTTCTTCTTCGGGACCCTTGAACGCCATGGCATCAATGTAGACTTCATCAGTTTCCTCATTCCCTCTCCCCATCTTACCCCAGTTCTAACCTTCCAGCTCAGCACCGTCCTCCTGACCTGTCCCACCTGCGTATCTTCATTCCCACCTATCTGCTCAAATCTCCTCTCTGACATATGACCTTCACCCCCTCCTCCATCCACCTACTGCGCTCTCAACGACCTCCTCCCCAGACTAACCCCTCCCATTATCTCCATCCTATAGCCTCCCAGTCTCTTTCCTGATGAAGGGTTTTGCCTGAAACATTGATTTTCCCTCAGACACTGCCGGATCTGCTGTGCATCTCCAGCACCACTTTCACCTTGAGAGGTATCATTTGCTTGAGATGGTTTTTGGATATTTTCTATAGTTGACCACAGGCTGTGGACGACAGTAAAGTATTAGCAACCACCAGTTTAGTGAACAGCTGAAGGACTGAGCACAAGTCTGATCATTGCATTAATCAACATTTATTAAATTTTAAGAAAAAAGATGGAGGGCTGAAGTATGCAACTTTGCCCATCAAGACTGCTTCACCACTCAATGAGTTTATCACAGATTCCTTTCCAAGTCAGGGTTCTATGGGCCTTTGAGGGAAACTTGCAAATGGTCGCGTTTCGTTGCATCTTCCAACTTTGTCCTTATCGTCAGTTCAGCTGTTGAGCATTGAAGGTTCTGTCAAAAATGCCCGGATGACTTAGTCCAGTGCATCGTGTAGTTGGTGCACTCTCTGCAATTGTGCCTTAACGGTGAAAGTAATAAGTATTCAGGTATTGAATAGGGTACAATCAAGTAACTGCATTGTCGTGGATAGTGTCAGTTCCTTAAGTGTTATTGAAGTTGCACCCATCTAGGCTAATGGAGAGAGTTCAGTTCCACATCTCATTTGTGCCTTTCAAAGGATGTAGGATTCACATGGCAATGAGTTGCGTTTATAGTCAAAACCTGTCTACCAACGGACATGTTTTTGTTGTCAAAGTGTTTATGTAGAGTCATAGAGAGGTACATCATGGAAACAGAACCTTCATTCCAACCCGTGAAAGCCTACCAGATATCCCTAACCAATCTAATCCCACCTGCCAGCACCCGGCCCATATCCCTCCAAACCCTTCCTATTCATATACCCATTCAAATGCCTCTTAAAAGTTGCAACTGTACCAGCCTCCACCACATCCTCTGGCAGCTCATTCCATACACATCCCACCCTCTGCGTGAAAAAATTGCCACTTAGGTCTCTTTTATATCTTTCCCCTCTCACCCTAAACCCATGCCCTATAGTTCTGGATTCCCCAACCCCAGGGAAATGACCTTGTCTATTTATCCTATCCATGCCCCACATAATTTTTGTAAACCTCTATAACGTCACCCCGCAGCCTCCGACGCTCCAGGGAAAACAGCACCAGACTGTTCAGCCTCTCCCGAGAGCTCAAATCCTCCCACTCTGGCAACATCCTTGTAAATCTTTTCTGAACCCTTTCAAGTTTCACAACATCTTTCCGAAGGAAGGAGATCAGAGTTACACTCAATATTCCAACAGTGGCCTAACCAATGTCCTGTCCAGCCGCAATATGACCTCCCTACTCCTGTACCCAATAGTCTGTCCAATAAAGGAAAGCATGCCAAACGCCTTTTTCACTATCCTATCTACCTGCGACTCCACTTTCAAGGAGCTATGAACCTGCACTCCAAGGTCTCTTTGTTCAGCAACACTTCCTAGGACCTTACCATTAAGTGTATAAGTCCTGCTAAGATTTGCTTTCCCAAAATGCAGCACATCGTATTTATCTGAATTAAACTCCATCTGCCACTTCTCAGCCCATTGGCCCATCTGGTCCAGATCCTGTTGTAATCTGAGGTAATCCTCTTCGCTGTCCACGACACCTCCAATTTTGTGTCATCTGCAAATTTACTAACTGTACCTCTTATCCTCGCATCGAAATCATTTATGTAAATGACAAAACATAGAGGACCCAGCACCGATCCTTGTGGCACTCCACTGGTCACAGGCCTCCAGTCTGAAAAACAACCGTCCACCAACACCTGCTGTTTTCTACCTTTGAGCCAGTTCTGTATCCAAATGGCTAATTCTCCCTGTATTCCATGAGATCTATCCTTGCCAATCAGTCTCCATGGGGACTCTAGTCGAACGTCTTACTGAAGTCGATATAGATCACATCTACTGCTCTGCCCTCATCAATATTCTTTGTTAATTCTTCAAAAAACTCAATCAAGTTTGTGAGACATGATTCCCCACACGCAAAACCATGTTGACTATCCCAAATCAGTCCTTGCCTTTCCAAATACATGTATATCCTGTCCCACAGGATTCCCTTCAACAACTTGCCCACCACCGAGGTTAGGCTCATAGCCAGTCTCAATCCGTTTTTCCTAAATACCAGCTCCGTGGACGATTACGCAGGGAAATTTGGTTGCAGTAAAGCCTTTCAGTAGTATATGATTAGGTTCTCATTCATCAGAGTTATCGTTACTCTATTGCGTCCTTGTGTGGGCCAATCTGATTCCAGTCGCTAGCTGCACGGTGGGCGGCACTGTGACAGTGGGCGGCACGGTGGCACAGTGGTTAGAGACCCGGGTTCAACTCCCGCCTCAGGCGACTCTCTGTGTGGAGTTTGCACATTCTCCCCGTGTCTGCGTGGGTTTCCTCCGGGTGCTCGTGTTTCCTCCCACAATCCAAAAATGTGCAGGTTAGGTGAATTGGCCATGCTAAATTGCCCGTAGTGTTAGGTGAAGGGGTAAATGTAGGAGTATGGTTCTGGGTGGTACACGCTTCGGCGGGTCGGTGTGGACTTGTTGGGCCGAAGGGCCTGTTTCCACACTGTAAGTAATCTAATCTAATCTCATAACTGTATAAGCTGATTTCAAGTTCCAATTCCCGTCTGTGCTTGAAATTTCAACCGTTGCCTCACATACATGTCTCTACCTGCCTTAATAACATGAAAGCACGCTGCAGGGAACAGCAGAGATTTATTTGGATGCTGCCAACACTGGAGAAAATGTAGATTCGTGGAATTATTTTTTAGGCTAGGATTATTCTCCTTGAAACAAAGGAGGCGGAGGGGAACTCAATAATCACATATTAACATTTATAAACGTTCAATATTCGTGGGACCTTGACAGAGTAGATACGGGCAGGTGGTGTCCCCTCTGATATGAAGAGAGCACCAGAGGATATGAACTCAGAATTAGTTATTGCCTATTTAATTCATAAGTGAGGAGTAATTTCTTTGCTCAGGGGCCAGGGAATTGGTGGAAATCTTTACCGAAACTGTTGTTGAGGCTGCGTTGTAGTGTATTTTCAAACTGATTCCCGAAGAAAGGCTTATTCCCGAAACGTCGATTCTCCTGCTCCTTTGATGCTGCCTGACCTGCTCCGCTTTTCCAGCAACACATTTTTGAGTTCTGATCTCCAGCATCTGCAGTCCTCACTTTCTCATATTTTCAAACTGTGCCAGACAGATATTTAATCAGAAAGACGATGAAGCGATGTCGAGGTAAGGCAGGAGAATGGAGTTGAGGATTATCAGATCAACTATGAATTCATTGAATAGTGGAGCAGACTCGATGGGCTGAATGGCCGACTTCCAATCCTACATCATTTGGTCTAACGCATTATTTTATTGATAAGTTTAGAATTCTGAGGTGATGGGATGAAGTGATAGAAAAGCTTTCTCAAACTGATCAGACACATCAGGAACTAGGCTCATAAGCTCATGAACAAGAAACGTGCTGTGGCCTGGAGACAACAAATGGCACTGGGCACACCACAGATGCGTATGTGCAGAAGGTGTGATTGCTACTAAAATTGGCAGATCTAATGTTGTTGGCAACTTGGTGATCATGCTGAATGATGGATCGTGGTATGATTCATACAGAAATAGTTTGTGAAAGAATTAAAAGCTTGTTTCATTGGGGAAGTTTTCTGCGGTTCCAATTCCAATTGACTGTTTGGAATACTGATCAGACCTTTGTGTGGAGTGTTACAAGAAAATACTCATTCACAGTCCCACTAGTTAACCTATTGCTCTCGATCTCACCTTATTTGTTTCACTTTCATTCGATGAAAATTCAGAGAAAGTCAAGATGGAATGAAAGGATGAAAGAAATGTTGCACTCCATTTTGTTATCCCAATTTAACTTACAACAGAATCAAATTGCTTTATTTCGACCTTGATGTGGTATCGAAATATCACCAATCTCCGGTGCAATGAAGGGCAAGAGCAAGATTCCCCATCCAGTGGATACTAAAGATGCGAGGCACAAAGGAAAACCAAAGCTGCGTTTGATAGAAATAACAACCAGAGTAGGATTCAAATCCACACATGCGCAATGAAAGGCCAACCCGTCGCCTGAACCTCTGGGCCACTTCATCCCATGGCAAAGGGGCTCACATGGGACCACATTAAGATTACTTATGGTGCATCGAGGGGATAAGAAATTCCCTGAGCGCAATCAAATCCACACCATTATGTTTCTGCTTTCAGCGGAATAATAGTACCAGCAAAATTCAAGGAATTGACCACGTCCTTGGAAGGAATACCTGTCCTTGATTCATTCTGAGTTGGAACTGCCTCAGAATGAACCAGTGAACAAAAAATCCTCGTCTCATTCACACGTACATTTTGTCTTGACTCATATTTTCTTCAGATAGTTTCTCTCTCACGTGAAGAAGTATATATGGAGAGAGAAGTGAAGGTGATATCTTTCTCGATGGTATTTCTCATACGGCTGAACCTGAACTGGGTAAAATTTCCGGAAATGCAGTGTTGTTCGTTTCATTTTATTAATTTTGCTGCAACCTCACTCTGTTCATTGCAATGATCGGTAGGGAATTGGATTTATATTATTGGAACGTTTAGTGTTGTATTCAATTTTGCTCCGAATTTATTTCGGCTTAAAGGAAATACTGATGAGAAAAACAGAAGGTTGAACTACAAATCAAAATATCAGTTTTGATGCTCAGTTACTTTGGCAGATTTCAGTGGGTATCAAATGAACCCAACATCATGGCGATTGTCCTCCCATCTTTAAGGCATGTGTTAAAGCAGGAATCGATCTTCAAGAGACGGGTCACTTCCTATTCATTATGGAATAGCTTTGCTTGACAATATACAAAATCTGCTCAGTTCCATTTATAATGCTTCATGTGGAATATTAATTGAAATCTTTCAAAACTCTGAGTTTTTTTTGCTGAATCTTATTCAGCTGCATACTTTTCCGATATTTCTTTACATTTAAAGCCATTCAAATTAGACATTGTTTCCTCGCACCTTCCATCCCCCACAACCCACTTTTACACTTTTACCTGGCCGCAGGCTGTCTCTCTCCTGGCGAAACACACTGCTTGGGAGTTTTGGAGAGAGTAAATAGGTGGTAAATTATGTCTTTCAAGTTAGTACATTTCTGAAGATCAGGCTTTCAGAACCATTGATGTTGGACAAAGGAATGATGGGAGCATTGCTTGTGTGTCTCTAAATGTGCCTTTCCAAATATTTTGGAAACCGATTCTCTGAGTGACAGGAATTCTGCTCCCATCATTTCTTTGTCCGACATCAATGGTTTTGAAAGCCTGACGTTTAGAAATTTACGAACTTGAAAGAGAGAATTTACCACCTATTTACCCTCTCCAAACCTCACATACCCTGGAAAACTTACATTCGGTTTTCCTTGCTTCAGTTTCAAATTTTCCAACACACAAGTAAATAAAATCCCATCCCCACTAAACGCCGTCAGCATCATCTCTAATGCCTTAGCAGCGCAGTAAACGCTGGCAGTGTCCTCTCTGATAGAATCACAGATTCCCTACAATGCAGAAAGTACAGTTCAGCCAATCGAGTCTGTAGGAACACTCTGAAGAGCATCGCAACCAGACCTAGCCCCCCTCTTTATCCTCACAGTCCTCTCGCTTGTGATTTCAAATACTCCCTGGACACATCCGCACAATTTAACAAGCTCAATCCACCTCACCTACAGACTTAACAGCCGTGCGAACCACTGAGCAAATGTACCATCACGTTGAGTACCATCTGTATCATTTTTAATGGCTTTATACGCTGGTAACTCAGCCTAGTGAAAGCAAGCTACGCCCATCAACCTGACTTCAATGCATCCAAACGCGCTTCTGCGCTGTACAACCTCATTAGTGCTGCTGGAAATGTTACTGCACTCAGATCTGAATGGGTTTACTCTGTTTTCTTCCTCAGATTCCTGCTTTAGATAAACATATCAGTCAGGAACAACTCTATATAATGGTTTTCATTCCAACACAAACACAATGTGCAGTTTGCAGAAGTTACATGTTTGCACTTTCACTGACACTCTCTGTCCCCAGGAGCTGCAATTCTTCCCCAACTGATTCATACAGCACTGTCCTTCCTGTGACATGTCCCATCGAGAATGGAAGGCCAGGCATGAACAACCGACACTAGGGAACAGAGCGACAGGTTTAAAGCCTTTACAATGCCCCCAGCGGAGAATTGAGCCCTGTGACAGGCGGGGACACGAACCACGATACTGTGGAGGACAACAACATCGAAGGAGACCCTTCAGCCTGTTGTAGCCGCACTTGTCCAACACAGCTGCTGAACAACCTGAATCAAGTTTTCCATCGTTTAGTCTTATATACCTTGTCATCAGAAATCCACATCTGAATTTTTTTTCAAGTTAAAAGGGATTCCGCCTCTTTGACCCTTTCCGCACATGTACTCAAACCTTTTCCCGAAATCTCTTGGCCCCGATCCCTCCATCAATAAGAAACGCTTCTTTCAGTCTCGCCTATCCATATCCCTCATTATTTTGTACATCTCAGTCGTGTACACCTCCAAACTCCTCTGCTCTGCGATAAACAACCCCACTCTGTCCAATATTTCCTCATCACCGAAACTCTTCAGCCCAAACAGTATCCCAGTGAATCTCTCCTGCAACGTTCCCAGTGCGATCACATCCATGCTATACTGTGAATTGCAGAACTGCACACAGTAATTTAGCTAGAGCCGAATAAACTTTTTTTTCTATTCTGTTACAGTCTGAGGGCGTCGCTGGCTCGGCAGTATTTATTGCGATCCCTAATTGCACAGCGGACAGTTGAGACATATTGCAGGGTCTGGAGTCACATGGAGGCCCGACCAGGTAAGAATGGCAGGTTCCTTCCTCAAAGGACGTCAGTGAACCCGATGGTTTTGTTTTTTCAACAATTGACCATGGATTTATAGTGTTATTAGATTCGTAATTGCAGGTATGTATTGATTCCCAATTGTAACACCTGGTATGATTGGAGTCAAACCCGGGTCCCTAGTTCATTTGCTTGGTGTCTGAATTAACAGTCCAGTAGTAATAGAGCTCGGCCGTTGCAGAACACCCGTGAAAGTAATCTTTCCCAATGAAGTCGCTTTTCCTCGATATTGTCGCGTGTCATTTTCCTCAGCTTGACCCCCAATAATCGCAAGTCCATATCAGTAAAAGCTGCTGCCTGAGGATTGGCCTCACAACAGCGGTAACCAAATGGATCAACTGGTCTGCAGGTCCCGATGATGGGATTGATGCACTGACTCCCACATTGATACTGTTCATTCTGTGCTGCTGCGGTCACTGTTGCTGGGTGAACGTGCATCAATCCCATTGATTGATGCACGTTCACCCAGCAACAGTGACCGCAGCAGCACAGAATGAACAGTATCAATGTGGGAGTCAGTGTTAGATTCTGCAGTGCCTTAACGAAATAGGAAATGACTCCTCAACTACACGATGAAAGAGCAGCGCTTCGAAAGCTAGTGCTCAGTTAAACCTGATAGAATCTAACCTGGTGTTATGTGATTTTTAAGTTTGCACATCATCGTCCAACACCGGCATCTCAAAATTAATGAAATGGGAGTGTGGGACGGAAAGTTCAGTTAGTGATCGTAGGAGGGAGAGAAATCTCTGAGAACGGGTGGATTTGAATTCTGACATATGAAACTCAGAGATGTGAGCGAGCAGAATTTGAAGGAAAATGATCATCACCTTGGAGAAAATTACCATGTTAAAACAACTGATTCATTTGTGTTTCACAAAAACTGGGCTAGGTAGAGCAATTACTGCCGTGACTCAGATTGGATCCGAAGCTGCTGCGGCCACAACGGAGAGTACTAACCAATATACGAACATGGCATCCCAGAGAGGAGCCCGCTAACAGTGCGCAATAAGTACAGTAGCAGAGGAAATGCTAGGCAGAGCACCAAATGCACAATATCAGTGCTGAGTGAACAGTGGCAGATATGTGGGAACTCAGAATGGGCTGACCGTTTAATATCGATTCCTCCGGTGGCTGTGGTGATTCCATCATTAATATGCTGAACGCTGAGATAAATAGATTTCTCCAAAACATCGAAGACTCCGGGGACAGTGCAGTTTTGGTTGAAATGTATGCTTCAATAGTAATGCAGTTTAGCATCGGCTACTTCACCAGCTCCCCACAGATAGCAGTAACCACTGCTGCCACATAGTGCCAATTCCCAGCCCCAGAATCAGAGCAACGGAATGGCACAGTCGCGAAGATCCAACTGGAAATCGGGATGGGAATGTGGTCGATGGCTCCAGTGAGACAACCGGTGAATGCACAGTACTTCTATGACTTTTCAGAGGCGCAAGCAGTTCCGAGGATGGGAGTGCTCCTGGTCAAAGGCGGGGCAGAAGGGAAAACTTGTTCCCGTTTATAATGACATAGCAATCTACAGTGCATCTTGATGAGACAGCTGAGTGCCACACCTGGAGTGTGGGCGGCTGGTTTGAAGTTTGATATCTCCCAGCAGTCTGCGGCTTTCTTCCACATGGCTAACTGCATGACTAACTGTTGTATGATCTGCACACTGCTAAATCACGGCCACTACAAGTAAATATGCATCATTGATCTATATGAGAAAACAGTGGAACTCACAGCAGGCATGCTTCGTAGGTTTGTAGGCGACACCAGAACTGCAGACAGTGAGGAAGATTATCTAAGATTCAAAAGGATCTTTATCTAATGAGTCGATGGACTGAAAAATGTAACGTGGAGTTCAATCTGGATAAATGGAAGGTATTGCATTTTGGTACAACAAAAAGAGTGGAGCTTATACAGTTAGTGATAAGGCTTTGCGTGGTGTTAGAGAACATGGAAGCTAGGGGTGCAGGTACATGATTCGTTGTAGTTTGCATCACACATAGACAGGATTGTGAAAAGCCATTTTATACACTTCGCTTCATTGCTCAGTCCTTTGTAATTGGAGTTAGGACGTTTTGTTGAAGTTTTTCAGGACATTGATGAGGCCTCTTCTGGAATATTATGTCCAGTTCTGGTCGCCCAGTTGTAGGACTGATATTATTCAGCCGGGGCAGGTGCAGAAAACGTATGCATGCATGTTGCCATGTGTGGAAGGTTAGGGTTATAATGAAAGGCTGAATAGGCTGAGACTATTTTCACATTCGAGATTGGGTTGCTGGAAAAGCACAACAGGAAAAGCAGCATACGAGGAGCAGGAGAATCAACATTTCGCGCAAGTGTCGTTCATCAAGCTCTTCTCTGAAACGTCGACACCCTTGCTTCTTAGATGCTGCCTGACCTGCTGTGTTTTCCCAGCACAACACCCTCGACTATGATCTCTCATCTGCAGTTCTCACTTTCTCCGAGTTGATACTGTTTTCACTCTCGGTAGGGGTTTGCGGGGCGACCTGACAGAAGTATATGAATTATTGAGAGGTAAGTTAGAGTTAACAATAGCTGCCTTTTCCCAGGTGGCGTATTTCAAGGCGAGAGGGCATATGTTGAAGATGAAAAGAGAGAGAGTTTAAAAAAAAGACATGTGAGGCATTTTTTTTAGAGAAGGTGTTTTACGTGCGCAATTAACTTGCTGAGGAAGTGATGGATGAGGGTACATTTGCAACATTTAAAGGACAATTGGATCCAAACATGAATGGGAAAGTGGGATTTTTAAAATAAATGTATTCATGCCGAGTACATCAGTTATTTCCCAGAGGACAGTTAAGAGTCAACCACGACATTATCCATCTCATGTGGGGCAGTAGATGAATGTGTGCTTCCCGAACTGGCATGGGTGAATCAGATGGGAGTTTCCACACGACTGATTCAGGTCATCACGAGACTCTTCAATTCCAAGTCCTTTTTGAATTCAAACTCCACCATCTGTCATGCCAGGACCTGAACCCTTTGTCCCGAAAATATTACCTGGGCTTTTGGATTAGCAACGCAGTAATAAAACTACAAGGGCATTATAACCACTCAGCGGGTACAGGAGGAGGCAGATGGGACGAGATTAGTTTGGCAGTGTGTTCAGCATGGATTGCGTGGACTGACAGGCCTGTTTTCATGCTGTATGAATCTGTGATTGACGCTATGGAACAAAACGCTGGTTGGGATTAACAGTAGCACTGACAGCATAATCGAACACCTGATGGGATATGCAATCCTGCTGGAGTCTCCGGAGCTTGTTTTGCTCAGTGAACCCTTCCCACACACGGGACTAGTGAACGGTCTCTCCCCAGTGTTACTGATTAAATGAGTTTCCATTTCTGTGGTGAATTGAATCCCTTCCAGCTGTTCCCACACTGCCCTGCTTTCTCTGTGGTATCGGCGTCATTTTTTCTTCCCAGAGTGAACGATCCTTTCAAATTGTTTCCACACTGAACAAATTCCGTTTTCCATGTTGTTTCTGTGTTTCCATTCTTTCTCATTCACCCACAGGGTGTGAGTATCACTGGTCAGGACAACATTTATTCTTCGCCTCTCGTTCGTTGCTGTCTGGCTACACCACACACCCGGGCTGCGATCCCAGTCTCGGGTGTCTGTCTGTGGGCAGTCTGCACATTCTGTGTGTTTGTGTTTTTATTTCTCCCTTAGACAAAGAAATGCCAGTTACAGGGATCAACAATGGGAAATTCAGGCTTACGGGATAGGGAATACCGTGGGATCTGGTGGGATGCGCTTTGGATGGACTGGAAAGGTCGACTAGCCTGCTTGCCCACACGATGGGGATTCTTGAATTAAGGGTCAGCTCATGTTTTTCTGGTCCTGCATTCCAGGTTTTATTTGTCGAACTTAAAAATCACCCTTTCCGTGTTCCAGTCGCCAAGGATGACTAGTTTAAAATATCACCGCAACACCACCTTCTTCAGGTTGAAATATTTACTGTGTGGAATAAACTGATACCGCCAGTGTCGGAAACGCAGATCCATATAGCAAAATCATCTTATAAACCCACCATTGCAAAGTTAAGGGCTCAACACGCTCCAGTTGTGCCACTCAGCTGTCTTAACAAGATGCACTGTCGATCGCTATGATAGTATAAACGGGGACAACCATTCCCTTGATTAGGAGCACACTCAACCTCGGAATTTCTTGCGCCTCTAAACCATCATAGAAGGACCGCACGCTCACCTGTTGCATCACTCGAGCCAGAGTGTAACTCTGCGCACTCATTCCCATCCCCATTTCCGGTTGGATCTGGGCAGCTGTGCCGCAGCTTCTCTGATTCCGAGTCTGTGAGCTGGGATTATGTGTGATTATCTGCAAGACTGGTTATTGCCTTGAGGAAGCTGGTGAAGTCGCCGATGTTAAGCCAAAATGCTATTGAAGCATACATTTCAACAAAATCCTGTACTGTCCCCCGAGTCTTTGATGGTTTGTTGAAATCTATCAATCTCAGTTTTCAACATTCTCATTCAAGGGATCTTCACAGCCTCTGAGGACATCGAACTGAAAGATTCATTTCATTCTCAGTTCCCACATGCCTGTCACTGTTCGCTGAGTACTGATATTGTACATTTGCTGGTCTTCCGAAAATTTCCTCTGCTAGTATATTTATTACTGTTTGCAAGCACCCTCTTCTGTGGTTGCTGTGATCATGGTTGTCTGTATTTTGCATTGTAACCACAGCAACCTCGATTTCAAACCAAATCACTGTACTCAGTGTTCTCTCCGTTGTCCTATTTGTGACACCTGCTAAGAAATTAATTGTTTAACCTTCAAATTCCGCTTTCTCACAACTCTGCGTTTTATATATTAGGATTCAAACACACCCCTTGTCGGAGATTTCTCTCCTTTCTACGATCATTAATGATCCTTTCCGTCCCTCCTCCCATTTCTCTGAGGCAATGCACAATTTATCACTCTCTTTCACATTCATACTGTTCTGTCTGTGCTGCTGCTGCTGCGGTCACTGTTGTTGGTTTAACGTGCCCCAACCCACCATCGGGACCTCCAAACAAGTCGATCCATTTGGATACCGCGGTTATGAAATCAATCCCCATGGAGCAGCTTTTACTGACTTAGGACAGAGACAATTGGAGCGTCAGGCTCATGGAAAATACCCAGGGCAGTTTTGGTGAAAAGACATTTTATTGGAAAAGATCAGCTTTTGTGGTTTTCTGCGTTGGTCTTATGGTAATTTCATAGGACTGATAATCCAACGACCGAGGTAATAGTCTGGGTACTCGGGCGTGAATCCCACTATGTCATAATTGTCAAATTTGGATTCAATAATTATCTGCAATGAAGAATCTAATGACTACTACAGATCCATTGACAATTAATGAAAAAAATCTGTTTCACTGATGTCATGTCGGGATGGGATTTGCTATCCTTACTTGGTTTGGGCTGCATGTGGTTCAGACTCATAGCAATATGGTTGAGTCTCAACTGCCCTCTGGGTAATTAGGAATGAGTAATAAATTCTGCCTAGCCAGAATCGCTCTCGCACCAGTCTATAAATTTTAAAACAAGTGCTCATTAGGCTCAAGCAAGAGTGTTGTGTGCAGTTTTGCGAGCAGGGATGTGATCACACTGAGAAAATTTCTGGAGATATTTACCGGGATATTGTTTAGGCTGAAGAGTTTCAGTTGGGAAGAAAGACAGGACAGAGTGGAGTGTTTGTCGCAGTGCAAAAGAGATGTAGACAAGACATGATTGAGTTAGAGTATGGACAGTGTTGACTGAACGAGTTTTCCATTGATGGAGGGCTCGATCAGCAGGGGCCAGAGATTTGAGGAGAAAGGAAGAATGGTTTGAGAAGATGTGTGGAAAAGCTTTATCAGCAGTGGGCGATTGGAATTTGGAATACACTGTATTGTTCTGAGAGGCAGAAACCCCAATGACCTGAATAAATATTCAGATGTGAATTTGTGATGCCAAAACATACAAGGCTGGGATAAGCATTATGAAATAGGATTCAGTTCATTACGCAGTTGTTTTTGACAAGTGTGGCCACAATTGCCTGAAAGGCCTCCTTTGACACTCTTGTCCTCGGTAGTGTCCCGCCTGTCACAGGGCTCAATTCTCCCCTGGGGACAGTGCAAATGTTTTAAAACTGTCGCTCCATTCCCAAGGGCTGGTATCGATACCTGTCCTTCTATTCTCGATGGGGCATGTCACAGGAAGGACAGTGCTGCCTGAATCAAGGTGGGGAAGGGCTGCAGCTCTCAGAGAGGCAGAGAGTCAGTGAACGTGCAAAGACGTGACTTCTGTAAGCTGCATCTTGGGACTGTGTTGGAATGAAAATCATTTGACAGATTTGGTCCGGATTTAAGTGTTTATTGGAAGCACGAAGGTGAGGAATAAACAGCGTAAAAGCATTCAAATCTGAGTGCAGAAACACTTCCCGCAGCGCGAATGAAATTGTAAACGATAGGGTAGTGTTTCGATATATTGAATTTGGGTGGATTCGCTTTGATGAGGCTGAGTTACCAGGGTAGAAAGACATTAAAAATGATACAGCAGTTGCTCACTATGATGGAACATTGGCTCAGTAATTCGCACTGTTGTTCGGTTGGAGGGTTAGATTGATTGGCAAAGTTAAATTGCCCTCTTGTGTCCAGGGAGTGAATTAAGCATGTTAAGAGTGAATTAGCCATGGGTTACGCAGGGACAAGGTCAAAAGTCACAGAACGCCTGGTTATAGTCTAACAGGTTTATTTGAAATCATAAGGGCGAGGGCTGCCCCTTCTTCAGGTGAAATATACGGGAATAGGGAGGAGAGCTCGGTCTGGGTGAGATGCTCTTCAGAGTGTCGACACCGGCTAGATTGACTTAAATGCCCTTTCTGCACTGTAGGATTCTGTGATTCTATTGGAAAGGATAATGACGGTGTTTACTGGGGTGGAAAGCCATGAGAGACGATGCTAACGGGGTTTACTGACGATGACATTTGTTGTCTTGGAAAATTTAGAACAGTTATCTCTGAACCAAGGAAAACTTAATGGGGCTTTATCACGTCATGAAATGTTTGGACAGAGTAAATAGGTGGAAAATTCCCTGTTTCAAGTAAGTAAACATCTCGACGTCAGGCTTTCAAAACCTTTGATAAAACCTTTGAAGGACAAAGAAATGATGACAACAGAATCACTGTCACTCCGAGAGCCTGTTTTTAAAAAATATTTGGAAAGGCACATTTAGTGACCTACAAGGAATAAATTTGACAAGGAGAGAGACAGCATGTGGCTAGACAAATGTGTTGGCGTGGGATGTAGTCGTGCGGAAGTTGCGGGGAAACAATGTCTAAGTTGGTTGACATTAAATGTAAAGACGTTTCGTGAACGTGTGCAGCTGAATAAAATTCGGTTCCAAAAACTCTGGATTATGAATGATTTGGCATAATATTCCACCTCAAGCATTGTAAATGGAACTGAGTGATTTTTTCTTATTGTGAAGGGAAGATATTACATAATGAAAAGGAAGTGACCAGTTGCTTGGAAATCGACTTCCTGCTTTAATCACATGCGTTAAAGATGTGAGGACAAACACAATGATGTTTGGTCCATTTAATACTCGGTGAAATCTGCCAAAGCAACGAGCAACAGAACTGTTGGGTTTTGTTTTGCACTTTAACCCTCTGTTTTTCTAAGCGGTATTTTCCTTAAGCTGAAATAAAGTCGGAGCAAATTTGAATGCAACATTAATCATTCCAATGAGATAAATCTAATTCACTTCTGATTATTACAATGAGCATTGTGAGGTTGCAGCAAAAGTAAAATGAAACGAACAAAACAGCGTTTCGTGTAATTTAATCCAATTCAGGTTCAGCCATATTAGAAAGGGAATTGAGCCACAACATCGCCTTTATTTCCCTCTCCATCGCTGCTTCTTCACGTGAGAGAGAAAGTGACTGAAGAAATTATGAGTCAAATGGAGGTCTGAATGTGATGGAAAATCCTTGTTATCTGTTTCACTCTGAGACAGTTCTGACTCAGAATGCATCAATGACAGCTATTCATTCTGCAAACATTTATACCTATTGGAATTTGTTGTTATTATAATTCTGGTGAAAGCAGAAACACCATGGTGTGGATTCGATTCCGCTCTGGAAATTTCTCATCCATGACTTTCACCGAATCTAATCCTCATGAGGTCACATGCCACTGCTCTACAAAATGTGCTGAGGAGACCGAGAGATTATGGTGGTGGGTTATTATACCGCTGTGCTCCGCATTCAAGGGTGCGAGTCACACTCTGGTTGCTAACTTCACAAACCGTTCCAGCAGTTTTTCTTTGCACTTCACACCTCTGGAAAACACTGGTTCGAGAATCTTGTTCTTGCCCTTTTCAGCACGGGAGATTCACGAATAATCGACACCACATTAAAGTCGAAACGAAGAGTGAGAGCAGTCATTCTATTCAATTGTACATGAAATTGGTGTGATGAGAAGCAACGCATTTTTCTTCCCGCCGCACATTCCATCTTTTCTTTCTACGAATTTTCACCGAAAGAAAGAGAACCAAATAACAAGCGATCGGGAGCACAAGTTTTTCCAGTGGGGTTGCACATGAGTATTTTAACCTAACACTTCACACAATGATCTGATTAATATTTCAAACAGTCACTCAGAATTGGAATCGCAAAAAACCTCTCCAATGAAACGAACCTTTCATTCTTTCACAAATTTCTGCTGTGTGTGACTCATACAATGATCCATCATCCAGTGTGATCACTGACTTGCCAACTGTCTAAAGTCTACCAACTTTCTTCAGCAATCACAGCTTCTGTACACAGCCACCTGTGCTGTACCCAGTGTCATTTGTTGCCCCCAGGTCACAGGACATTTCTTTTTGCTGAGGTTATGAGCCTTGTTCCTGATATGTCTGATCTGTTTAATAAACCTTCTCTAACACTTCATCCCATCCCCTCAAAATTCTGAATTCTGAATAAAATAAGGCGTTAGACCAAATGTTAAACAAGTGGAAGTTTGCCATTCAGCCCATGGAGTCTTCCCAACTATTCAAAGAACTCATGGTTGATCTGTTAATGTTTAACTCCTTTCTGCTCACTTACCTCGACAAAGTTTCATCATCTTGCTGATTAACTATCTGGCACAGGTTCACAATACCCAACAACAGAGTCTCAGCAGTGGTTTCTGGAAAATGCCACAGATCATTTGGCCCCTGAGCAAAGAAATTACTCCTCATTTACGAATTAAATGGGCAATATTTAATTCTGAGATTATGTCCTCTGGCGCTCTCCTCACAGCACAAGGGCAAACCACTGGACCGTATCTACCCTGTCAAGATTCCACCTATATTGAACCTGTATAATTGGTGTTATATGGTTATAGAGCTCCCCTCCACCTCCTTTGTTTCGAGGAGAATAATCCCAGTTTAACCAATCATTTCACGAAGTTTCATTTTATACAGAGTTGGCAACATCCTCGTAAATCTCTGCTGTCCCCTGCAGCGTCCTTACTTATTATTAAGAAAGGTGGAGACATTTCGGCGATGAAACGGGTTGAAATTTCAGGCGCCGACGAGAATTGGAACTTGAAATCAGAAAGCGATTGGAATCGGATTGACCCACAGAAGGACCAAATACAGCAATGATAACTCTGACAAATGAGAATCTAATCACATTCGATTGACATTCAATGACTTCATTGTAACTGAATTCCTCCGTGTAATCGTCCTGGGAGCTTGTATTTAGGACAAATGGAACCTGATCGCCGATATAAAGAAGTTGACTACAAAAAAAATGTCCGTCGGTCGACTTTCTTTGATTATTAACTCAACGCTTGTCTCCATGAAGGCCACATCGTCTGCAACGCACAAATTAGATGTTTAACAAAACCCTCTCCATTTGCCTAGGTGGGTGCCGCTTCAATACCACGGATGGAACTGGACACACACCACGAAAATACAGTCACATAAGTGTACATTGTTCAACACCGACATATTTATTCCCTGAACTGCTCAGGCGCAATTGCAGCAGAGAGCACCTCCTAGAAGATTCCCTGAAGTAAGTCATTCAGGTTTTGTTGACAGAACCGTCAAAACTCAAAAACTGTACCGACTATAACGTCAAGGTTGAAGATGCACTGAAACATCACCATTTATAAATTATCCTCCCAGGCACATACCAGCATGGCTTGGAGAGGAATCAGTGGTAACTTCATTGAGTGACAAAGCGGTCTTGATGGGCAAAGAGTTATCCTTCAGCCTTCCACCTTTTATTTTACAATTTTGAAAAATGTTGATTATCGCATTGACCAGACTTGTGCTCATTCGTTGCGTTGTTTCCTAAACTGACGGTTGCTAAAGAGCGAATATCATCCTGAGCCTGTGGTCAACAATAGAAAATATCCAAAAAGCCTCACAAACATCTGATCTCCCTGTCCAACAATCTTCAGAGATCTCTGAATGTTCACTCCAAGATCTCTTTTTCCCTGTACACCACTCAGAATCCTCACTGTTATTGTTTCAACTCCCCAAATTCATTACGACTTATTTGTCTGGATTCAATTCCATTCGCCGTTTTTCCCTTCCACCTGATTAATACATCACTGCCGTCCCTGATATTATTCATCACAGTTAACTACATGACCAATTGTTGCATCGTCTATAAACATCTAAACATGACTCCTTCAACTAAGTTTGAATTATTGATCTACAGCAGGCAACAGTGGTACTCCACTGGAAACAGGCATCAAAGCAGGATTTATTGCTGGATGGGATCAACACCTGCAATAACAACAGAATCGGATCCTTGCTATCATTTATAAACCTGATGGCAACTCTGCAGGTTGGTCGACTGGCTGATTCCTTCTCACATGTGAGAGTGGTGAATAACTTGTCCACATTGTGACTGAGCAAGTGAGTTTACCTGTCAGCTGGTAATTGATTCACTTCCTACAGACCCCGCCCCCATGGACCTGACTTCATGGCGGCGTGGGTATCATTTTTTCTATTTAGTTTGGATAATCAGTTGAATTTGAATCCAAGCTGAGACGATTCCCAATTTTTCCCATCATCCATATATCTTTTTTAATCCTTCCCTGTTCTCGCCCGGAGTGTGGCCATCATAGTCTGAACAGCATCTGTTGTTCATAATTAACTTTCCTTGAACTGAGTCAGAGGGAATTTATGGGTGAACTGTACTATTGTGGGTCTGGAGTTATATGTTGGCAGGTCTCGTTAAGGACGGCAGAATTCCCTCTTGAAGGGACATGAATGAATGGGTTTTCCGGAAAGCAAAACTTTGGTAATTCTTCCTCTGAGCGGGTTTATATTCCAGATTTTATTCATCGAATCTAATTACGAGCAGCTGCCATGCTCCAGTCTCCAAGTGTTGCTAGCCCAAATATCGCCATTACATTTGCAGATGACACGAAGATTGGTAGAGTAGCAGAAAGCATAGGGGACTGTCAAAGAATGAAGGAGAATATAGATATACAGGAGAGTTGAGCGGAGAAGAGCCAAATGGAGTTGAATCCAGGCAAATGTGAGGTGTTGCATTTTGGGAAGTCCAATTCTAGAGCCACGTATACTGTAAACGGAAGAGCCTTGGGTAATGTTGATGAGCAGAGAGATCTGTGAGTTCAGGTCCTTTGTACCCTGAAGGTGGCTGCACAGGTGGATCGAGTGGTCAAGAAGGCATATGGCATGCTTGGTTTCACCGGACCGGGCATTCAGTATAAGAGCTGGCAGGTCATGCTAAAATTGTACAAGATTTTGGTTCAACCGCATTTAGAATGGTGTGTACAGTTCTGGTCGCCAAATTACCAAAACGACGTGGACGTTTAGGAAAGGGTGCAGAGAAGGTTTATGCGGATGTTGCCCGGTATGGAAATGCTAGCTCTGAAGAGAGGTTGAGTAGGTTAAGTTTGTTTTCATTAGAAACAAACGAGATTGAGGGTGACCCGATTGACATCGACAAAATCATGAAGGGTATAGCCAGGGTGGATAGGGATAAGCTTTTTCACAAGGTGAGGGATTCAATAATGAAAGATGACACATTCAAGGTCAAAGGTGAAAAGGTTAAGAGAGATAATCGTTGGAAGTATTTTACACCGAAGGTGGTAGGTGCCTGGATTGTGTTGCCAACTTGGGTAGTAGAAGCAATCACAGTAGATTCATTTCAGGTGCGCCTGGACAGATACATGAGTAGGTGGGGTGCAGAATGATACAGATGTTTAGTAATTGGGTGATAGATTATACAGAGGATTTGGATCAGCTCAGGCTCCGACGTCCAAAGTGTCTGTTCCTGCACATTAAATTTTATCTGCTCTTTGTTCTTCTTTGTTACTACTCTGCCAACTTCATGCTACATTGCTGCATCTCAGAGAATGACATTGTCAATTCTAATTATCACAGAGGGAATGAGAACATGGCATGTGGTTGTGTCGGAATGAAAGTGATGTATGCTGGATTGGAGTGTTAACTGGGAGCAAGAGGCTGATGTGGAGACGATGTGATCAAAAACAGGTTTAACTGTCAAAGTAACAAAATAGCTCATTGTCAAGGAAAATTTCAAAGAATGCTTTCAATTAATCGACCTCTCGCTTAAGGGTCCAGCACGCTTCAGGTGAGCTACTCTGCAGTGCGTTTAATGCTGCTGTTGTATCTTAATAATCTAATAAACGGAGACAACTATGATCTTCCTCCCCGCCTTTGACCAGGAGCACTCCAAGCTTTGTCATTTCTTGCGCCTCTGTGCCGTCATAGAAGAAACACGTGCTCACCTTCAAACCAGTCAATCGATTTCGATATCGTGGTTGTGACATCAATTCTCATGCAGCAGCCTTTACCACATAGAGGAGAGATTATTGGAACATCAGGATCTGGAAAAGGATACAGGGAAGCACTGAGGAAAAGAAAATTTAGTGGGAAATACATTTTTCAGTGGACTTCTACATCATTTATTTCACTTGCACAATTAGCTCTATCTTGTCTATTGTGTGCAGTTCTGCAATTCACATGATAGCGCGGATATGATATCACTGGAAATGATGCAGCAGAGATTTACCAGAATATTGTTTATGTAGAAGAGTTTCAGTTATGAAGAGAAATTGGACAGACTGGAGGCGTTTTTCTTAGAGCAGAAGAGGTTGAGAGGAAACATGATTGAGATGTACAAAATAATCAGGAATACGGAATGCATAGATTGGAATAAAGGCTTCTTTTTGATGGTGAGATCGATCACGGGGGAGGGGGAGGGTGGCATAGATTCAAGAATAGAAGAGGAAAGATTTGAATGAATGTGCAGACAATTGTTTTGAAACAGCCGTTAAACAAAACCTGGAACTCAGTGCATGCAAAGGTTGCAGAGGCAGAAATCCTCACAACTTACAGAAGTATTCAGATGTGAATTTGTGATGCCATGACATACAAGGCTTCGGGCCAAGTAATTCGAAAAAAGAGTTCGGATAGTTAAGCGAATGTTAATTTCCAGTATTAACAAACAGGCTTCTTTTTGCATGGAATTCCTGGGTAGTACCACCGCCTGTCACTGCGTGAGATCGGGTTCAATTCGCTTCCATGACATGCGCTTGCATATTGAGAGGGCTCAGTGAGTGGAACTGCGCCATTCAGCGTCAGAAACACGCCTTCGATTCAAGTCTTGTGTGACTGACTGTGTGGAATTTGCACACACCTGCTCTCTCTTTCTCTCCTGTGTGAGTTTCCTTTGGCTGCTCCGATTCCTTCCCACAGTGCAAAGGTGTCCAATTCAGGTAAATGGCAAACAAAATCTGAATGGACTGTAAGTGCTGTAAATAAGAGACAAAAGTCCGAATTGCAGCTCGGGGAAAACAGAATGACCATTTCGGGTCAACAGACCCTTCCTCAGAACTGTTTTGAATTCGCAATGCTAACTCTGATTTCTCTCCATTGATGCTGCCTGACGCGCTGAGCTTTTGGAGAAATTTCTATTTTTGTAGGTGGATCACAAGTGCGGCTTTAGAAGATACAGTGGGGGAGTGTGAATCTCTTCCAGGGCACAGTGCAGTTTCAACTGGCCACATGGTTTCTGTCCGCACTGTGTCGAATTCCATTAACTCTGAATATATACGTTTTTCTCCTTTTTTCAGTCCTTGGTTTTCACATCTCTCCTGTCATGTGAATTGCAGAGCAGGACAATCGACGTTTCGGGCATAAGCCACCATAAAACCGTTCCCACCTGACGACTGGAAGATGAACGTCTCATATTCAGCCTTTGGACCCTGCAACCACACGGGATAAATGTGGATTTCAACGGCTTCCTCATTTCCTCTCCCCCAACATTATCACAGTCTGAAGCATCCAACTCAGCACCACCCTCCGGATTCATCCATCTCTCCCCCTCTAACTTATCACCTGCTCCCCGCCTCAATCCACCATTCGCTTTCCCAGCTACCTTACACCCAACCCCAAACCCCTCCCATTTACCTCTCAGTCCCCACCCACAAGACTTAATTCCGATGAAAGAATTATGCGAGAAACGTCGATTCTCCCGCTCCTCGGATGCTGCCTGACCTGCTGTACTTTTCCAGCACGACAGTATCGCCATGTCGAAGATAGACGAGCTCAGCTCAGGCTCTTTATCTGAGACCGGAGAAGGCTGAGTGAGGAAGTGATTAAGGTGCACATTAAGGGGATCGGTATGTGTGATAGGAATAAACTTCTTATGGGAAGAGTTAACAACCAGGGATCTCCGTTAAACACAAGGGAGAGGATGTTCAGACGAGATATAGGAAGAACGTTTTCACTCTAAGAGTGTTGTTTGTTTGGAATTCACTGCTGGAACTTGTGGTAAAGCTATGAGTCATTAAAATATTGCAGGATTATTTAGCCGAATATTTGAGAAGTTAGAGCACACATGGATAAAGACCAGGTACTGGAAAGTGGGGTGAAGATAAACAGATGTCTGATGAAAAATTCGAACACTGTACAGAAAATACAGAGCATGAAAACATGGGAGGGGTAAAGGCATGGAAACTACTGGTGGTCTGTTACAAAGGGTCTGCGGAATGCTACACTCGTCAAAAGGTTACCGGGGCAGGATTGGGCCACTGTGGCAGGATGGGATCAGAATAGTGGACTGCTCCTACACCAATTAGCAGAATCAGAGTGTGCTAAAAGTTTACCATGGCAGTCTGAGATAATAACAATTAGTTAAGTCAGACTCGCCTGCTAAATATCATCATGGCAGGCTGGGACAAGTCGTGACAATAACTACGAAGGACATGACTTTAAATAATTAATTGATAGTAGAGTCAGCCTGCTTGAGACGCTTGTAGCAGGCTATGACATTATATATCTGATCAGTGGTTAGTAGAGTCAGCTTGGGACAGGAAAACATTGTGATAGATGGGGTAGCTGAATATCTAATTATGACAAGTTAGTCTGGGATGGAAGATCATTGTAGCACAGGTGGCAGTAGAATACCTAATAGTGACTGTAGAATAATATTAAGTAGAATTAGGAAAGAAAACTTCGTGACAGAAGTGGAACGACAATGGGAACTAACACCATTGGTTTATTGCATAGCTGGAGTGGTGTCATTCTGACTGACAAAGTTGGGCATTCTGATAAGCTAACAAAACGTGATTAAAGAAAAGGTATGAAGTGATGGAGTTTAATTCAGATAAATGCCATCTGCTGCATTTTAACAAAGCAAAAACTTAGCAGGATTTATACACTTAATGGTAATGTCCTGGGGAGTGTTGCTGAACAAAGAGACCATGGAGTGCAGATTCATGGCTTTTTTAAAGTGGAGTTGCAGGTACATAGGATAGTGAATAAGGCGTTTGGTATGCTTTCCTTTATTGGTCAGCGTAATGAGTACAGGAGTTAGGAGGTCATGTTGGGGCTGTACAGGACATTGGTTAGGCCACTGTTGGAATATTGCGTGCAATTCTGGTCTCATTCCTCTCGGAAAGATGTTGTGAAACTTGACAGGTTTCAGGAAAGATTTACAAGAATGTTGCCAGAGTTGGAGGATTTGAGCTATAGGGAGAGGCAGAACAGGCTGGGGCTGTTTTCCCTGAAGCTTCGAAGGCTGATGGGTGACCTTATAGGGGTTTACAAAATTATGAGGAGCATGGATAGGGTAAATATACGAAGTCGTTTCCCTGGGGTCGGGGAGTCCTGGACTAGAGGGCGTAGGTTTAGGGTGAGGGGAAATATGTAAAAGAGACCTAAGGGGCAACTTTTTCACGCAGACGATGGTACGTATATAGAATGAGCTGCCAGTGGATGTGGTGGAGGCTGGTACAATTGCAAAATTTAAGAGACATTTGGATGGGTATATGAATAGGAAGGCTATGGAGGGATATGGTCCAGGTGCTGGCAGGTGGGACTAGATTGAGTTGACAGAAGGGTCTGTTTCTATGCTGTGCATCTCAATGACTCTATGACTTTATGCCATGGACGCTGAGGTTCGGGGGCATTCAAGAATATGCTTTCTGAATGTCACGGTTTTTGTTTGCAAATAAAAGATCTACTTCTTGAAACACTCTCTGCATCTCCTGATGTTTGTCGACATTTTTCCCACGACAACCGCAACTTTGGGTGCAGTAAAATTGTGGCGAGCGCAGCTCTGTGGCGCAATGAAAAACGTATTAGATTTCTACAACTTTGCTGTTCAATGATTGTGGGTTTGAACCGCGCCAGAATTGGACTTTAGTTCAATTTTCACCCGAATCATTGATTCATCCCCAATTCCTGTCGCCTGGAGTTTTTGTCCCTGCTACTGACCAGAGGAAATTCCTTACATTCTTAGTTGTAAGTTTTTACGGAATCACATCGTTTGAAACATGATCAGACCAGAATCTGATGCTCACCCACAAAACCTGCAAATTTTGTTCAGAAACTCACTGTCTGTAAACACATTTCCCTCCCAAAGTTGCACAGAAATTTTCGATTACTGAAATGTCTTTATCTCGTTTTATGACAGGTTGTTGTGGATGCGATGGTGAAAGACATTGACATGTTTTGTCAGCCATGATGATATCAAACGGCGGGTAGGACACATGTTTGGAATAGCCTCCTCCTGTTCCTCTCTTTCTGTGCTGTTTCTTAGAGAGGGTTTTCAACAATAACCTGATGAGGGCAATGTGAATCGACACTATGGAATATCAAAGTCCTCCCCTTTACACCACCACTCTCACAGCCAGAGTGGACAGCTCCTATTGCAGCTTTACATCAGATAGTGAAGGATTCTCTCAGGCGCCCTGTCAGACTGCAAGCTCCTTCACACAGGTTTCCAACTGGATACATGGAGCAAGCAAAAGTGTGCATATTGGGATTCACGGACATATTTTCACTCAGCTGGGGTCCAGTTCTCGTCACATGAATTTTTGACTTGCTGAGTCTTTCTGTGCATTCTTCCTACTTTACAATTTAAACTGTAATTGAGTTTATTTTTGCATAACATTCTTACATATTTAATATTCATGGGAACTGTGCAACGTGTTCTTGGATGTAGGAATGGTGAAGATTATTGATGAATGCAATAAGTTTCCTGTTACTTGTATAATCTTTCAGAAGCAAATTGGTGAAGTTTCATTGATTCGAATTCTGCGCCGATTAAAGCTGATCGAAGAAAATGCCCTGCGACAGCAGCAATGTAACATTGTCTGTTAACAACGCAGGAACCAACAGAAACCCATTTTTCAATGTAGTCTATTTTTCACATTTTTGTAACCCTTTTGTATCGTTTTCGTGAACCTGATGCTTCAATAATCACAGTTTCATGTCAGTTTCACCTTGTCGGCATTAGCTTTAATTACAGAACCAGATGCTTGAGGGAAACGAAGAAGGGTGAGTGACTGAGGTATCAGCGGGGCAGCACATCACCACCAACGATCCCACAGTGTTGTGGTTCAATGGTTAACACTGCTGCCTCAACAGGGTCCCAAGTTCTATTCCAGCCTATGTCGACTATCTGTGTAGAGTTTGCGTATTCTCCCTATGACTGCGTGGGTTTCCTCTGGGTGTTCCAGTTTCCTCCCCCATTCCAAAGATTTTGCAGGTCAGGTGAGTTGGCCATTCTAAATTGGCCATAATGCATTTGTCAGAGGGAAAATGGTTCTGATTGGGTTACTCTTCGGAGGGTTGGTGTGGACATGTTGTTCCGAAGGGCTTGTGTCCATACTGTAGGGAATCTAATCATCACAGCAGAAGTAGAGCAGTTGAGTTAAATATCTCCGGGTAAGTGTAGGTCAGGTGACCGATTCGCTGTCTGCGGCTCCAGTCGCGCAATTGGTCAGCGTCTCCTACTTAAAGGTGCGTAAAATGCCAAAGTTGCAAGTCCAATGCTAATCTAAAGATGCTGTTACTGACATTGACTCGGGATTATTGAAACATTACACTGAAACGCAGTTGAAAACAATGTTGAGTAAAGTAGCATTTATTTGAAAACTCCAGTTTCTGACGTGAGGAAATAATTTGTATTTAGGAAACATGCCAATAATTAAACGGAAATCTGCAAATATTCCCCAGGTGAATATCCATCTCTGGATAGAGAAACAGAGGTTAAGTTTCAGCTTGATGACCTTCCTCAAATCGCTGTCCCAGCAAAGGATTACATCCTGGGAAAGGCTGTTTAACTCGTTTCATATCATTCCATTTCCTGCGATCTGCACCACTCAATAAACCAATCAAAAGTATTAGATTTATCACCTTGTGGAGTTTGAATGTTGTCAGTAAACCTGGTAAAGGATCTGCACAAGTAGTTTTGCTGTTGGGAGGAACAGGGTGTCAAACTGGAATAAGGTTGAGTCTTGACGCAGGATTTTCCAAGCGGAGATCAAAGAGTATTAAATGGACTCACTCCCCTTTCGATTGTTTGTGACCACATGTTCTAGGAAACAGATGGCAACCATAATGATGTTTTACGTCGACAGGCCAAATCTTGCTCACTAGAGGCACCACAGTATTACAGATCAGGTGAGCGGGGGAGATGATGTTTTTTTCTGGAAACCTGAGACAGTGAGAGAATTAATCCACGCTGTTTGTCTCACTTTTCTCATAAAACAGTTAGTCAGTGGACTGAGCTAACCGGCTTCCATTCAATGCAGAGTTAAACCAAACAACTCAGTGCATTTACATTATGTAATATGACATGTAGAAGGAGCGCTGCACCTTCCAACACCACCAGCTCTTCTGAGACATAACATTTTCAGTTGCAGATTTATGCAAATTATTTCCTATGAATGTAAACCAATTTGAGAGTGTTTCCCTTTTGCATCCCCATTCAGGCAGGCCAAAATCCCTGTCGCTGTTAAATTCATTCCTTGTGTGCCTGCACGCGCTTTTTAAATATTCAGGAATCAGCTCCAAAAGTGTTTTTATATCTGAAAATTCATCTCCGAATTCAATAACTCTCAAAATAAAAAATGCCTACTCCAAACTTCTTTATCGTGCCCTGTTGGGTTTGAAGCTCTAACCTCTGGTTTCCACTCGCCGAAACGAGGGAATTTCACTTGTATTTACTCTTAACAACTTCACATCAACTGGACAACCTCTCTTCGAACATAACTAAGTATTTCCCACCATCTCTCCCACCATCATATTAAACCTCTTCTTTGCTTTTCTAGTGGCTTTATCTCCCAGTAAACCTCATTTCCATTGCTTCTACCGACATGGTATCAAGTGAACTCTGACCATGTCATTCCTAACGTCTTTATCTTCCAGTAAACGCCGCCAGTGTCATTCATTATGTCTTTACATCGCAGTAAATTTCGACCTGAGAAAGGATGCTGGGTCCAATTCAATGCATGAAAGCTCACCACTGAGCTATGCAAACTTATTACTGACATAGGAAAGGTGGAAGCAATTTCAGTTACAGCGGAATCGATCAGCTGAAACAGCATCGTGTCAAATCCCAGTCACATACATGACTGTTGTTCTTATAGTTATTTTTTTCTCTACGTGTGCATAGGTAACACAGTGAGGGATCAATTACAATTGCCAGACATAAATAAGGGGGCGAATAAAATGCTGGAATTGTGAGATCAGAGCAGTTTTTATTGATATAAGCCATTCACTGTTCGATTCGCAGACTCAGGAATTAGACAGAGAGCGATTTTCAGCGAAATATGAGCAGGAAAGCTTACCCCATGATGTAGCACCAGTTTGTGTGGTTACTCTGTTGTTTACCTCATTTGTGTGTTTTGGCTCATTGAGAATTTTGAAGTTGTCCCCTCTGTACAAAAGTTTTGTGCTTTTGCACCATTATACAAAAGATGCAGTACAATAACACCCAACGCTGATTCAGTCTACTAGTACATGTATTGACACTTGGAAATAGCACTATGCCCTCTCCTCGAGTCTGGAAAATAATTGCAACATTCCCGCTCTTATGGCTCATTTCATTCATCGACTTCTCTTCTTCACGGAATCCGATTCAGCAGATCTTGTCACTGCATCATTTCTTTGTGTGTGTTCAGCTCATGTGAGCAGAATATCACAGTGGGAGTGCCCTGGGCCCAAAACACAGAAGCCAGACCAAACTCGTGGAACCGTACTCTGGTCTTGATCATGTCATGAACACCAGGAGGAAATATCTAAGCTCTTCAAAACTTACTAACCTGTTTTTCAGAAGCAAGACAAACAATTCCAGGTTTCTGCTTTTGGTGTCACATGGACCAAAATTGTAAATTCTGGAACCAGTTGAGACTGTCCTCTCACCTACGTCCATTTTCTCCCCGGGAGGTTGAAGATGATGGTCTGAATCGGATTCTTCTAAAAAGAATAATCTTTTTATCCATTAATTTCTGGTTTATGAGCCCACCAGTCTCCCGCTGGGCCTCTGTGTTAGCGCTGACCACAGCGGTTTCCCGCAGTCTTCAGCTTTTTGTCGCATGTACCTTCGAGGATGACATCAAATGATCTTCACTGTTACTGTGTGATACTCTACCAATAGAGGCAGCTCAGTTCGCGGGGATGGGATAAACAGCACCATCCCGCGTGGGGAAATGCTGCAGTGTGTCCTGCGGATCAGTGCACTTTATCATTCAGATCATACCAGAGTCAGAGCGCTAGAGAAGGCCAATTGGTCATTCGTACCTGTGTCAGCTCAGGAGTTACAAAAGATGGGTTAAAGCGGAAACACTGGTGATTGGATCAGTTTCAAGTGGTTACGTGATGTAGGAAGCAGAAAAAGATACACTGTGAAGCAATTGAGATCTGAATACAGGAGCAGCAAATAGGTTGAACAAGGCAGAGGAGATCTTTGAAGTATTGAATTCTGGTTGATGGGCCGATCATGCTCTCACGAGGCGACGCTGCTATAGAAGATAGTATGTCAGTGTATCTCGGAATTGTGATGTCGCAGGCAAATATCGCCGTTACACTGCAGGAAATTCCTTTTTCCAATGTGACGACAGTCTGTATGTAAAATACCTTAAATATTGAACCCTTTCTCATAAATAATTCCAGTCCATCTCATTGTGTTTTATTGTCTCCTTTCCACTTTACCTGTCATTCTGCCTGCACTGAAGTTGATTTGCTCCTTTTGCATGACTTTTAAAGTCTGGGTGACGTGATGCAGTTGTACTCACCCATCTCCTGACAGAATTTTCCACTTCTCTTCAGCCCGTGCTAACTTCACGATCTGATACCATTCCATTGCTTAGGTGTTCAGGTCTCGTGTCAGATCCAGCTTGCCCTCACCCAAAATAAACGCAAAACATAATCACACTCTGATCACTGCAATCCAGGGGCATCTTCAGTCCGAGGTCTGAGAGATAAATGGGAGGGTTGTGGGATTGTGGGGAGGTTGCTGGGAAAGCGATAGTTGAATGAAGGTGAGGGAGAAGATGATAGGTCAGCAGGAGCAGTGATGAAATGGGTCCAGAGGGCGGTGCCAATTTGGAGGCTTGGGACTTGGGGAAGGGAAATGAGGAAACTGTTCAAATCCACACTAATCCTTTGAGGTGACAAAGTTCCAAGACTGAATATATGGCGTTCCTCCTCCAGGTATTGGGTGGTTATGGTTTGGCAGTGAAGGAGGCCCAGAACGTGTACGTCTTTGACGGAGTAGGAGGGGGAGTTGAATTGTTTAGTCACGGGGTGGTGAAGTTGGTGGGTGCGGGTGTCCCAGAGATGTTCTCTGAAATGATCTGAAAGAAGGTGTCCTGTCTCCCTGATGTAGCGGAGTCCACAATGGGTGCAACGGATGCAGTAGATGACATTGGAAGCCGTACAGGTGAATTTCTAACGGATGTGGAAGGATCCCTTCGGACCATAGACGGAGATGAGTGGAGTAGTGTGGGCGCTGGTTTTAGCCTACCTGCGGTGGCTGGGAAAAATGCCAGTCGTGGGATGTGGGCTAATTGGGATTGTAGACGTGACGAAGGGTTCGAGAGGGAATGGTCTTTTTTGGAATGCTGATGGGGTGGGGAGGCAAATATATATCTCATGGTAGGGTCTGTTTGGAGATGGCAGAACTGGTGGAGTATGATGTGTTTTATGCGGAGATTGGTGAGGTGAAAGTTGAGGACCATGCGGTTCTGTCCTTGTTGCCGAGCGGTAGGGTTCAAGGGTAGTGGTGTGTGAAGTGGAGGAGATGCACTGGAGAACATCGTCAACCACGTGGGAAGGGAAGTTGCGATTATGGAAGAAGGAGACCAATTCGGACGTTTTGAGGTAGAATTGGTCATCCTGGGAAAAGATATGGTGAAGGCGGAGGAATTGGGAATAAGGGATGGCGTTTTTACACGAGTTGGGGTGGGAGGAGGTGTAGTGTTGGTAGCTGACGGAGTCGGTGGGCTTGCAGTATATGTCTGTAATTAGTCATTCGCTGGACGCGGTAATGGACAGGTCTGGGCAGGGGAGGGAGTTGCCAATATGATCCTGGTGAATTTGAGGCCGGGTGAAAGCTGTTGGTGACGTTGGTGAACTGTTGAACCTCCTCATGTGAGTACGAATTAGCGCCACTGCATTCATCAATATAGCAGATGAACATGTGGAGAGTGGTGCCAGTGTAACTGCGAAAGATGGACAATTCCACACATCTGACAAACAGGCAGGCATAGCTAGGACAGATGCGGGTTCCCATGGCTACCCCTTTGGTTTGGAGGAAGTGGGAGGATTGGAAGGAGAGGTTGCTGAGGTTGAGGACCTGTTCAGCCATGTTGATGAAGGTGTTGGTGGAAGGGTACTGGTTGGGATGGGGTGAGATGAAGAAAAAGAGGGCTTGGAGACTTTCGTCATGGCAGATGGATGTGCAGAGGGACTGGATGTCCAAGGTGAAGATGCCGTGTTGTAGGCCAGGGAAACAAAACTTTTGATGGAGGTGAGGTGCATAGTTGGTGTCACGAACGTAGGTGGGGATTTCCTGGAATGGGGAGACAGGAAGGTGTTGAGGTAGGAAGAGATGAGTCGATTCGGACAGGCGCAGGCTGAGACAACAGGTTTTAGGAAGGACAATGAGGTTGAACAATGAGGTTGGAGGCTGTGGATGAGAGATTCCCCAGAGGTGATGAGATTGTGATGGTCTGGGAGACGATGTGAGGTGAGGCTGTGATCGGGGGCAATAGGAAAAGGTGTCAGCGAGTTGGCGCCTGGCTTCAGCAGTCTGCCTCAGGCCGACTCACAAGCCTCATTCCTGATGAAGGCCTTATGTCTGAAACGTCGATTCTCCTGGTCCTCGGATGCTGCCTGACCTGCTGTGCTTTTTCAGCATCACACTGTCGACTATTCAGTATTCTGGTATCATTTCACACTACCAGGTCCGTGCTGTTTGCCTCCAGAAAGCACTGTTTTCATAACCTGCTGCAACATCTGCCAGTCTCAAACAAAAACAGAAATTGTTGTAAAACCTTAGCAGAGCTGGCAGCATCTGCGCAAACGATTCATGGTGAACGTTTCACATCCACTGGGTCCGTCCCTCCACAGATGCCTCCAGACTTTCTGAACTTTTCCTGCAACCTCTGTTTGATTTTGATTTTCAACATTGGCAGTTCTTTCGTTTTTTTTCATATTTTCTACCAATATGATTTGGCTAAAGATTATGTTAAATGTTTAGAACATGAGTGCGATAGAACGGCCAGTTTCCACCAGCCCGCTACTGCTACTTGGTTCACGTGACCAATGCCTTTCTACTTGGTTACCGCGCCCTAGAGCAGCTCTGCATATAAATTGACAAAATTATGGTATTTTCTTGGATTGGTAATCAGGAGCGAGATTGTTTGAATTGTTGAAAAAGTAAGATAAACAGAGAAAATACAGGATATTACATGGGGAATCGGAAGGGAAAGAGAGAACAGTGAATGATAGTGTTCTGACAAAATTTAAATGTCATTGCTCAAGATTCAGAAAATGCTATCATTCACAAACATAGCACAATGTGGAATGTAACCTTTGGTACAAGCAATGCAGGCAGATTACAAATCTTAGTCTGAAAGTCTTGCTGCAACTGTTTTAGTCTTAATGAACGCACACATGGGTTTCAGTGCTGTCATGTTCTCCTAAACTGGAGAAGGAAATCCTTGCCTTCGAGGATACATGGGCAACGTTCACTGATTCATCACAGTAATGACAGAACTGTCCTCTGGAAGCATATGAGTACAATTATTCAATGCTCCATGGAGTTTCTAATAAGAGGTGAAGGGAATGTCTCCATTCACAAATTAATCATTCAGTAGAACTCAATACAAGGACACATGAAGTGATGAACAAAGTGGGCAAGAACATGGAAATAAGATACACAATAGCTACGATAATTACTATGTGTAAAATGTTGAATTCAGAACCACGGTGGACTTTAGTCATGATGTTTACTGTTCAGAACCAGCCTGCACTGGAATAAGTATAGCCCTACTATGATGTATTTGAACTTCAGTTACCTTTAGAAATAACTGACACTCACTCAGGTCATGGGGATTTAGAGAAATCATATTTAAAAAGCAAAGAGTTCATCGCGTAACTGTGAAATCTTTAGGTCACCCTCAGTGGGAGCATTGTGTGTAATCCTTGACCTCGTTCTCCACCAAAGACATGTGAAGAATTTAGAAAGGACACAGACGCTGCTTCCTGGATAGCAAGATATTAGGAATCCCAGGGATGGGGTTTACTGAGACATAAAAGCATCATAAAGGATATAAATGGTTTCGTCGACATGATAGAGAGAATGAAGGAGTTTATTCACGAGATGTGGAAATGCTAGACCAGAAACACGCAAGTTTAAACGGAAACAAAAGAGATTTTCACATAATGTGAGGTTTGAAGTGACTAAATCGTGGAAGTTCCCTCTTTCGAGTGAATCAACAACTTAAGTTAGAGCTTCAAAACCACTAGTGAATAATAAAGAAAATTTTGGATGAGAGTTTCTTCCACTCAATAAAGTTATTGAAATCCTAAATGACTTTCCGGAACTAAAACGTAGATTTCTGAATTCATAGTGTTTCAAAAGACGCACGAACTAACATACAAGGAGGGAATTTACCATTGAAAGAAAGGAAAAGTGTGGATGTGGATTAATTTCGAATTTGGCTTTTATTCAGACACAAACGCATTTCGCGAACACGCACAGTTGGATAAGATTGAGTATAAAACGTTCATGGATTTGAAAGATGTAGCGCATTTTACAAGGTGAAGCATTGAAAATGGAGATGATGTCCTAAAATAACTGGACAGAAGTTATATCCAAATGAGTAGCAGTTGAATCGTCACTTGGTGACGCAATACCTACTTTAAAGATTTGACCACATTCACAGGATGTTAGGTGTATTTCATGTTTTCTTATCTCCACCAAAAAGTAGACTCTGTCTTTGTTTGTATTTTCCAACCTCTGTACTTTTCAGCAGCACACAATTACAGCTGAAAGATGCTCAGACCAAAATTGAATACAATATTCAGACGGTTCTATGCGATCAATCTAATTGTTTTGATTATTACAGTGACCTTTGCGAGTTTTCAACAAACTGCCTAACATGAAACCAGCTCAATATCTACTTACCCGGACTTTAACGCAGCGTATATGGGAAACGTCCTCCATCTGCTGAAAAATCGCCTTCGGCTCTCTCTCCACACATGTCTCTTCACGTTTTAAATATTTGCCGTATGTTTGTTGATCAAGGTGTCACTATCCAGAAAAGGTCATTTCACAATCCACAAAAACTGGTACTTTCCCATAAACTTGGCTTTGCTCAATACCACCTGCCATCCGTACACCTCAAGACTACGAAAGATTGAAGCTGCTCCATGTGAGGCTCAGACCTAAAACTTCGGCAGAGCACAGCCCACTATTTTGGCACAGAGATAGCATGCACTGGTCACCTTCAGCACTGGAGCGACACATTAATGCTTGTCTCAAAATTCCTGGTTGTACCTTAACGGTAAGGAAACCGAGTTTCTCTGATTACATGGCTGGTAACTGCGAACGTACGATCATCTTCACCAGTGGTTCTGACCCCGTGTGAGGAAAGTGGTGAGATAATCATTGCAAAGATGGGTAGTTGTTAAAATGTACAACTTCAACTTTTGCCTTCACTAACACATGAGCCTTTTATTTTGCTTTTCATCGGTAGAAATCTTAAAATCTTCATCTTGAACAGACTCAATGACAGATCTCCATTGTGTCTCTGGCATCAAATTCCAATGTGTAAACCCCCTCTGAATTCTTCCACCGCAATCCACTGTTTGGGAAGTGTTCCTGTTGTGGGAAATGCACTTCCCTGTGTGTCAACTGCTGCTCCCAGCATGCGCTCTAGCACTGTACTCATTTTCCTTCTGACACTTGCTCACTGTGTTGCTGTGATCATACAGTGACTTGGTGTCGCAAGGCCCAGGAAAATGGTACAGATCAAGGTTTTTTCATTGTTGAATTCAACTGTCAGTTCAGCCTTATTTAGGATTTTGAAATTGTCCGTCCTGTACACAGGTGCGTGTCAAAAATATCTGAGCGGAAGTAAGGTGTTCCGAATAATAACATTGAGCACTATGCCCTCTCCTCCAGTCTGGAAAACAATTCCTCACAGACAACTTTACACCTCCTGCTGTCACGGGCTCTTCATTCTGTTGACTTGAAATCGTCACAGAATTCAACAGACCTTGTTATATAGTCATTTCTTCTTTTTTATATTCAGATCACGTGTGAGCAGAGTGTCACAGTGGGAGTCACAGTTTGGGTCAAAATGGCCTTCTGGAAATATTTTGGGGGGATCTGGACTGGCCCACAACACTTGTAGCGAGGGGCTTCTGACTGGCTTCTTCAATTGTAAATTTAGTGGAAGGGCTGGGGATGCTTTGCTGGAGGTTGTGCTGTAGGTTGCCTCAGACATTCAGAGAGACCTGAGGATTTGGTGACCCAACTCTGGATGGAGCATGGGGACTGTAGTTACAGCATCTGAGCCTGCAACATGAACAACAAATGGAGCAGAGGCTGCAGAGGGGGGAAGCTCTGAAACCACGGAGTGAGCGTGTGTGGGGAAAGAGATCTGCTGTATCCACCCCGGGATTTCCAGGAACAAACTCCCAAGCACCACTTGAGCCAGGAGCAGTGTGTGAGGGGCCCTGACTGAATAAGGAGCTGATCATAGAAAAGTGTCACCTCCTTCAATATGACCTGCAGCTTCACACTAGGGGGAGGATGGTACTGCCAGTGGCTGTTAGGGTCACTGTTTCATTCAGCTTCTATGATCCAGAACATTCCAGGCAGGACTAGGTGACATATCCATCATTTCGAGTATCTCAACATCAACGTCACCATTCGGTGATGGAGGATATATATGGTGGATTAGGCAAATACATTGTTTCTCCCACAGCAGGGAGCTGTCGGGTGTACCCAGTATAGTGAGATTGCCGATGGTGTACATGGCATCTGCAGAGTACCCATGTCAATGGGGAGAGATAGAGGAACTGTAGGAGCTCTCTCTCGCTATTAATGTTACAGTGTACACATGCACAGTACATCGTTTTGGTGAATACCCACTGTCCTCGCAGCAGTTAGGCCTCTTCATTCAGAAGCAGTCAGCCATTCCCATCGTCATCGGGTCTCCACGTAGAAAGAAATGAATATATCTTGGATAAAGGCTGTCCCCTTGATGCACGTTTCAAAACACCATCCCCATCACCAATCAACCACATCAAAGTATTCCATGTGTACGGAGAGCAATGCGGTCACTTGGAGTGTCTGGGAGCAGACGATCAGGGATGGAGCAAAACCTGCCATGTCTGAACGGATCTGAGTGAACCTCCCAGAACACAGTATCATTAAGTCCTGTAATCCCTCTCCATTTCAGTAACATACTGCCTTCCATCATTCCTGTAAATGGAATGACAGGTTATGTCATGTTAAATTCCACCTGCGAAACTATTATCCATTGCCTTTACCTCTCTGAATCTATTTGCAGACTCTCCACCCTGTCTTGATAATTTAATCTCTTGCTTATCACCCGACATCACCAAACTCAGCATCTGTATATCTGTTCCATCCTCCTGATCATTAATATAGACAGTAAATTGTTGAGAACCCAGCGCTGGTCACTGTGTGACCCTACTGTTACGTTCTCTCTAACTGACTTATCCTGAGTGCCTGCTTCCTGTATGATACCCAGTCCTCCCCCATTCCTGGGCAACACAGTCGAAGGGTTGAATAAGAACAAGGAGCATCTGTGAGGAATCCAAACCCTCGAGGAGGCTGATGACAACGCGGCCTCTGTTCCACTCTCCTGCCATTTCTCCATCCTAAAATTCCAGTCTCTTGTTGTAGATTGCGCCAGATGAAAAAAAAATTCCACTCCACATCTACACTTTCAATTACTTATAGCATTTTACAGACCTCAATGAGATCTCCTTTCAGTCTTATAAACTCGAGAGTATAGGCCTAAACTGCTGTATTTCTCTTCATAAGACAAACACTTCAAATATGGAATCAATCTAATGAAGCTCTTCTGACTTGCCTCCAATTGAAATACCTCATTCTGCAGGAAACCCAAACTGTACTCCAGTTGCATCCTCACAAACTGTACTCCAGTTGCATAGCTACACAAACACTCACTCCCTTTCTACTCCATCCTTTTATAAATAAACACTGAAATTATGCTTGCATTTCTCATTACTTGCATTACCCGCAGGCAGGTTTTCTGTGATATGCAGGCAGACACCCAGATCCCTCTGCACCTAAACACTTTGAACTTTCTCTCCATTTAGATAATAATTTGTCTTTCTATTATACTGGCCAACTTGAATAGCCCCAGATTTATTCACTTTAAATTTCCTTGCCAAATTTGGTCCATTCATCCAACCTATCCATAAAGTTTTAAATCTCTTGCATAATCATTCCGAAGTAATATCCTACCAATGTTAATGTCATCTGAAAATGTGGCATCGCATTTTCTATCCCATCAACCGAGTACAGCACTACCCTCGATCGCAAACGTATGAGGCATGAGTACTGAAATCAATGGCACCCCACAAAGTACATTTGCCAAAAGAAAGTAACACATTTATTCAATCTGCCTCCATTTCGTTGGTTTACCAATCTTTCATCCAAGCCCTGTTGTCTGATCTTACCACTTACTCCTTGGAGAAGCGACATATCCGATGCCTTCAGGAAGACCAGATATGTTCCATCTCCAGGATTCCCACGACCCACCTTGTTTGTGACATCTTCAAATAAGTCAAGCAAACAATTCAAACACGATTTAGCCTTCGTAAAACCATGTTGATTCTGACAGATTGTGGTTTAACTTTGCAAACATCCTGAACAAACATCCTGAACATCTAACAATTTGCCTTAAATTACAATAGTGTATTGTTATACTTTCGTCCCTAATGTATACCATTATTATAAGTTCTTCCCTTTCGAAAGACCTTACGTTTTCTTTGAATTCCTATTTATGGGCAAACGTTTTTAAGAGATCTGCTCCAATTGCTGTGTAAGAGCCATGTGTGGCTGAATGGACTCATCATCCTGCTGGTGTACAAACTCGATGGGCTGACGTCTTTCTGGTGTTCCCATGTTGTCATCTCCAAGGCCAGAATGGCCTCCTCCTGTTGATGCTTCAGAGGATTGGGCGATTATGGAATCTTCCTGTTGCTGTCTCACGTTTTGAGAGGCTGGTGGGTCTTCTCATACTTCTCCATAACAGATGGAAATACTGAACGGTCTCCTCATGTATCCCGGAGATGGGACTGAGGGATTGATTGGTCTTCTCTTGTTCCCATACAACAGACACGTGTCCAAATTACCTCTTCCGTTTTCATGAAAGAAGTCTCAGATGGTTTTTATCCTTATAGAATTCCCTTGCAATAGGCTCGGTGAGTCTGAATGGCCTCCTGTTATCCCAGTGTCATCATTTCCAGTCACTGTGTGACCTCTTCCAGTTCCTATGTTACAGACTTGAGGAGGCTGAATGGACTGATCCTGTTGCTGTTTAACAGGATACTCGTGCAGCATAGCCTACTGTTATAGACTCGTGTGGCTGATTGGCCTCCTTCTGTAAATGTATATCAGGCTCCAGGGGCTGACTAGCCTCGTTCTGTTTTTGGGTAACAGGTTCGAAGGCCTGAATATCCTCCTGTTGTTCCTGTGTAACAGGCTGGAGAACGGAATGGATTCCTCCACGATCTGTGTAATTCGCTTCACTTGTTGACTCCTTCTGTCATCTATGTTGAAATAAGATCATCCTTTATTTTTGTAAACTCCAATGGCTACTGGGTCAACCTGATCATACTTTCGTTATAAGCTAGCACCTTCATTGCAGAATCAGTTGAGGGAACCATCTCTGAGCTGCTTCCAATATAACAACATCCTTTCTTCATTGAAGCGATTAAATCTGTACACACTACTCCAGATGTGATCTCACTAAGACCCTGTACAGCAGCAGCAACAATTTACCTGCCTGCTGTAATGTTCCCAGGTTAGAGCTGTCTCAGCTCCCTGGGGGAATACAGAGCATTGTTGGAAGATCATTGTCCGTCTCTACTCCATCAGTATAACGGGAGATCTGGAGAAATTAAAGTTTGAGAAGATCATAAATGATGTGGCGAGATGATCTCTGTCATTAACCTCCCCAGAGCCCACGTCGCTCAGATTGCACAGAATCTAGTAAGGTGGAGCGCAAAAACAGCAAGGAGAAACAAACATTGATGGGAGTTATATATCAAAGTGAAAGCTGCAGTACAAATGCTGGACATGTTATAAAACAGGAAATGATATAGACACATTTGTGGGCACTGCAGTAATAATAGACAATAGACAATAGGTGCAGGAGTAGGCCATTCAGCCCTGTAATGTACTTTTTAAATTATATCTAAACTGTGTTAACCCAATTGAATGCTAATGCTGGGAAAAATGGATCTCATGATCAAGTGTGAGATGGTTTACATGAACATTATGTCGAGCACTGAGCTCGAGATCAGGTTGTTTAGGAATTTGTGTTGAATGATCAGAAGAGCTCATTGAAACTTTTGCTGTGAAGGACCTTTTGGGAACAGTGACCACAATGTATTGGTTTTCTTTTGTGCGGTTTGAGTACACGACAGTTTTTGTTTTATTTGAAGTAACCGTTATAAATCTGAGTCATGCAGCCATGAGAGTGTGAGGAGAAAGTGGGGACTACAGATGCTGGAGATCAGAGTGCAAGAGTTTGGTGCTGGAAAAGCACAGTCAGGCAGCATACTAAGAGCAGATAAATCGATGTTTCGGGCATAAGCACTTCCTCAGGAATGAAGCTTATGGGCTAAGGGGGCTGAAAGATAAATGAGAAGGGGGTGTGGAAGGTGGGACGTTAGCAGAGATTGCGACAGGTAGATGAAGATGGGGTTGAAAGTAATAGGTGATGAAGGCAGACAGAACGCCTCTTATTCTGCATCCATTAAACCCAATGTGGTCTTCACTACATTGGCGAGGCAGGAGGTCAACTTGTAGATCATTTCAGAGAACACCTCTGGGACAGACATATTGAACAAATCCATCGCCTTGTGGCTGAGCACTTTCACTCCTCTTCCCACTCTGCCAGGGACATGAGGGTCCTAGGCCTGCTCTATCGCCAAACCCGAGCCACCAGAAGCCTGGAGGAAGAAAGCCTCATCTTCTGCCTTGGGAACCTCCAACCACAGGGGATCATAGTGGATCCCCCCATTTCCCCTAATCCCACCTTATACCACTCCAACCTTCCAAGTCAGCACCTCCCTTTTGAACGTTCCTATGTGTCCACCTTCCTCCCTATCAAGCTGGTCCACCCTGCTCTCCGACTATCACTTTCAACCCCACCTTCATCTACCTATTAGATGAACGAAGGCAGCTTAGAAAAATGCCAAGTGTTGCAGTAACCCAGTGGATTCAGAGAAATGTAGGACCCAGCAAAGGATGATCAAGAAACTGAGAAGAAAATCAAAAAGAGAAAAAGCATGCAAACGAAAAAAAAAACATGAAGACTGCTAAAAAGCGTCTATCAGTGTATGAAATAAAAAATAAAAAAAAGGTCAAATGTGGAACAGTTGGTGTGCGTTCAGGATAATTTATTGCAGAGAACAGAAAAATCTCAGGGAAAAGAAACAGTGTTTTTGAGTCTATCTTCATGGAAGAATGGCCAGAAATTATTCCAGATATACCAAGTGACCATGGGACTTGTGTAAGTAAAGTCTAAGACCATTCTTATCTGTGTTGAGGTTAACTTTGCAAAAAAGGCTGGACTGAGTATTTATAAGTCTGACAGACTAGATGTACTTCATACAAGAATTTCAGAGAAAGCAGCAATAGACATGTTGATTGCATCGCGGATTTTCACTTTATTTTCCGATACATTCCCGAAAGGCATTTAGCCAATCTGGATAAGGCAAAAGTTATAAATATTATCAAACAGTTTAAGAAAGAATGAATTTGGAGAATGGTGAACTACAGACCAGTTATCTTGCCATCCGCAGTCGGGTATCTGCTGGACTCGATTACAAAGAACATGCTACTAGATATTTAGAAGGTAATAACATAACTGGGGAGTATGGGAATGTACCGATGAAAGGGAAACCAGAAGTGGCAAACATATTTTTGGAATGGTTTGAAGATCATTCTTGTGGACATAGGCAATGAAGAACCAATGGATAACTTATAGTTGGATATTCATGAGCTTTATTTTTCAAAGAACTCATACAGTAAACTCATAAGAAAAGTTAGAGCGAGAGGTATTGGGAAGAATATATGCAAATTCATGTGAATGTAATTGGAGTATAGAGGATGTCGTGGACCAGTTGCATCGAGTGTTCATGAGACTAAATTTAGAGTATTGTGTATCGTTCGGATTCCCAATCTAAGAAAGAATATACTGAGTACAGAGGAGTTTCAAAAGGTATTATCAAAATTAATCCCCAAAATGGCAAGATTGTCTGATTTGGAAACTCAGCCTGCGATCTCAAGTTTCAAAACATGAGAGGTAATTGCAGTGAAAATTAGAAACATAGAGGGGACTGATTAACAGAAGTACATGGAGAAGTACAAGGTGAGATCAGGAAGAATCCCACGATATTCGACACGGACAAATAGAACAGAATAATCAGCAAACAGTTAGTGTCCGTTAGAAACCAAAGGGGCAATCTGAGTGTCAAGATGGAGAACATTGATGGATTGTTACATGAGACCATCACATCTATCTTACTTGGGAGAAGGAGGAGACAGGTACAGAATTCAAGAAGATGGACGGGGAAGCTCTTGAACAGATGGATGTAAAATACGAGCAGGGATTTGACGTTTTGTTCTGTATAAATTTGGACCAATCTCCATGTCTGAATGAGTTGTATCACAGGCGGCTATTGGGGTCAAGGGAGGAAACCCCCTGAATGAATATTTTAATTAGAATCTAACCATTGGGAGGTGCCAGAGAACTGGAGCACTGCTAATACGATTCCACTTCACAGTAATGGTGGGAGAGATAGACCAGGTAATTATAGACGAGCGCATATTAGACCCTGTTAAGGAAACTACTGGAGAAAATAGGGAAAGAGAAAATTGAATTCCAATCAGAACCCCAAGGTTTGATCAGGGATAATCATCATGACTTTATTAGAAGGAAGTCACATCCAATGCGTTTGATTGAATTAGTTTGAGGAATTTTTTTTTTATTTAGGAAGCTCTTTGACAAATTTCCAGCTGGGAAACTGAAAAATAAAGCAAAATCTCACAATGTGAAGCAAAACATGACAAGTTACAACGAACATTGTCTTAGTGGCAGGAGGCAGAGGGTGGTGAGAGAAGGCTGTTTGTGTGACTGGAGACCAATGTCCCCTGGTGTACCACAGGGATCAGTGCTGCGTCCCTTACTGTTTGCGTTATTCATAAAAAATATATAGATGTGAATGTGGAGGGGGCTAGGTGGAGATTGGGGGAGTTGTGATAAGTAAGTGTATGTTTGACATAAAGATTGGCTGGGTGATTATCAGTGAGGAGGAAGGCCTTAAGTTACAGGAAGATGCAGATGGAATGGTCAGATGGGCAGATGAACGGTAGATAGAATGTAACCCTGATAAATATGAGGTGATGCACTTTGGGAGAAGGAACCAGGCAGGGGAGGACTCAATGAATGGCAGTACACTGGGAACCTCTGAATGTGCTTCTCCACACATCCTTGAATGTGGCTGGACAGGTGAATGGACTAGTTAAGAATTGGACCTTGGGTGTAGCGTTTCCTAATCAGGTGTAGGTTATAAGAGCAATACATTGCTTTGGTTCAGCCAAAATGGAGTACTGTGTGTAGTTCTGGGAGCCACATTCCAGGAAGGATGTGATTGTACTGGAGGGGTGCAAAGGTGATTCACCAGGATGTTCCCTGGGATGGAGCATATCAGCTATAGAGAGAGGCTGGATAAGCTCGGGGTGTTTAATTTGGAGCAGAGAAAGCTGAGGGGTCCATGATTCAGAAGGATAAGAGTATGAGCGATACGGACAGGGTGGATAGATAGCAATTGTTCCTTTGAGGGTCAAGAACAAAGGAGCACACTTTTTAAGCGAAAAGTTTGAGGTTCAGAGAGGATTTAAACATTTTTTTCACCTGGGGGGTGTTGGGATCTGACATTACATCCTGAGAGGGGAATTATCATGGGTAACCTCACAATCGTCAAAAAGTACTTGGATAAGCAGTTGGAAGTGTCATAACATTCCAGGCTATGGGCCTACTGTAGGAAAGTGAGACTGATATAGATGGTGCTGTACTTCTGTCGGCACAGAGTCTATGCTCCTGTGAGTGTATGGTGTGGAAAGTCAATTATTGAGCAGTTTAAGGCAGGAATTGATGAGTTTCTGAAGAGTATATTCACAAGGGTTATAAGAATGAATTGTAATAACTTGTTAAATCATGTCAATGTGAGAAACATGAGAAAACAAGTGCAGTTTCCTTACAGTTTGAAACTAGAGAATGATGAATGGGGAACAGGGAACTGGCAGAACTGTGAAACCACTACTTCAGTTCTGTCTTCAAATAACTTTCTAACAATACAAGGAAAACCAAGACAGGTGTGGGAAAATGATAGAGTACATGGAACATAGAACATAGTAAGTAAATTGTTTAGGAGAGATTATTGGGGCTGAAAGTAATGGTCATAGACAACACGAACATAGATTTATGAAATGGGAATTATGTTTGAGAAACAGACTGGGAGACAAATGAAAGAGAAGCAATGGATGTAAAACATGTGGATTTTTAGAATAAAACTTTGGTGAAGCTCCAAGCCCAGTTTGCAAAATCAAACTGCGGGTCATCTGCGGGTGCGGGACATCTACGACAGGTTTGAAAGGATGTTGGAGCGGGAGGGGGAGGATACAGTTGTTGTGGTCAACGTTGGGACTAACAACATAGGCAAAGCTAGGGTGGAGGACCTGTTTGGGGATGATCAAGCACTAGGAAGGAATTTGAAGTACAGGTCCCCGTAGGTAATAATCTCCGGATTACTGCCCGAGCCCGTGCCAATTGGCATAGGGATAAGAAAATTAGGGAAATAAACACGTGGCTAAGGGATTTGTGTGGGAAAGAGGGATTCCATTTCATGGGGCATTGGCATCAGATTTAGAACCGGAGGGATCTGTACCGTTGGGACTGTCTCCACCTGAACCGATCTGGTACCAATGTTCTGGCAAAGAGGATAAATAGGGTGGCCAGTAGGACTTTAAACTTCTGAGTTGGGGAAGGGAAAGTGAAAGCGACAGGGAGTATGGAGTTAAATGGAACGATAAATAGCAGGATAGCATATGTGCAGGTCGATTTAAGCTTGAGGCAGAGTAGGAATGCAGCAAAAAGGAAGGATAACTTAGGACATCTTATGACTTCCAATATCTCTAACGATAAGAAAGTTAGCATGAGGGCACTTTACCTGAATGCTCGTCTCATTCGTAACAAAGGAGATGAACTAACGGCACTGATCATCGTGAATGATTATGATGTGGTAGGCATCACAGAGACGTGGTTGCAGGGGGTTCAGGACTGGCAGTTAAACATTCAAGGATTTACAACTTACCGAAAAGACAGAGAGGTGGGCAGAGGGGCCGGGGTTTCCCCGTTGTCAGTTAAGAACAAAATTAAACCTATGGCACTGAATGACATAGGGTCAGATGATGTGGAGTCTGTGTGAGTGGAATTCAGGAACCACAAAGGCAAAAAGCTATAATGGGAGTTATGTACAGACCTCCTAGGAGCAGGAGCAGGGGCGCAGCATGTACCGGGAAATAGAGAAGGCATGTCCGAAAGGCAACGTCACAGTGATCACGGGGGTTTCAATATGCAGGTGGACTGGGTAAATAATGTTGCCAGTGGATCCAAAGAAAGGGAATTCGTGGAATGCTTGCAGGATGGCTTTTTGGAAAGCTTGTCATGGAGCCCATAAGGGATCAGGCTATTCTGGACCTAGTGCTATGTAATGAACCAGACTTTATAAAAGATCTTAAAGTTAAGGAACACTGAGGAAGCAGTGATCATAATATGGTAGAGTTCAGTCTGCAGTTTGAAAGAGAGAAGGCAAAATCGGATGTAATGGTGTTACAGTTAAATAAAAGTTAAATACAGTTAAATGAGAGCATGAGAAAGGAACTGACGAAAATCGACTGGAAGCAGAGCCTAGCGGGGAAGACAGTAAACCAAAAATGGCAGGATTTTGTGGGTATAATTGAGGACACAGTACAGAGGCTCATCCCCAATAAAAGAAAGATAATCCGGGGAGGGATGAGACAGCCATGACTGACTAAGGAAGTCAGGAAATGTACCAAAGAAAAAGAGAGATCCTATATACTGACCAAGAGCACAGGGAAATCAGAAGATTGGGAAGGGTACAAAAAAAAACGGAGGATAATAAAGAGAGAAAAAAGGAAGGAGAGGATCAAATATGAAGGTAGGCTAGCCAGTAATGTTAGAAATGACAATAAAAGTTTCTTTCAATACATAAGAAACAAACTTCAGGCAAAAGTAGACATTGGGCCACTTCAAACCGATGCTGGAAGGCTAGTGATGGGAGATAAGGAAATAGCTGGAGAACTTAACAAGTACTTTGCGTCAGTTTTCACAGTGGAAGACATGAGTAATATCCCAAAAATTAAAGGGTGTCACGGGGCTGAGTTGAGTATGGTTGCCATTACGAAAGAGATAGTGCTAGAAAAGTTAAAAAGTCTTAAAATTGATAAATCTCCTGGCCCCGATGGGATACACCCTAGAGTTCTGAGAGAGGTGGCTGAGGAAATAGCAGAGGCATTGGTTGAGATCTTTCAAAAGTCACTGGAGTCAGGGAAAGTCCCGGATGATTGGAAGACCGCTATTGTAACCCACTTGTTCAAGAAAGGATCAAGACAAAAGATGGAAAATTATAGGCCAATTAGCCTAACCTCAGTTGTTGGTAAAATTCTAGAATCCATCGTTAAGGATTAGATTACATTACAGTGTGGAAACAGGCCCTTCGGCCCAACAAGTCCACACCGACCCGCCGAAGCAAAACCCACCCATACCCCTACATTTACCCCTTACCTAACACTCCGGGCAATTTAGTATGGCCAATTCATCTGGCCCTGCACATCTTTGTGACTGTGGGAGGAAACCGGAGCACCCGGAGGAAACCCACGCAGACACGGGGAGAACGTGCAAACTCCACACAGTCAGTCGCCTGTGTCACGATGAGGTTTCTAAATTCTTGGAAGAGCAGGGTCGGATTAGAACAAGTCTACATGGATTTAGTAAGGGACGGTCGTGCCTGAGAAACCTTTTAGAATTCTTTGAAGAGGTGACAAGTAGATTAGACCAGGGAAACCCAGTGGATGTGGTCTATCTAGACTTCCAAAAGGCCTTTGATATGGTGCCACATGGGAGGCTGCTGAATAAGTGAGGGACCATGGTGTTCGAGGTGAGCTACTGGTATGGACTGAGGATTGGCTGTCTGACAGAAGGCAGAGAGTTGGGATAAAAGGTTCTTTTACAGAATGGCATCCGGTGACAAGTGGTGACCCGCAGGATTCAGTGTTGGGGCCGCAACTGTTCACGTTATATATTAATGATCTGGATGAAGGGACTGGGGGCATTCTAGCGACGTTTGCCGATGATACGAAGTTAGGTGGACAGGCAGGAAGTACTGAGGAAGTGGGGAGGCTGCAGAACGATCTAGACAGTTTGGGACAGTAGTCCAGGAAATGGCTGATGAAATTCAATGTGAGCAAATGCGAGGTCTTGCATTTTGGAAAAAAAAGAAAGTAAGCATGGACTACTTTCTAAACGGTGAGAAAATTCATAAAGCCAAAGTACAAAGGGATCTGGGAGTGCTAGTCGAGGATTCTCTTAAGGTAAACATGCAGGTTGAGTCCGTGATTAAGAAAGTGAATGCGATGTCGTCATTTATTTCAAGAGGGTAGGAATATAAAAGCAGCGATGTGCTACTGAGACTTTATGAAGCTCTGCTTAGGCCCCATTTGGAGCACTGTGTCCAGTTCTGGTCCCCACACCTCAGGAAGGACATACTGGCACTGGAGCGTGTCCAGCGGAGATTCACACGGATGATCCCTAGAATGGTAGGTCTAACATACGAGGAACGACTGAGGATCCTGCGATTGTATTCATTGGAGTTTAGAAGGTTAAGGAGAGATCTAATAGAAACTTACAAGATAATACATGGCTTGGAAAGGGTGGATGCTAGGAAATTGTTTCCGTTAGGTGAGGAGACTAGGACCCGTGGAGACAGCCGTAGAATTAGAGGGGGTCAATTCAGAACAGAAATGCGGAGACATTTCTTCAGCCAGAGAGTGGTGGGCCTGTGGAATTCATTACTGCGGAGTGCAGTGGAGGCCGGGATGCTCAATGTCTTCAAGGCAGAGATTGGTAAATTTTTGATGTCACAAGGAATTAAGGGCTATGGGGAGAATGCAGCTAAGTGGAGTTGAAATGGCCATCAGCCATTATTAAATGGCGGAGTGGACTCGATGGGACGAATGGCCTTACTTCCACTCCTATGTCTTATGTTCTTATGGTGTAAATCTTAGTGGATTTGGGCTAATATATGTACATGTTTCTAGAATGGGACAGCTGGCAAGGAACAGTGAATTGAAATAAACAGACTCGTGAAGCAACACATTGTCTGTAAGGTATGTTTCTGTGAGCATGACTATATCCCAGATAGCCCATCACCTTCCACGGATATCTCCTGCCTCACCAGCAGGACAGACACAGCAGAAGTGGCGGCACAGTGGGTTACAGTTGGAATGGAATTGCTCTGGGAGTCCTCAACAGTGACTCCGTATCCCATAAAGTCACATGGCGTTCGTTTACACATGGGAAAGGAAACCTCCTGCTGATTACCATGAACCAACCTCTCCCAACTGATGAATCAGTACTCCTCCATGTTGATTAACACTTGGAGGAAGCACTGTGGGTAGCACGGACGCAAGATGTACTGTGGGTGGAGAATTTCAATGTCCACCTCCAAGATTATCTCAGCTACAGCATTACTGATCGAGCCGGCCTGGTCCTAAACGATATAATTGCTAGACTGGTTCTGCGGCAGGTGGTGAAGGAACCAACAAGAGGAAAATACGTACTTGACCACAGCCTTACTAATCTGCCAGTTGCAGAAGTATCTGTCCATGACAGTATCGGTAAGAGTGACCACCGCATAGTCATTGTGGAAACAAAGTCACACCTGTACATTGAGAATAACCTCCACTATTTAGGGTGGTCATATCACGGTGCTAAATAGGACAGACGTCGAACAGATCTAGCAGCTCAAATCTGGGTGTCCGTAAGGTGTTGTGGGTCATCAATAGCAGCAGAATTGTACAGCCACACAACCTCATGGCCTGGTATATACCCCTCGCAACAATTACCATCAATTCAGAGGATCAACATTGGTTCAGTGGAGTGTGCAGGATGGCAAAGCAGCATCAGGCAAACCTGAAAATGAGGTGTCAGCCTGGTGAAACCACCAAACAGGACTACTTATGCGCCAAACAGCATAAACAGTAAGTGATAGACAGAGCGAAGTGATCTCAGAAGCAAAGGATCAGATCAGATCACCTTGTCGAGAAACGTTGGGGACAATTAAATAATTCACTGGAGGAAGAGATTCCTCAAATAACCCCTTCCTCCGTGATGGAAGAGCCCAGCACTTCAGTGTATAACATAAGGCTGATTCATTCGCAACAATCTTCAGACAGAAGTGCTGAGTGGGTGATCCATTTCAGCCTCTTCCAGTGGTCTGCAGTGATTCAGATACTAGTCATCAAACAATTCAATTCAGTCCAGGCGATATCCAGAAACGGTTGGAGATACTGGATACTCCAGAGGGGCCATAATCTGACAACATTCTGGCAATAGTACTGAAAATTTGTGCTCCATAACTTGCCACTCCCCTAGCCAAAGTGTTTCAATACAGTTACAATGGCTTTTCCTGATTATGTGGAAAATTACACCAAGTATCTCCTGTATATAAATAAGCAGAACAAATCCAATCCGGCCAATTACCACCCTATCAGTCTACTTTCGATCATCAGGAAAGTTATGGAAGGTTTCAGTGCTTTTAAGCAGCGCTTGCTCATCAATACCCTGGTCAATGACGCCCAGTTTGGGCTCCACCAGGGTCAGTCAGCTCCTGACCTCATTACCTTGGTTCAAACATGGACAAAAGAGCTGAATTACAGAGTTGGGGCGAGAGTGACAGACCTTTAAAACGAGGCTGCCTTCGACCCTGTGTGGTATCAAGGGGCCTTTGCAAAACTGGCATCAATGGGTATCGGGGGCAAACACCGTCAACTCAGCTGCAGGAAAGGTCTGTAGGAGTCCCTCGGGCAGTGGCCTCGGCCTTAAACTTCTTTAGGGCTGATTCATCAATTACCTTCGCTCCATTTTAAGGTCAGAAATGTGGATTTTCGTCAATGATTGCATAATGTTCTGCAATATTTGTGGCTCCTCAGATACTGAAGCAGTCCATGTTCAAATGCAACAAGATCTGGACAGTGTCCAGGCTGACAAGTGTTAAGTAATATACAGGCCACACAAATGCCAGACCGTCACCATCACTATAAAATACAATCTAACCTGCCCCTTGGCATTCAATGGTGTTACTATCACTGAATCCCCCAGTATCAAAATCCTGGTGGATAATCATTGCTCAGAAACTCACTGGTCTCTCCACATAAACACAGTAACTACAAGAGCAGGTCAGAAGCTAGGAATACTGCGGCGAGAAACTCACATCCTGACTTCCAAAAGTCTGTCCATCATCTATAATGCATAAGTCAGAAGTGTGATGGAAGACTCCCAATTTGCCTGGTTGAGTGCAGCCGCAACGACACTCAAGAAGCTTTATACCATCCAGGACAAACCAGCCAGTTTGATCTTCCTTCATCCACAATGCTCCACCATCAATGCTCAGCAGAGCAGCAGCAGTGTTTTACTATCTACATGCTGCAATGAAATGATTCGCCAAAGATCCTCAGAGATCATCTTCCCAACTCACGACAATGTCTATCTAGAAGGACAACGGCTATAGATGTATGGGAAAAGCATCATCTTCATGTTCCCCTCCAAGCCATTCACCATCCTGACTTGGAAATATATCACTGCACCTTCTCAGTCACTGGGTCAGAATCCTGGAATTCCCTCCCTAATGGCATTGGAGGTCAACCACAGCAGGTGTACTGCAACGGTTCAACAAGGCAGCTCACCACCACCTTCTCAAGGGCAACTTGGGACAGGCAATAAATGCTGGCCCAGCCAGTGACTCCGAGATTCACGAAATACATAAACATAAATTAACAGAGGAAGTTTGCTGAGCTGTCGCAGGGGTCGGTGCTTGAGGCCCAGCTGTTCACAATGCCCTTTAAACATTTGATTGCTGGAATCAGATACAATATATCCCATCCTGCTGACAGCACTAACGGATGTTGGATTGTGAGTGGGTGAGGAGAATGTAAAAAAGCACCGAGAAGACTAAGACAAGTGGAGTGAATGGGTAATACCTGACAGATGGAAAACAATGTGGACAGAGGTGACGGTGGAAACGATAAATTGGCAGCCTACCATTTGAAAGGGATTGGTTGAAACATGTTGATTTAAAAAGGGACGTATGCTCCTTTTTTTTGTTTCCTTCTGCATAAACCTCTGATGCCCATGCAGCGCAGTGAGTTCTGGAACCAGAAGTCAATACTGGGCATGGCATTGGCACGCTGACCAGTGTACACAGACCCACCAAGTGGGGAGCTATAACACGGAAAAGAATCTGCATCTCCTTGTACACCAGCCGCTGAAAGCAATATTGCAGAAACAGAAAGCAGTGAGGAAGATAAATGGTGTGTTGACCTTCAAATGAATTTCGGGGGGATGTGAGTCCAGGAGAAAGGGTGTCTTAACGCAGCTGTACAGGCCATTGGTGAGATATCATCTCGAAAATTGTGTAGTATTGTGTGCGGTTTTGGTCTCCTTACCTAATAAAGGACAAACCTGACATTGAGGGAGAGCAGTGAAGGATGACCAGACTGATCTCTGGGATGACGGGCTTGTTGTGGGAGCAGAGGTTGGGAGACTGGGCCAGTATTCCATGGGATTTAGGGAAATGAGTGGAGATCTCAGTGAAATAGACAAAACTCTGACAGGGTGAGACAGATTGGAAGCAGGGATGATGATTCCCCTGGCTGGGGCATCTAAAACAAGGGGCTACAGTATTAGATACAGGCAGTCACTCTTCATTGAGATGAGAATAAATGGCTGCACTCACTGACTGGTGAACCTGGGGAATTCGCTCGCACCTGGAAACCAAGACACTGATTATAAATAAGGATTTAGAGACAGTAAAGGGATGGTGGGAGAGCAGGAGTACGGTGTGGAAATGAAGGGCCAACCAGCATTGCAATGAATTGGTCAGCAAACTCGATGGACCAAACATACTGCTGCACCGCCTATTTTATAACTTCCCAAGGTTACTCACATTAACGGATATGTATATCGTGTGGGGTAAGTGCATTGAGATTTTTTCCATGAACTCGAACGGGGGAGGCTCAATGTGTTGTATGACCTACTCCTTTCCCGATGTTTCTGTGCAGTCTGTGGGAAAGCTCTGCAAATGTTGTCACAAGCTCTCAGGTGCACAGGAATAAAAGAATGACTAGGGTAGGAATAGGTCCAGTCAAGGATAGTAGTGGGAAGATGCGTGTGGAGGCTGAAGAGATTGGGGAGACACTGAATGAATACTTTTCGTCAGTATTCAATCAGGAACAGGACATTGTTGTCCATGTGAGTACTGAGTCACAATTAAGTAGAATGGATGGCTTTGAGGTATGTAGAGATTAGGTGTTGGAAATTCTGGAAAGGGTGAAAATAGATAAGTCTCCTGGGCCTGATGGCATTTATTCTAGGATTCTCTGGGAAGCAAGGGAGGAGATTGCAGAGCCATTGGCCTTGATTTTTATGTCCTCGTTATCAACAGGAGTAGTGCCAGAAGATTGGAGGCTAGCAAATGTAGTTCCCTTGTTCAAGAAGTTGAGTAGGGATAATCCTAGTAACTATATGCCGGTGAGTCTCACTTCTGTTGTGGGCAAAATCTTAGAGAGAATTGTAAGGGATAGGATTTATGAACATCTGGATAGGAATAATGTGATCAAGGATAGTCAGCATGGTTTTGTGAAGGGCAGGCCGTGCCTCACAAACCTTATTGAATTCTTTGAGAAGGTGACTAAGGAGGTGGAAGAGGGGAAAGCAGTAGATGTGGCGTATATGGATTTTAGTAAGGCGTTTGATAAGGTTCCCCATGGTAGACTATTGCAAAAAATACGGAGGTATGGCATTGAGGATGAGTTGGAGGTTTGGATTAGGAGTTGGCTGGCTGGAAGAAGACAGAGGGGAGTAGTTGATGGCAAAGGTTCATCTTGGAGTGCCGTTACTAGCGGTGTTCCGCAAGGATCTGTTTTGGGACCATTGCTGTTTGTCATTTTTATAAATGACCTAGAGGAGGGGTTAGTAGGTTGGGTGAGCAAGTTTGCGGATGATACGAAAGTCGGAGGAGTTGTAGACAGTGAGGAAGGATGTGGAAGGTTACAGCGGGATATAGATAAGCTGCAGAACTGGGCAGAATGGTGGCAAATGGAGTTCAATGTAGCTAAGTGTGAGGTGATTCACTTTGGTAAGAGGAATAAAAAGATGGGGTACTGGGCTAACGGTCGGATACTTGGTAGTGTGGATGAGCAGAGGGATCTTGGTGTCCATGTAAACAAATCTTTGAAAGTTGCCACCCAGGTAAATAGTGTGGTGAAGAAGGTATATGGCGTACTGGCTTTTATTGGTAGAGGAATTGAGTTCCGAAGTACTGAGGTCATGTTGCAGTTGTATAAGACTCTGGTGCGGCCGCATCTGGAGTATTGTGTGCAGTTTTGGTCGCCATACTATAGGAATGATGTGGAGGCACTGGAACGGGTGCAGAGGAGGTTTACCAGGATGTTGCCTGGTATGGTAGAAAGATCGTATGAGGAAAGGCTGAGGCACTTGGGGTGGTTTTCATTGGAGAAAAGAAGGTTTAGGGGTGACTAGATAGAAGTGTACAAGATGATTAGGGGTTTAGATAGGGTCGACAGTGAGAATCTTTTTCCACGTATGGAGTCAGCTATTACAAGGGGGCATAGCTATAAATTAAGGGGGGGGGGGGGGAGTAGGTATAGGACAGATGTTAGGGGTAGGTTCTTTACTCAGCGAGTCGTGAGTTCATGGAATGCCCTGTCAGTAGCAGTGGTGGACTCTCCCTCATTATGGGCATTTAAGCGGGCATTGGATAGGCATATGGAGGATAGTGGGCTAGTGTAGGTTAGGTGGGCTGGGATCGGCGCAACATCGAGGGCCAAATGGCCTGTACTGCGCTGTATTCTTCTGTGTTCTATCTATGTTCTATGAAGGAGGTCTCTGCAGGGTCGACAGGACTGTGTTCCCATTCTCTTTTCCGATACTGATGCTGAGGCCGGGTGTTCAGTCCGGTTTCACCCTTTCAGACCCCGGAGTAGTTTGATACAAATGATTGTCCTTGCTTGGCCGTTTCAGAGACCATTGAAATGTTTATCACATGTCAGGGTCTTTGGAGTCACTTTTAGCCCAGTCCAGGAAATCATGGGAGATTCACATCCGAAAAGTACATTGGAGAAGGAAATTTTGTTTACAATCCATATTGGCTTCAAGGAGACTGTTACTGACACCAGATTTTAGATCTCGATATTTTATTAATTGTATTTAACTTCCACCCGCTGCCAGAGCATTAGCGTGGTCTGGATTAGTAATCCAGTGATATTTCCACATGGGGTCCTGTCAAAAACCACACTGAGCAGGTTATTTCTGTGCTGCTTGACAACTCTGTCAAAAAGAACTCCCACCAATTTGGCTGTCGTGATGGGACTGAGGAGGTGGCAATTGGTCAGATTGTAATTATTCCCGTCTTAGGGGACTGGACATAGCTGAGTAATTTTCCATACTGGCAGGGAGATGTCAGAGTTGGTGCTGGAATGAAACAGCTTCCCCAGAAACACGGCTTGTTGTGCAGCACAAGTCTTCAGTCCTATTGCAGGAATGGGGTCAGGGCCCATTGCCTTTCTTGTATCTACTGTATTCAGTTGTTTCTTCATGTCACGTGCAGCGAATCAAATTGGTTGAATACTGGCATCTGTGATTTTGTGCGCATCATGATGAGGGTGAGGTGTATCATAGACTTAACACTTTGGCAGAAGATGGTGCAGTAAAAACATCCTTCTCTTTTACACTGATGTGCAGGTCTGTCCTCTTATTTAGGATGGGTATATTTGTGGATCCTTTTCCTCCAGTCATTTGTTTAATCGTCCATCATCATTTATGACTGAATGTCACCGGACTGCAGAGCTTCGATCTGATCTGTTGGTCATGTCTGGTAGCTTTAATGAGTTAGCATCAGGTTAAAGTTCATGTGATTCTGACTCTGACACCTTCACCCACACTCGTCACTGAGCCACAGATGGTGTTGATGGTAATCACAGACTGAGGTGTTATCCTGGTAAAAAGTTACTGGTTGTGGTTGAATGCAGGTCTGCTTCTCCTGCTGCTGTGGTCTACAGCACTACATGAATACTCAGTTTCGAGCTGCAATATCTGCAATGCAATTCTGCTGTCTCTTCCTCAATTCTCACTGAGACCCATTCACCCATCAGCCCTGCACTCAGTGACCTAACCTGGTTTCTGATGTGGAAATACTCACATTTTCAAACTCTCATTCTGCTGAGTATCTGTCTCCCCGTGTCTTGCTTCCAATCTGACACATTCCGCCAAAGCATTTAACTGATTTCAATTCAAATGTTTTCTTCACCTGGATCTTATTCCTTGAGAAATACCATCTTCTGTTTTTAAAGTGAATGTGTTCCCTTTGTTTCTCTCCCTGACCATGATTAAGAGCTCTGTAGTGTCAGTGATGCCAGCCTTATGTAGTTTCAAAGCCAATGAATTCTCTGAATTCCCAATCATCTTCACCACATTGAATGTTTTCTCTTTGGGTTTGATGCCTTGTCACTCATGGCTGCCTTGTCCTCCCATGAGTATGTTTCAAGTTCTTGGGGTTGCATTTCTGGTATTATCTTCCGAATTATCCCGAGAACCTCCTCCAATTGCTGCTCCATGGTCTTTCCTGCTCAGCTCCCCTTCCAATTAACTCTAGCCAGCTCCGCCCGCATGTCTTCGTAGTTACATTACGTAATTATAACCACATTACATCTTGAAGAGAGCGTTAGACATAAACTGAAAGAAGGAGTTTTGAGAGATGGGATACGAAGAATAATTGGCGGATTTTTAAACAAGATACAAAGGGAGAACGAGAGAGAGGATATAGATATGGACACTTGGAAAATGAGAAAACCACATTATCGAAAGAAGTAGATCAACATGCCCCAATGTGTTGGCAATGCCTGTGTACTGTGGTCCTTTGTACAGTGCATGAAAAACAGAGTAATATGTTCAAATGCTGAGTCTGATGCCAGAATATTTATCTCCAGTAATATGACAGACACTTGCTTTGGAAAGAATCCAGCAGGCAAACATATTGAAGTCCCGGCAGAAAGGGGATGAACTGCAATAAGTTGGGACACCAGAATCAAGAATTTGGAGCACACATCCTGTTAAGAATAAGAGATTAGAGTTGGGAATCCCAGAAAATGAGGGAACGTTGAGAGGATCAAATCATGTTTTAATGTTTTATCAATTTTATACATCATATGCATCATTTTTCGTTAACTGTGTCTCCGTTGTTCATTTACAATGTGTTGTGCACATGTGAAAAATGCGACACATAGATTGATTAAACAATGTATACAAAATGACTTTTCCACAATTGAAACTGTCATGTTGTCGTGTTACGAGGATCCATGAACACCAACTAGCCACCAAAAGACATGACGCACTATCACTATGTTCCATACATACAGACAAAGAAGGACACCACTTTGACTGGGACAAAGCACACACACATACTAAAACACGCAAGGAACTTCTTAGAGGAATGGTATTCTAACCAGGTGTCCAACAATAAACGCATCAATTTAGATCCTGTCTACATTTCTTGTTAAAATAACCGGAAGTGACATCACCCACTTTAAGAAACCAAGACCGATAAATAGAGAGGCGAGACATACCACCAGCACTTCAGCATATACTCTCACTGATGATATCACCTAGTTATGGTGACGAAACCTCTGAAAACATACCTTCAAGCTCAGCGAGCTAACTTGCATACATATAAATTTTATTTTTGTTTATTAGTAGAATTTAGGAGTTCTCTGTCGCTCACGTTTCGACAGATTATGATGTGAGGTGAGCTTGTCTCGGTGTGTGGTTTTAATTAACAGAGGGGTTCGACATTGATGTCATAACAGTTTAGGGCCTTGCCGTATGGCATTTGGACAGACTTGAACAGATTTGAGATACAACAGGTCCCAGCAAATTCCAACTCATTGCAATTAGTGACTTTGATCGTCAAATAAAACCAGTGGTAAAATTCGTCTAATTTTGTTACTTGTGGTTGGTTAAATGAAAAGTGAGGGAAATGGCTTTTAACATTACTAAGGGAGTTCCCGAATTTTCCATGTAAGTTTAGAAAGACAGAAGGAGGACTTATTTTTTTAGAATTAGCAAATAGGTTGGAATTGGGTTTAACCAGGGAGAAAAGAGAAGCTGAAATTGTAATTGAGTTGGTTAAGCACTTTGATGTATCAGAGAAATACGCAACTGCAGTAGAGTCAGAAAAAAAAACTTAAATTGCAAATGTGGCAACTGGAGTTAGAAGATAAATAAAGGGACGGAAACAGAGAGATGAAAGAGAAAGAGAGGAAAAAGAAAGCGAGAGGGGATTTGAAATTCAGAAATTGGGAATTAGACAAAAAAGTTAAATTAACAGGATGGAGATGAAGGGAGTACGTAGGGATGTATACAACTAAGTTAGTAACTTGCCATATTTCGTTGAGAAAAATGTCAAAACCTTTCTTATTTCATTTGAAAAAATGGCTCGGCAGATGACGTGTCCTGTGAACTTGTGGGTAATGCTAGTTCAGACGAAGCTGGTGGGCACAGCTGGTGAGGTATGTGCAGCGCTGTCAGATGAGGGATCAAGAGATTATCAAGATGTCAAATTGGCTATTTTGATTGGTTATGAATTGGTACTAGAAGCATATAGACAGAAGTTCAGAAAAATAGAGACGGAACCAGGTCAGACTTATATTGAGTTTGAAAGAATTAACCAGTCATTTTGACAGGTGGGTACTGGCCTTAAAAAATGGATAAGACCTGTGAGGCTTGAAGGGATATTAATCTGCTGGAGAAGTTAAAAGACTCACTTCCAGAGATAGTAAGAATTCATGTGAATGAATAGAAAGTTCAAGAAGTGAGAAGCGGGGCAGAAATGGCAGGTAAATATGTATTGTGGCATGTGATGAAATTTAGCTTCTGGAAGGAATTTCATCCAGTGAGGGATAGAAATTGGGAGAAGGGACGATCACACATTACAAAGTGAACAGTAGCTCACAATAGTTTACCACGGGTGAAGAAAGAAGCCCAAGGGGGTTGAAAGGTGGTCAAAGGCCTCAGGTGCTCTCACTACAACGGAGTGGAACACAAAATTACAGTGCTGCTGGTTTAAAAATGGCACAGGGAAAAAGTTGTTTTCACTGCAGTAAGCTGGGACACACCGTGCTGGGCGTTAAAGGAAGACATTTTGGGGAATGATGCGGTTGAAGAGGCTAGGCCCAGTGGCATTAGTGAAACTGGTAAAGGAGACTCCAAGTGGAGCCGAGGAGCTGCAGGAAATTGCACAGCCTAAGCAAGGGCTGGGTATGGAGGCAGTGCCTGATCTCTCTAAAGAATTCACCTCTGTAGATAAAGTTTACTCAGAAAGAACAGGGGGAGTAGGACAAGAAGTTAAAATTTTGTGAGATACGGGATCTGCTCACTCCCTCATAGTTGAGAAGTGAGGCGCCGGAAAAGCACACAGATCAGGCAGCATCCAAACAGCAGGACAATCGAATATCAGGCATAAACCCATCATCAGGAACATCGTGGGGGACAAGGGGGCTGAAAGATAAATACGAGAGTAGTAGCTGAGCTGGTGGGAGGGTCACTGGGAAGGAAATAAGAAGATGTAGGTGGGAGTGATAGTGATATGTCGGAGGGTAGGGTGGAGTCGATAGATGGAAAGGAAGATGGCTAGTTAGGGTAGTCCAAGAGGGCAGTGCTAGTTTGAACAGTTAGATCTAGGAAAGGTTGGTGGAGGGGAGATTTGGAATTTGGTGAAGTCAACGTTGATGCTATACAGTTTGCGGGTTCCAGCTGTCCTACCACCGATAGGAGTCCGATCACCCTCCTCTCCGACTTACCACCATCACACCCCACTTGCATCTACCTTTCGCCTTCCAAGATCCCTTCCACCCAGCTCCACTCCACCCTCCCATTTATTTCTCAAACTCCTTCCCCCTCCCTTACCTCCCACTTTCCTGATGAAAAGCATTTATACCTGAAACGTCAACGCCCCTGCCCTTCGGATGCTGACGACCTGCTGTGCTTTTCCAGCCCTACACTTTTCAACTCTCATCTCCAGCATCTGCAGCCCTCATTTTCTCTCACTCTCTAATAGTAAGAAATGAACGCTTTTTTTTCACTCTTTCTGGCATGTTAATCAAGAGCGTGTTAATTTGTGGAATGGGGACAGAAATTAAGCATTCCCTTGCGTAACATCAGGATGGGATGCCAAATCAAGATTAGGGAAGTAACAGTGACAGTGAGTAACAGAGTGTCAGTTCCAGGAATACAGTTTGTTCTTTGGAACGATTTAGCAGGAGGCGAGGTGCGATAGGCACCCCTTGTGGTGGAGAAGCCAAAGGAAGACTAGGGAATTGGTGAGTTAAAAGAAAATTACCCAGATTTTTTTTTCCAGACTATGTAGTAACAAGATCCCACTCTCATAAGTTACAGCAGGAAGGAAAAACGAACGAAAAAGACAAATGGGTTGATGCTCAGTGAACTGACACCCTGTTTGATGTAAAAGTCGAGGACAAACCTGAACAGGCAGAGGATCAGGCAGAGGTGTTTAGTCCAGAAAGGCTAATGGACTTACAACAGATATATACACACACATTCACACACACATACACATGCACACGCAGAGAAAAGGAATCAGAATATATTGTTGAACGTTATTAACTTAAAGATAGAATCATAAAATTAAAATGGAGACCCCGATAGGTTACTGCAGAAGGGAAACGGGCCGAAGTGCTCCAGATTGTGTTAGCAGTAACGTACAGTGTTACGGGTAGCTCATAAACTAATTGCAGGCGGTCACTTAGGTGTACAGAAGACTCAGGCAAAGGTACAGATGCATTTCTAGTGGCCTGGATTGCACAAGGACGCTGTTAATTTTTGTTGTCCGTGACATACATACCAAATGGTAGGTAAGTAACACGCAGTAATAAAACCAACAACTTTCTTGCCAATTCCTGCATTTGAAGAACCTTTCACGTGGGTTATGATCAATTGTGTCACTCTCCTTTCTAAAGTAAAATTGGAAACCAATATTTGCTGACCATAATGGATGTGTCTACCAGATTTCCAGAGGCAATTCCATTATTGGAGTGTGAAGGCAAAAAGGGAGGTGGAGGAGTTGGTAGCTTTCTTTACTCGTTGTTGCCTACCCAGAGAGATTCAGTCAGAACAAGGGTCTCATTTTTCCGCTCAGCTGTTCAAGGAAGTCATGGCTGGCTGAGGCATGCAGCACTTCAAATCAAGGGCGTCCCATCCTGAATCCCAGGGAGCATTGGAAAGTTAGCATCAGAAGCTGAAGACTATGTTAACAGCGTACTGTCAGGGTTGGCCAAATGATTGGGATAAAGGTGCCCCATTAATTTGTTTGCCATTAGAGATGCCCCAAATAAAGCTACTCACTTTACTTCCTTTGAGTTAATATTCGTACATGAAGTAAGAGGTCCTTTGAAATTAATTAAATATAAATTGACATTACCGAATTCGGAAATGTCACACCTGGATTATGTGTATGAGGTGAAGGAGAGTGTAGATGGAGTAGGTGAGTTTGCTAAACAGTATCTGAAGAGCACAGCATAGAGGGAAGCAGGTGGCAGATAAAAACACTGAAACTTTGAAGATTTCCCATGGGGAGGACGTATTAGTATTGCCACCAGTGGTAAGAAATCGCTTCAAAGCCATGTTTAGTGGCCCCTTTCAAATTAAAAAAAAATGTGGAGTCAGTTAAACGATCTAGTAAAGATACCAGAGATGACAAACAACTTTATCGAGTATTTCATATGGATGAATAATGCACCAGCCACATTTAAAACTCAGAAACAGAGTTATAGCCATATGAACAAATTGTGCAGCTTATCTGTATGATGTAGTGATCTTTAGCAAATGATTGAAAGCTCACATGTTACAGCTGGCAGAGTATGTTGAATGATTACAAGAAGCAAACTTGGTAATAAACTTAAAGAAAACAGAATTCTCGAAGGCAGAGGTGATGTTCTTGGGACATTACATTGGCCATGGAAGGTTGACCCCATGGAACACAAAAACGAAGGGCTTTGAGGAATTTCCATGACCATCCTCGAAGAAAGAGATGCTTCGATTTTTGGAACTGAGTGGATTCTATCGGAAGTTTGTTACAAACTTCAGCAGCGTATTGTCACCACTGCTGGATTTATTAAAGAAGGAAACAGAATTGTGGTGGACAGAACAATGCCAGGAGGCATTTGAGAATTTTAAAGCAGGATTAACCACCGCATCAGCTTTAGCTACACCAAATATTCTGAAACCCTTTGAAAATTGTGTTTGATGCTCGGGATATAGGGATCGGAGATGTATTGATACAGAAAGATGATGATGGAATTGAATGGCTAATTGGTTACTTGTCGAAAAAAGTCAATATCCACCAGAAACGAAATACAAAGTCTCCATTATTGAACAAGAATGATGAAGTTTCACACTGGCCTGACAATATTTTAATGTGTATATGACAAACAAATTGTCGGAGATGGTTGTCGACAACAATAACAATCCTCTCGCATTTGTATTTAGAATATTTAAAGACCAGAATATGAGACTAGTTCATTGGAGTCTTACCTTACCGACTTTAAACTTAGAAAATGTACATGCTGTGGCTCCTACAATGTGATAGCAGATGTGTTTTCGCGGATTTAAAGGAAAGCAGTGTAGATAAGATTTGACTTATTCCAGTGTTGTATTGGTGTGCAGAATTAATATGAATGATATAACTGAGATTAATACTTTTATATTTCATATAATTGGGATTGAGAATTAGAGGAAAAGAAATGTAGCCATCTTTTCATTCTGCTGGTTGATTTTATTTTCTGAAGTGGGAAGATGCTATGAAGCCAAAAAAAAAATGTATGGGCACTTTAAGACAGATCGGGTTTTGTTGAATAGAAATTAAAGCCACAGATGCCAACTAAAGGTCACACTGTTCCATATGTCACCAGTAGCGGAGAAATGGATACCTGAGTTTTGGTTGCTGTTTTGACAGCCATTCAAATGCAACCAAAGTGTTTAAATAACGCTTAGCATAACAGAAACCAACAGAATTTGAATATTATTGTTGGACACCTGGACAGCAGTCAAATTATGAGAATTATTATATCATGGGGAGAATATAAACACAGCATGTTGAGCACTGGAGGGAGAGCTGCTGCCATCCAACAGTAGAGCAACTGCTGCAGAGCAGGAGTGCTAACTGGCTATCTCAAACACTGTCTATCAAAGACAGATGTTCTACTTGCAATAAGAAAAAATGACCCAGGAGATCAGCAGCTGAAAGAGTGAACACAGCGGGGAAGATAGAGACTGTATGGTCTTGAGATTTTAATGTTTCATATGTGGGTTGTTGGAACAGCATATTTTTACAGAGTTGGAGTCAGATAGTAAGTAGCTAAGAAAAGAGGGACATGTATTTGTGAATAGTTGTTGTTTAGTCTTCACTATTAAAGTTAAGAAACTAACTTGATAATTTTTGTTTAAATAGTGGAATGTAGGAGATCTGTGTCACTCATATTTTAACAGATTACAAGGTGAGGCGAGCTTTTCTAGGTATTTGGGTTTAATTAACAGAGGGGTTCGACTCCACCTTGTAAATGTCCATCCACGCTAAGCCCAATTCCCTGCAGTTGGCCCATATCCTTCCAGTCCTTTCCTATTCACATATTTATCCAAATGTTTTTGAAATGTTGTTAATGTACCCCCCTCAACCACATCTGCTGGCAACTCATCCACTACCAGCCTTCTGTATAAAGAAGTTTCTCCTCAGGTTCCCTTTTATTCCTTCCCCTTTAACCATAAACGGATCCCCTCTAATCCTCGATTCTCTACACCTTGGAAAAAGATTGAGAGCATTAACCCTATCCATATTCCTCGTGATTTGATACAGCTCGATAAGGACTCCCTCAGTCTCTAACACGCTAAAGAAAAGGTCCGAGCTTGTCCAACCTCTCCCTATAACTCAGACCATTAGATACTGGCAACGTCTTTGTAAATTTCTTTTGCACTCTTTCTAATTTAATAACATCCTGCGCATAACAAGGTGACAAAACTGAACACAATACTCCAAGTACGGCCTTACCAAAGTCTTGTGTAACTGCAACATAAATTCTCAACTTCGATACTCAATATCCTGCCTGATGAAGGCCAATGTGCCAAAAGCGTTCTTCACTGCCCTGTCTATCTGTGAGTCCACTCTTAGAGAACCGTGCACCTAAACACCAAGGTCCCTCTGCCCACTGCACCCCTTAAGACCCACCCATTCATCATGAAACTCCTACCTTGATTTGAGTCTCCAAAATGCAAGACCTCAAGCGTCTATATTAAATTTTCCATTTCTCGGCCCATTTCCCACCTGATTAAGGTCCTGCTGCAATTTCTGATAAACTTCCTCACTGATCATGCTCCCAATTACTTCAGTGTCATCTGCAAACTTACGAATCATACCTTGTACATTCTCAAACAAATCATAGATAACAAACAGCAATGGACACGACCTCCAGTCTGAGAAACATCCTTCCACTTAACCCTCTGCTTCCTACGATCAAGCCAACTGTGTATCCAATTGGCCATTTCCCCCCGCATTCTGCGAGATGTAACCTTCCTGAGCAGTCTGCTATGTGGAACCTTATCAAAGGCCTTACTGTAATCCATAGATACTTCGTCTATCACTCTGCCCTCATCAAACGTCCTGGTAACTTCATCAAAGGACTCTAAGAAATTTGGGAAGCATGATCTCCCACTCATAAGTCTATGCTGACTGCTCCGAATCAAACCCTGTGAACGTAATGGGTGCAGTCAATGGTGTGCTGCCCTTCATTGTAAGATGATTCGAGTACATAAGTAAAGCCATCTCCTGGCAGTTGTAGAGCCTTGCTGAGAGAGCTTTTGGGGCACTCTGTAGAGATCTGATGTCCTTTGTAAGGAATGATTCCCTTACCACAGACACCGGTGATGGTAACATCAGGATAGAGTGAATAAGCTGAGTGTTTAATCTGTAGAGCTGTGAGAGACGAAGAAATGGTGATGCTGAAACACGAGGAGTGACAGCGATCTCTTATTTCCAAAACAGATATTGACAGGGAGAGAAATTCCATACTTTACCCAGGATTGATTGGCTTGATTTATTGTCACGTGTATCTCAGTACAAGGAAACACTTTGTTTATGAGCAGTGGAGGAAGATCATAGTAAGCATGGCCAGACAGATGTTAGGGTGGAAATAGACTTGGACAGAGTAAGGCATACAGGTTACACTGCACAGGACATGCACTAGACAAGGTCAACATGAACAAGATCACCACTATTTGAACTTAGAGAGTCCATTCATCAGTCTAATGTAACTTTCCTCATAGTTTATATGCCTAAATTAACTATCCCCATGTTATTGTGCAGTCGGCGAGTGAACCCTGAACTGAACGTCAGGTTGCTCACAATCCCCAACAGCAGCCACAATACCTTCCGCCTGAAACAGGTAGCCATTCTCACCAGCTTCCGCCCTACATAGAGAACACCAGGCTGTCTTCTTGGAGATGGAAGATGCCTTCTTGAGACTTCACACAAGAAGTATGGCTTCCCTGTTCACCACTAGAAAACCACGTTAAAGTCCCACGTGTGTATCATAAGCAACAGAGCCAAGAGGAACAACGTGGAACAGTCTGTCTATGCAACCTCTGACCCACTTGTTCATCATGTTAGAACATCAATTAGGAGACACTTAAGACTGCCGATGCTGGAGATCAGAGTAGAGCATCAATTGCTGGAAAAGCACAGCGGAGCAGGCAGCATCCGAGGACCAGGAGAATCGACGTTTTGGGCATAAGATATCATTCAGGAAGCAGCAAAAATTACCTCATTCTGCCCCCGTGTAAGTGCATTGAGATGGGAATGGCCTCCTGCTGTTCCTGTGTAAGTGACTCAAGGGAGTGATTGGCTTCAACCTCGTCCGATTGGACGGGGCCAAGGGCCTGACTGGTTATCCCGGTTCCTGTTTGACAGCTCATTGTACTTGCCAGTGTGACATTGCTGCAGCTTTAAGAGGTTATTTTGTCCTGGTCTCTTTTAAGAGAGAGATTGAACGATCATTACCAAGCTGGCTTGTTAAGGCCACTTGAGTGAACAGCTCGGGAAGCCTTGTGTTTATTTTAATGCAGCCTGAGTGGGTGTGGCCAACTCTCACAGATTAGGATCACTGGGTTTTGGTTTCTTGGCAACATCAGAAACTATTGGTGACTCCACAGAGTTGGAAGCTTCAGTGAATGTTTCCTGGTTGCTACCTTCTTTGAAATTTCTCTTGATGCTGTTTTTAATTTCTGGATTGGAGAAATGTTTGTGACAATCTGTGTCTAAATATTTCTCTTTTGCCAAGGGCTGTGTTTATGCGATTTTCCTATATTGGAACAGTTCATTAGTAATAGTTCCTGTTGTGATTCTGTTCGCCGAGCTGGAAATTCGTGTTGCAAACGTTTCGTCCTCTGTCGAGGTGACATTCTCAGTGCGAGGGAGCCTCCTGTGAAGCGCTTCTGTGATGTTTCCTCCGGGATTTATAGTGGCCTGTCCATGCCGCTTCCGGTTGTCAGTTTCAGCTGTTCGCTGCAGTGGCTGGTATATTGGGTCCAGGTCGATGTGTTTGTTGATAGAATTTGTGGACCCAATATACCGGCCACTACTGCGGACAGCTGAAACTGACAACCGGAAGCGGCAGGGACAGGCCACTATAAATGCCGGAGGAAAATTCACAGAAGCGCTTCACATGAGGCTCCCTAGCACTGAGAATGTCACCTAGACAGGGGACGAAACGTTTGCAACACAAATTTCCAGCTCGGCGAATAGAACCACAACAACGAGCACCCGAGCTACAAATCTTCTCCCAAGTAATAGTTCCTCGATCTATTATTCTGTTAACATGACCAATAGAATTACGTTATTCTAAATTCCTCTTTCTTTGGTTTCATTTCTCTTTCGTGTTTAAGTAGATGGTGTTTTGCTTCACACCGAGTAGTTTGACCAGTCACATTGCATCTGTAACAGACACTTTACATTTCCCATCTCTTACGTCCCCATCTCTCTGTCCCCCTGTCTCTCTGTCCCCTTGTCTCTCTGTCCCACTGTCTCTCTCTTTCGCACTTCTTTCTCTCCCCACACTCTGTACCCATACTCACTGTCCCCTTTTATCTCCCCCTCTCTCTGTCCCACTCTCTTTGTTACCTCCACTCTTTGTCACCCTCTCTCTGTCCTCTCTGTCTCTGTCCCCAATCTCTCTGTCCCCCCTCTCTCTGTCTCCCCTCTCCCTGTCCCCATCTCCCTGTCCCCCTCTCTCTGTCCCTCCCTCTGCACCACCCCTCCCTCTGTTCCACCTGTCCCCCCTCTGAACCCCTCTCTCTGTCCCCCTCTCTCTGTCCCCCTCTCTCTGTCCCCATCTCTCTGTCCCCATCTCTCTGTCTCCCCTCTCTCTGTCCCCCTCTCTCTGTCCCCCTCTCTCTGTCCCCATCTCTCTGTCCACTTCTCTCTGTCCCTCTCTCTCTGTCCCCATCTCTCTGTCTCCTCTCTCTCTGTCCCGGTCTCTCTGCCCCCCCCCCCCCCTCTCTGTCCCTCTCTCTCTCTCTGCCCCCCACTCTCTGCACCTCCCTCACTCAGACCCCCTCTCTGCTTTCCCCCGCTGTCCCCCTCTCTCTGTCCCCCTCACTCTCTGTCCCCCTCTCTCTGTCCCCCTCTCTGTCCCCCCCTCTCTCTGCCCACCCTCTGTCCCCCTCACTCAGTCCCCCCTCTCTATCCTCCCTCTCGCTGTCCCCATCTTCTTCCCCCTCTCTGTCCCACTCTCTCTGTCCCCCCACTCTCTGTCCCCCTCTCTGCCCCACCCTCTCTCTCCACCTCTCTCTCTTCCCCCTCTCTCCCCCCTCTCTGCCCCCTCTCTATGTGTCGCCACTCTCTGTCCCCCTCTCTCTCTTCCCCCTCTCTCTGTCCCCCTCTCTCACTGTCCCACCCTCTCTCTGTTCCCCTCACTCTCTGTACCCTCTCTCTCTCTGTCTCCCCTCTCTCTGTCCCTCTCTCTCTGTTCATCCCTCTTTCTGTCCCCCTCTATGTCCGCTCCCTCTGTTCCCTTCTCTCTGTCTCCCCTCTCTCTTTCCCCCCTCTCTCCCCCTGTCTGTCGCCCTCTCTGTCCTGCCTCTGACACCCCTCTCTCTGTCCTCCTCTCTCTCTTCCCCTCTATCTCTGTCCCCATCACCCTGTCCCACTCGCTCTGCCCCGCTGACCCCATCTCTCTGTCCCCTCGCTCTCTGTCCCCACTCTCTCTGTCCCCCATGTCTGTCCCCTTCTCTGCCCCCTCTCACTACACCTCTCTCTGCCCCCACTTCCTGTCCCCTCTCTCTGCCCCCCTCTCTCCATCCACACCTCTCTTTGTCCTCCTCTCTCTCTGTCCCCAGTCTCTCTCTGTTATCCCCCTCTGCCCCACCCTCTGCCCCCCTCTTTCTGTCCCCCCATCTCCGTCCCACCCTCTCTGTCCCCTGTCTCTCTGTCCCCTGTCTCTCTGTCCCCCTGTCTCTCTCTGTCCCCCTGTCTCTCTCTGTCGCCCTTCTCTCTCTGTCCCCCCCCCCACCTCTGCCCCCCTCTGCACCCCATCTCTGTACTCCTGTCTCTCTGTCCCACTCTCTCTGTTCCCCCAACTCTCTGCCCCTCTCTCTATCTCTGTCCCCTCTCTCTCTCTGTCTCCTCTCTCACTCTCTGTCTCCCCCTCTCTCTATCCCCTCTATACCCCCGTCCCCCTCTCTCTGTCAGCCTTTTTCTGTCCTCCGTCTCTCTCTGTCACCCCTCTCTGAACCCCTCTCTCTGTCCCCCACTCTCTGAACCCCCTTTCTCTGTACCCCACTCTCTGTCCCCCTCTGCTCTGCCCCTCTCTCTGTCCTTCTCCCTTTGAACCCCTTTCTCCGTCCCCCTTTCTCTGTCCCCAAGTCTCTGCCCCCCATTCTGTCTCCACACTCTGTACCCCCACTCTCTGTCCCCTTCTATCTCCCCCTCTCTGACCCCCCTCTCTTTGTCACGCCCTCTTTGTCACCCCCTCTCGTTTTCACCCCCCTCTCTGTCTCCCCTCTTTCTGTCCCCCTCTCTCTGTCCCACCCTCTCCATCGCCCCTCGCTCTGTTCCCCGTCCCCTTCTCTCTGACCCCCTCTCTCTGTCCCCCCACTATTTTCCCCACTCTCTGTACCCCCACTCTCTGTCCCCTTCTATCTCCCCTCTCTCTCTGACGTCATCTCTTTTTCACCCCCTCTCTTTATCACCCTCTGTCTCTGTCCTCTTTCTCTGTCCCCAATCTCTCTATCCCCAATCTCTCTCTCTCCCCCATCTCTCTTTCCCCTCTCTCTGTCCCTCCTGCCTCTGTCTCCCCACTCCCTGTCCCATTTCTCGGTCCCCCCCACTCTGTCCCCCTCTCTCTGTCCCACCCTCTGCACCGCCCCACCCTCTGTTCCCCCCGCCCCTCTTCTCTCTGACCCCCTCTCTCTGTCCCCCACTATGTCCCCCACTCTCTGTCCCTCCAGTCTCTGTCACCTTCTATCTCCTCCCTCTCTCTGCCCCAATCTCTTTGTCATCCCCTCTCTTTATCACCCCCTGTCTCTGTCCTCTCTCTCTTTCCCCAATCTCTCTTTCCCCCCTCTCTGTCCCCAATCTCGCTGTCTCCCCTCTCCCTGTCCCATCTCTCGGTCCCCCCACTCTGTCCCCCTCTCTCTGTCCCACCCTCTGCACTGTTCCCCCTCTCTTCCCCGTCCCCCTTCTCTCTGACCCCTCTCTCTGTCCCCCCACTATGTCCCCCTAATCTCTGTCCGCCCACTCTCTGACCCCTTCTATCTCCCCCCTCTGTCTGACCCCATCTCATTGTCACCCCCTCTCTTTATCCCCCCTGTCTCTGTCCCCCTCTCTCTGACCCCCTCTCTCTCTGTCTCCCCTCTCCCTGTCCCCCCACTCTCTGTCCCCCCACTCTTTGACCACTTCTATCTCCCCACGCTCTCTGTCCCCCCTCTCTGTCCCCCGCTCTCAGTCCCCTCTCTTTGTCTCCCTCTCTTTGACCCCCCTCTGCCCCACCCCTGCCCCTGTCACTCTGCACCCACTCTCTGTCCCCCTCTCTCTATCTCCCCACTATCTGTCCCCATCTCTTTGTCCCTGTCTCTCTGTTCCCCGCTCTGTCGCTCCTCTCTGCCAGCCCTCTCTCTTTGTACCCCCTCTCTGTGTCCCCACTCTCTGCTCCCCTCTCTCTGCAACCCTTCTCTCTGCACCGCTCTCTCTGCCCCCCGCTATCCTCCACTCCCTCTGTCCCCTCTCTTTCTGTCCCTCTCTCTCTGTTCCCCACTCTCTGTCTCCCCACTCTCTTCCCCCCTCCCACTCTCTCTGTCCCCCTCTCTCTTTCCCACACTCTCTACCCCCTCTCTGCCCCCTCTCTCTCCCCCTCTCTGTCACCCACTCTTTCTCGCCACTCTCTGCCCCCGTCTATCTGTGTCGCCACTCTCTGTCCCCCCTCTCTCTTTCCCCCTCTCTATCCCCTGTTTATCTCCCCCTCTCTCTCTCCCTCTCTCTCTCACACCACACTCTTGTACCGCTCACTCTCTGCCCCCCTCTCTCTGTCACTCCTCTCTCTGTCCCCACTTCTCCATGTCCCCCGTCTTTTTTCCCCCTCTCTCTCCCCCTCTCTGTCGCCCTTTCTGTTCCCCCTCTGACACCCCTCTCTTTGTCCCCCCTCTCTATTCCCCTGTATCTCTGCCCCACTCTCTCTGGAACCCACCTCTGTCCCCCTCTCTCTCCCCCACCTCTCTGTCCACCGCCTCTCTGCCCTCTCTCTTTGTCCCCCTCTTTGTCCCCCCTCTCTCTGCCCCCATCTCTGCACCCCGCCCTCTGCCCCCTCTCTGTCCCCTTCTCTCTTTCTCCCCTCTATCTGTCCCTGTCTCTCTGTCCCCCACTCTGTCCCTCCTCTTTGCCCGCCCACTGTCTCTGTCCCCTCAATCTCTCTGTCCCCCCCTCTCTCTGCAACCCCCCTCTCTCCGCACCCCTCTCTCTGCCCCCCCGCTGTCCTCCACTCTTTCTGTCTCTCCACTCTCTCTGTCCCCCTCTCTCTCTGTCCCCCTCTCTCTGTCCCCCCCTCTGTTCCCCCTCTCTCTGTCCCCCCTCTCTCTGTCCCCCCTCTCTCTCCCCCCTCTCTGCCCCCTCTCTTTTTGTCGCCCCTCTCTGTCCCCCCTCTTCCCCCTCTCTCTACACCCTTTCTTTCTCCCCCTCTCTCTCTCTCCCTCTCTCTCTCACACCATACTCTTTTCCTCCTCTCTCTCTGCCCCCTCTCTCTCTGTCAACCCTCTCTCTGACCCTTCTCTCTCTGTCCCACCCTCTCTCTCTCTTTCCCCCTCTGTCTGTCAACCTCTCTCTCTGTCCCTCCCTCTCTCTGTTCCCCCTCTCTCTGTCCGCGCCCTCTGTCCCCCCTTCTCTCTGTCTCCCCTCTTTCTTTTCCCCCTCTCTCTCCCCCTCTCTGTCGCCCTTTCTGTACTCCCTCTGACGCCCCTCTCTTTGTCCCCCCTCTCTATTCCCCTCTATCTCTCTCCCCATCTCTCTGTCCGTTCTCTCTCTGTCTCCCTTCTCACTGTCCCCCCTGTCTGTCTCCCCCTCTACACTCTCTCTCTCTGTTCCCCCACTCTATGTCCCCCTCTCACTCTCCCACTCTCTGCACCCTCTCTCTATCCCCATTACTCTGTCTCCCCTCTCTCTGCCTCCCGACCCCCTCTCTCTGTCTCGCATCTCTCTGTACTCCCTATATCTGTCCTCATCTCTCTGTCCTCCTCGCTCTGTCCCGCCGCTCTCTGTCCCCCCTCTCTGCCCCTCTCTCTTTCCACCTCTCTCTGTCCCCCCTCTCCCTGTCCCCTCGCTGTCTGTCCCCATCTCACTTTCCCCCTCACTATGTACCCCCTCTCTCTTCCCCTCTCTCCGTCCAAACCTCTTTTTGTCCCCCTTTCTGTCTGACCCCAGTCTCTTTCTGTTCCCCCATCTGCCCTCTCTCTGCCCCCTCTCTCTGCCCCCTCTCACTGCCCCCTCTCTCTGCCGCCCTCTCTCTGTCCCCCTCTCTGTCCCACCTTCTCTGTCCCGATCTCTCTGTCCCCCTGTCTCTCTGTCCCCCTGTCTCTCTGTCACCCTGTCTCTCTGTCCCACTGTCTCTCTGTCGCACTTCTCTCTCTGTCCCCCCTCTCTCTGTCCCCCTCTCTCGCTATCCGCCCTCTCTCTGTACCCCTCTCTCTTTGTCCCACTCTCTCTGTCTCCCCCGCTCTCTGTCCCGTCTCTCTCTGTCCTCTCTCTCTCTGCCCCCCTCTCTATCCCATCTCTCGCTCTCTCTGCTCCCCATCCCCCTCTCTCTGTTCCCCTCTCTCTCTCTGTCCCCTCTCTCTGTCCCCCTCTCTCTGTCCCCCTCTCTTTGTCACCCCTCTCTTTGTCACCCCCTCTCTCTGTCCTCTCTCTCCCCAACCTCTCTCTCCCCAATCTTTCTGTTCCCCCTGTAACCCCTTTCTCAGACCCCCTCCCCCCCCGTAAACCCACTATGTCCCCAATCTCTATCCCCCAATTCTCGAAACCCTTCTATCTCCCTGCGCTGCCTGGACCCCTCTCTCTGTCCCCCCACTATGTCCCCCTAATCTCTGTCCGCCCACTCTCTGACCCCTTCTATCTCCCCCCTCTGTCTGACCCCATCTCATTGTCACCCCCTCTCTTTATCCCCCCTGTCTCTGTCCCCCTCTCTCTGACCCCCTCTCTCTCTGTCTCCCCTCTCCCTGTCCCCCCACTCTCTGTCCCCCCACTCTTTGACCACTTCTATCTCCCCACGCTCTCTGTCCCCCCTCTCTGTCCCCCGCTCTCAGTCCCCTCTCTTTGTCTCCCTCTCTTTGACCCCCCTCTGCCCCACCCCTGCCCCTGTCACTCTGCACCCACTCTCTGTCCCCCTCTCTCTATCTCCCCACTATCTGTCCCCATCTCTTTGTCCCTGTCTCTCTGTTCCCCGCTCTGTCGCTCCTCTCTGCCAGCCCTCTCTCTTTGTACCCCCTCTCTGTGTCCCCACTCTCTGCTCCCCTCTCTCTGCAACCCTTCTCTCTGCACCGCTCTCTCTGCCCCCCGCTATCCTCCACTCCCTCTGTCCCCTCTCTTTCTGTCCCTCTCTCTCTGTTCCCCACTCTCTGTCTCCCCACTCTCTTCCCCCCTCCCACTCTCTCTGTCCCCCTCTCTCTTTCCCACACTCTCTACCCCCTCTCTGCCCCCTCTCTCTCCCCCTCTCTGTCACCCACTCTTTCTCGCCACTCTCTGCCCCCGTCTATCTGTGTCGCCACTCTCTGTCCCCCCTCTCTCTTTCCCCCTCTCTATCCCCTGTTTATCTCCCCCTCTCTCTCTCCCTCTCTCTCTCACACCACACTCTTGTACCGCTCACTCTCTGCCCCCCTCTCTCTGTCACTCCTCTCTCTGTCCCCACTTCTCCATGTCCCCCGTCTTTTTTCCCCCTCTCTCTCCCCCTCTCTGTCGCCCTTTCTGTTCCCCCTCTGACACCCCTCTCTTTGTCCCCCCTCTCTATTCCCCTGTATCTCTGCCCCACTCTCTCTGGAACCCACCTCTGTCCCCCTCTCTCTCCCCCACCTCTCTGTCCACCGCCTCTCTGCCCTCTCTCTTTGTCCCCCTCTTTGTCCCCCCTCTCTCTGCCCCCATCTCTGCACCCCGCCCTCTGCCCCCTCTCTGTCCCCTTCTCTCTTTCTCCCCTCTATCTGTCCCTGTCTCTCTGTCCCCCACTCTGTCCCTCCTCTTTGCCCGCCCACTGTCTCTGTCCCCTCAATCTCTCTGTCCCCCCCTCTCTCTGCAACCCCCCTCTCTCCGCACCCCTCTCTCTGCCCCCCCGCTGTCCTCCACTCTTTCTGTCTCTCCACTCTCTCTGTCCCCCTCTCTCTCTGTCCCCCTCTCTCTGTCCCCCCCTCTGTTCCCCCTCTCTCTGTCCCCCCTCTCTCTGTCCCCCCTCTCTCTCCCCCCTCTCTGCCCCCTCTCTTTTTGTCGCCCCTCTCTGTCCCCCCTCTTCCCCCTCTCTCTACACCCTTTCTTTCTCCCCCTCTCTCTCTCTCCCTCTCTCTCTCACACCATACTCTTTTCCTCCTCTCTCTCTGCCCCCTCTCTCTCTGTCAACCCTCTCTCTGACCCTTCTCTCTCTGTCCCACCCTCTCTCTCTCTTTCCCCCTCTGTCTGTCAACCTCTCTCTCTGTCCCTCCCTCTCTCTGTTCCCCCTCTCTCTGTCCGCGCCCTCTGTCCCCCCTTCTCTCTGTCTCCCCTCTTTCTTTTCCCCCTCTCTCTCCCCCTCTCTGTCGCCCTTTCTGTACTCCCTCTGACGCCCCTCTCTTTGTCCCCCCTCTCTATTCCCCTCTATCTCTCTCCCCATCTCTCTGTCCGTTCTCTCTCTGTCTCCCTTCTCACTGTCCCCCCTGTCTGTCTCCCCCTCTACACTCTCTCTCTCTGTTCCCCCACTCTATGTCCCCCTCTCACTCTCCCACTCTCTGCACCCTCTCTCTATCCCCATTACTCTGTCTCCCCTCTCTCTGCCTCCCGACCCCCTCTCTCTGTCTCGCATCTCTCTGTACTCCCTATATCTGTCCTCATCTCTCTGTCCTCCTCGCTCTGTCCCGCCGCTCTCTGTCCCCCCTCTCTGCCCCTCTCTCTTTCCACCTCTCTTTGTCCCCCCTCTCCCTGTCCCCTCGCTGTCTGTCCCCATCTCACTTTCCCCCTCACTATGTACCCCCTCTCTCTTCCCCTCTCTCCGTCCAAACCTCTTTTTGTCCCCCTTTCTGTCTGACCCCAGTCTCTTTCTGTTCCCCCATCTGCCCTCTCTCTGCCCCCTCTCTCTGCCCCCTCTCTCTGCCCCCTCTCTCTGCCGCCCTCTCTCTGTCCCCCTCTCTGTCCCACCTTCTCTGTCCCGATCTCTCTGTCCCCCTGTCTCTCTGTCCCCCTGTCTCTCTGTCACCCTGTCTCTCTGTCCCACTGTCTCTCTGTCGCACTTCTCTCTCTGTCCCCCCTCTCTCTGTCCCCCTCTCTCGCTATCCGCCCTCTCTCTGTACCCCTCTCTCTTTGTCCCACTCTCTCTGTCTCCCCCGCTCTCTGTCCCGTCTCTCTCTGTCCTCTCTCTCTCTGCCCCCCTCTCTATCCCATCTCTCGCTCTCTCTGCTCCCCATCCCCCTCTCTCTGTTCCCCTCTCTCTCTTTGTCGCCTCTCTCTGTCCCCCTCTCTCTGTCCCCCTCTCTTTGTCACCCCTCTCTTTGTCACCCCCTCTCTCTGTCCTCTCTCTCCCCAACCTCTCTCTCCCCAATCTTTCTGTTCCCCCTGTAACCCCTTTCTCAGACCCCCTCCCCCCCGTAAACCCACTATGTCCCCAATCTCTATCCCCCAATTCTCGAAACCCTTCTATCTCCCTGCGCTGCCTGGACCCCTCTCTCTGTCCCCCTCCCTCTGTCCACCCATCGCTCTGTTACCCCTCTCTCTCTGTCCCCCTCGCTCTGTCCTCCACGCTGTTCACCCCTGTCTCTGTCCCCCTCTCTCTCTGCCCCCCCTCTCTCGGTTCCCCCCTCTCTCTCTGTCCCCTCTCTCTGTCCCCATCTCTCTCAGCCCCCCCCCCCTGTCCACTTCTCTCTGTCCCTCCCCGCTGTCCACCCCTCTCTCTATCCCCCTCTCTCTCTGTACTCCTCTCTCTGTCCGTCCCCTCTGTCGCCCCTCTCTCTGTCCTCTTCACTCTGTCCCCCCGTCAGCCCTCTCTCTATCCCCATCACTCTGTCCCCCTCTCTCTGTGTACCCCTCTCTCTCTCTCAACCATCTCCCTGTCGCCCCCTTTCTCTGTATACCCTCTCTGTACCCCTCCACCATGTCAACCCCCTCTCTGACCCCCAATCTCTGCCCCCCTGTCGCCCGTGTCTTTGTACCCCCTCTCCCTCTTTCCCCTCTCTCTCCCCCCTCTGTCCCCCCCTCTGTCCCCCCTCTCTGTCCCCCCTCTGTTCCCCCTCTCTCTGTCCCCCCTCTCTGTCTCCACTCTCTCTCTGTCCCCCTCACTCGGTCCCCCTCCCTCTGTCCACCCATCGCTCTGTCATCCCTCTCTCTCTTTCCCCCTCTCTCTGTCCCCCCCGCTCTTCACCCCTCTCTCTGCCCCCACTCTCTCTTTCACCCTTCTCTCTCTGTCCCCTCTCTCTGTCCCCATCTCTCTCAGCCCCCTCTCTGTCCCCCTCTCTCTGTCCCTCCCCGCTGTCCACCCCTCTCTCTATCCTCACCCTCTCTGTCCCCGTCTCTCTGTCCCTCCCCTCTGTCTCCCCTCTCTCCGTCCCCTTCACTCGGTCCCCCCCTCTGTCACCCCTCTCTCTGTCCCCATCACTCTGTCCCCCTCTCTCTGCCCTGCGTCTCTCTGTACTCCCTTTCTCTCTGTCCCCCTCTCTCTGTCCCTCTCTCTCTCTCCACCTCTCTCTGTACCCCCTCTCACTGTCATCTCGCTGTCTGTCCCCATCTGTCTTTCTCCCTCTCTATGTACCACTCTCTCTGTCCCCCTCTCACCGTGCACACCTCTCTCTGGCCCCCCCGTCTCTCTGTCACTCCTCTCTCTGTCCCCAATCTCTCTCTCCCCAATCTCTCTGCCCCCCTCTCTCTGTCCCCCTCTCTCTGTCCCCTCTATGTCTCCCCTCCCCCTGTCCCACTCTCTCTGTCCCCCTCTCTGTCCCCTCTCTCTGTCCCCCTCTCTCTGTCCCCCCTATGTCTCCCCTCTCCCTGTCCCCCTCTCTCTGTCCCCCTCTCTCTGTCACCCCTCTCTCTGCCCCCTCTCTCCGTCCCCCTCTCTGTGTAACCCTCTCTCTGTCAACCTTCTTTCTGTCCCCCCTCTTTGTACACCCTCTCTGTACCCCTCCCCTCTGTCCACCCCTCTCTGACACCCTCTCTCTGTCACCCCTCTGTCGCCCATCGCTCTGTACCTTCTCTCCCTGTGTCCCCGCTCTCTGTACCCCCGTCCCCCCGACCCCCTCTCTCTGTCCCCCATCTCTCTGCCCCCTCTCTCTCTGTCCCCCCTCTCTCTGTACCTTCCCCTCTGTACCCCGCTCTCTGCCAACCCCCTCTCTGCCCCCATCTCTCTGTTCCCCCTCTGTCGTCCATCTCTCTGTCCCACGTCTCTCTGTCCCTCATTTCTCTGCCCCGGTCTCCCCTCTCTTTCCCGTGTCTCACTGTACCCCCTCTCTCTGTCCCACTCTTTCTGTCCCCTCTCATTCTGTCTCCCTCTCTCTGTGCACCCCACTCTCTGACCCCTTTCTCTCTTCCACCCCCTTTGTCCAACCCGCTCTCGGCCCCCTCTCTCTGCCGCCTCTGTTTGCCCACTCTCTCTGCCCCTCTCTCTATCCCTCGCTCTCTGTTTCCCCCCTCGGTCCTCCTCTGCTTGTCCCCCCTCTCTTTGTCCCCCCTCTCTTTATCCCCCCTCTCTTTGTCCCCCCTCTGTTTGTCACCCTCTCTCTCTGTCACCCCCTCTCTCTGTCACCCTCTCTCTCTGTCACACCCTCTCTATCAACCCTCTCTCTGCCCCCCTCTCTCGGTACCCACCTCTCTCTGTCCCCCCTCTCTCTGCCCCACTCGCTCTGTCTCCCCTCTCCCTGCCCCACTTTCTCTGTCCCCCTCTCTCTGTCGTCCCTCTCTCTGTTGCCCCTCGCTCTGTCCCCTCTCTCTTTCCCTTCCCTCTCTGTCCCAACCGTCTATCCCACCCCTCTGTCCCGCCCTCTCTGTTCCCCTCTCTCTCTGTCCTCCCTCTCTTTCTGTCCAACCTCTCCCAGTCCCCTCCCTCACTGCCCCCCCCCCGTCCATCCCCCACTATCTGTACCCCCTCTCTCTGCCCCCTCTCTCTCTTTTCCCCGTCTCTCTATCCCCTCTCTGGCTCTCTCTGCCCCCCTCCTCTGCCCCGCTCTCTCAGTCCCCCTCTCTCTGTCCCCCATCTGCTCCGCCCCTCTGTCTGTCCCACCTTCTGACCCCCCTCTCTCTGTCCCCACACTCTCTGACCCCTTCTGTCCCCCCTCTCTCTCTGACCCCCTCTCTCTCTGCTCCCCTCTCTCTCTGCCCCCCTCTGTCCACCCCTCTCTCTCTCTGTCTCCCCTCACTGTCCCCCTCTCTCTCTGCCCCCCCTCTCTCTCTGTCCCCCCTCCCTCTGTACACCTCTCTCTCCACTAGTCTCTCTGTCACCCATTCTCTCTGTTCCCCCCTCTCTCTCTGTCCCCTCTCTCTGCCACCCTCTCTCTGCACCCTCCCCCCCGTCCAACCCTCTCTCTGTCCCCCCATCTCTCTGTCCTCCTCTCTCTCTGTTCCACCTCACTCTCGGCCCCATCTCTGTCCCCCCGCTCTCTGACCCCACTCTCTGTCCTCCCTCTCTCTGTCCTCCCTCTCTCTCTCCTCCCTCCCTCTGTCCTTCCTCTCTATGTACCCACTCTCTCTGTCCCCTCTCTCTGTCCTACCTCTCTCTGTCCTCCCTCTCTCTTTCCCCCTCTCTCTGTCCTCCCTCTCTCTGTCCTCCCTCTCTCTGTCCCCGTCTCTCTGTCCTTCTCTCTGTCCCACACTCTCTGCCCCGCCTCTCCCTGTCCCCCCTCTCTGTCCCCCACTGTCTTACGCCTCTATCTGTCACCTCTCTCTCTGTCCCCCTCTCTCTCTGCCCCCTTTCTCTGTCCCTCCTGTCTCCCTCCCCTCTCCGTCCCCCCTCTCTCTGTATCCCCCTCTCTCTGACCCCTCTCTCTGCCCCCTCTCTCTGTCCCCGTCTGTCACCCTCTCTCTGTCCCCCTCTCTCTGTCCCCCTCTCTCTGTCACTCTCTCTCTGTTCCCCCCTCTCTCTGTCCCGCACCCTCTGTCCCCCACTCTCTCTGTCCCCGTCTCTCTGTTCCCTCTCACTCTGCCCCCCCCTCTGTCCACCTCTCTCTGTCCCCACTCTCTGTCCCCCTCTCTCTATCACCCTCTCTCTGTCCCCCTCCCTCTGTCCCGCACCCTCTGTCGCCCCACTCTCTCTGTCCCACTCTCTCTGCACCCCCTCTCTGTCCCACACACGCTGTCCGCCAAATCTCTGTCTCTGTCTCTCTGTCCTTATCTGTCCCACTCTCTCTGTCCCCTCTCTCTGTCCCCCTCTCTCTGTCCCCCTCTCTCTCTGTTCCCCTATCTATCTCTGTCCCCCTCTCACTCTGCCCCTCTCTCTGTCCCCTTCTCTCTGTCCCCCTCTGTCTGTCTTCCTGTCTCTGATCCCCTCTCTCTGTCCCTCTCTCTCTGTCCCCCTCTCTCTGTCCCCCCTCTCTGTCCCCGTCTCTGTCCCCTTCTCTCTCTATCCCCCTCTCTCTCTGTACCCCTTTCTCTGTCCCTCTCTTTCAGTCCCCCCTCTATCTGCAGCCCCCTCGCTGCTGCCCTCTCTCTCAACCCATCTCTCTATCACCCCCTCTCTCTCTGTCACCCCTCTCTCTTTGTCCCCTCTCTCTCTGCTCCCCTCTCTTTGTCACTCTCTCTCTGTCCCCCCTCTCTGTCCCACCTCTGTCTGTCCCCCATCTCTGTCACCCTCTCTCTCTCTCCACCCTCTCTCTGTCCAGCCTCTTTCTGTCCTCCTCTTGTCCCTTCTCTCTCTGTCCCCCTCTCTGCCCCCTCTCTGCCCCGTTCTCTGCCTCCCCTCTCTCTGTCACCCCCTCTCTCTGCCCCCTCTCTCTATCCCCTCTCTCTATCCTCCCTCTCTGTCCACATCTCTCCGTCCCTATCTCTCTCTTCTCCCTCTCTCTGTCCCCTCTCTCTGTCCGCTCTCTATCTCTCAGACCCCCCATTTCTTTGTCCCCCTCTCTCTGCCCCCCTCTCTCTGTGACTCCCCTTTATCTCTCTATCACCCCTTTCTGTCCCCCCTCTATGTCCCTAACTCTCTGTCCCCCTCTCTCTGTCCCCCCCTCTGTCCCGCACCCTCTATCCCCCAACTCACTCTATCCCCTGTCTATGTCCCCCCTCTCTCTGCCCCCCTATGTCCTCCCTCTCTCTGTCCCCCCTCGCTATGTCCCCGTCTCTCTGTCCTCCCTCTGTACCCCCTCTATCTGTTCCCCTCTGTCTGTCCCTCATCTCTGTCCCCCTCTCTCTCTGTCACCCTCCCTCTCTCTTCCCCCATTCACTGTCCAACCTCTCTCTGTCCACCTCTCTCTGTCTATTCTCTCTCTGCCCCCTGCCCCCTCTCTCCGTCACCCCCCCTCCCTGTCTCCCCTTTCTGTATATCCCTCTCTCTGACCCCTCCATTTTGCCCCCTCCCTCTCTGTCCCCATTCCTTCTCTGATCCCCTCTCTGCCCCCCTCTCTCTGCCCCTTCTCTCTGTCCCCCTCTCTCTCTCTGTCCCCTGTCTATCTATCTGTCCCCTCTCTATCTCTCCTCCCTCTCTCTGTCCCGCACCCTCTGTCCCTTCACTCTCTTTGTCCCCCTCCCTCTGCTCCCCTCTCTCTGTCCCCCCTCTCTCTGTTACCCTCTCTCTGCCCCCTCTCTCTGTCCCCCATCTCTCTGTCCCACACCCTCTGTCCTCCCACTCTCTGTCCCCGTCTCTCTGTCCCCCCTCTGTCCCCCCTCTGTCGGTCCCCCATCTCTGTTCCCCCTCTCTCTCTCTCTCTGTCCCCCTCTCTCTCTGTCACTCTCCCTCTCTACCCCCTCTCTCTGTACACCTCTCTCTGTCCAACCTCTCTCTGTCCTCGTCTCTCTGTCCATTCTCTCTCTGCCACCCTTCTCTGCCCCCCTTCCCCCTCTCTGCCCCCTCTTTCCGTCACCCCCTCCCTCTCTGTCCACCCTCTCTGTCCCCTCACTCTCTCCTCCCAATCTCTGTCCCCCTCTCTCTGACCCCTTCTACCTCCCACCTTTCTCTGTCCTTCGCTCTCTGTCCCCCGCTCTCTGTCGCCCCCCTCTGTCCACCTCCTTTTGTCCGCCCATTCTCTGTGAACCCCTCTTTCTGCACCCCCCTCTCTGCCCCTCTCTCTTTGTCCCCCCTCTCTCTGTTACCCTCTCTCTGCCCCCTCTCTCTGTCCCCCATCTCTCTGTCCCACACCCTCTGTCCTCCCACTCTCTGTCCCCGTCTCTCTGTCCCCCCTCTGTTCCCCCTCTGTCGGTCCCCCATCTCTGTTCCCCCTCTCTCTCTCTCTCTCTGTCCCCCTCTCTCTCTGTCACTCTCCCTCTCTACCCCCTCTCTCTGTACACCTCTCTCTGTCCAACCTCTCTCTCTCCTCGTCTCTCTGTCCATTCTCTCTCTGCCACCCTTCTCTGCCCCCCTTCCCCCTCTCTGCCCCCTCTTTCCGTCACCCCCTCCCTCTCTGTCCACCCTCTCTGTCCCCTCACTCTCTCCTCCCAATCTCTGTCCCCCTCTCTCTGACCCCTTCTACCTTCCACCTTTCTCTGTCCTTCGCTCTCTGTCCCCCGCTCTCTGTCGCCCCCCTCTGTCCACCTCCTTTTGTCCGCCCATTCTCTGTGAACCCCTCTTTCTGCACCCCCCTCTCTGCCCCTCTCTCTTTGTCCCCCCTCTCTCTGTCCACTCTCTCTCCGTCCCCCGACTCTGTCTCTCCTCTCGCTGACGCCCCTCTCTCTCTCCCCTTCTCTTTCTGTCCTCCGCCCCTCTGTCCCCCCTCTCTGGCTCTTCCCTCTCTGCCCCCCTCTGCCCCTCTCTGTCCTCCCTCTGTACGCCCGTCTCCCCTCTCTCTATCCCCCCACTCTCTGTCCCCCTCTCTCTGACCCCCTCTGTCTCCCCCTTTCTCTGTCCCCCTCCCTCTGTCCTGAGCTCTCTGTCCCCCTCTCTCAGTCCCCCCTCTCTGTCTCCCCCCACTGTCCCCGTCCCCCTCTCTCATTATGACCTCCCCTATTTCTCTCTCTCTCCCTCCCTCACCTTATCTCTCCCTTGCCCCCCCCCCCCCTGCTCCTTCACTCTATCTCCAGCTTCTCTCATCCTCGATCCCCCTACCCCGGTCTCTCTAACTCCCCACCTCCCTCTGTTTCTCTCTGACTAAATCTCTCTTCCTCCTGCCCCTCCCTCTCTCTCTGACACACTCTGTCTGCCTGACACATCCCTCTCCTTCTGAACCCGAGACTGAGCGAGTGGGGGTATGTGGTTGGTGATTTAGCTGCATGTGGTTGGAGGGGTGGTTGTGAGATGATAGAGTGATGTGGGAGGTGGTAGGAGAAGGAAAATGGAGTAGAGATGGAATTGCGGGAGGGAGACAGACGGCAGGAGAGAGAGAGAGTGCAGGGGAGGCGGGAGAGAAATGAGTGGAGGCAGGTGGAGAAACCAGGGTTGGGGGTGTGTGTGTGTGAGAGAGGGTGGACGAGTGAGAGTGAAAGGGAGAGGTGGTGCGAAAGAGAGAGTGTGCAGAGAGAGGGGGAGACAAATGAGGAGAAAGAGTGGGGGAGAGGAAATGGGGAGGTCAGGTTGGAGTGGGGGGACAGAGGGAGGTAAACCCAGCTCCTGAGCTCAGGGCGCGGTACCCTCCCCTTTTCTGAGGACCAGGACTTGGGGCTGAGTCTGTCTCTCTCCAGCTCAGCTTCTCCAACACAAAGACACACAACAACATCGATCACTCTGCTGCTCGGCACGCTTTAATGAACATTTTTGTTGTTTACAAATGGAAGTGATGGATACAGTCAGTGGGATGGAGCCTTTTCTCACTGGCCCCCGAGTTGTGAGAAACATTGAAATGTTTGCCTGTAACCCCGCTGTGGGATAAGGATGGACAAACCCGCGCGACCCTCAGTCTGTTACCATAGCGACAGGCTGCTCCATCGCTGAAACACTGAACTGAAATGAGAAAATCCCGGATGGATTGATTAATGAGGGAATTTGATGGATGGATGGATTTGGGTGAAGGGATATTTCAGCACATTCTTCAGCTGCTGCCTGAACGTAGTCTGGGTCACGGCATAAATCACGGTGTTTGTGCAGCAACTGAGGAGCTGCAGCATGAAGCCCAATTCCTGCACAAAGCCATCGAGATACACAGACTGATACCCAATATCCGACATCCGTAACCATATAGAATACAACATTAACGTTGACCATAACAGGATGAAATTGGCCGAGATCACAAACAGTAAAATGATGGATTTTTTTCGGATTCTCATTTCAGAGTCAGACTGAGAGTCCCCATTGGTGTGAGCGCGGAGCCTCCTGCGGGCTCTGCTGGTCACTAAAATGTGTCTGACGGTGAGAACATTGAGCAGCAGAATCAGGAGAAATGGGACACACGGGGTTAGAATGTGGTGGAGGAACTCGATTGTGACCCAGACAATGGAGGATACAACAGCGGCTGTTACATCACAAAACCAGGGGGTGTTCACCAGCCGATACCGAGCCTTGAGCATAAAATACCAGGAAATGTTCTTTAAACAGCTCAGCACAGTCACTGCTCCCAGAACCACAGCCGCCGTTTTCTCACTGCAATATTTACTTTTCAGCTTCTGGCAACAAATGGCCACAAACCGATCAAAGGTGAAAGTGACGGTGAACCAGACAGAGCAGTCAGTGGCTGCATAAAGCAGGACGGCGTGGATATTACACACGGGGACGGAGTACAGGAAATAAAACTGTTCCTGATAAACAATGGGAATGTGTCTCAGTATCAGGTCGAGGATGATGACCAGGAGATCCACCGCTGCCATGGCCCCCAGGTAACGTCTGACACATGGAGACAATCCACAATCTTTATAAATCAGGGCGTAGATGGTCACTACGTTAACTGTGAGGAAGGAAAACAAACCCATTATACATCAGCCTGGAGGCAAAGGGAACCCTTTGATTGGGGACCCAGTGAGATTTTCAAATGTGTCCCTTTATTCAGGGATTTATTAAAATAATTGGAGCTGGAATAACAAATGAGAAGGTCGAAATTACTGACAAATATGTCAGTTTTGGAATGTTGGGGACAGAACAAGGAACCCCCCCTCCCCAAATACACAGAGACACATCCATAAGGACAGATGGTTTCTCGAACATTCCCACACACTCGCTCACTCGAGAGCAGAAACAAGTCACTCCTTCCCAGTTCCTAATACGGAGGGTGGAAAGGTTGCTGTCCTGAAGGATTCTCTCCCAGTTTCCTGAAGACAAATGAAGTTTGGAACTTTCTGTATTTTGGTCTAAATTGTGGTCGATCCTGTGTCGGGAAGAAATGTAAACACGGGGAAAACGTATTCACCCCTTTAACTGTCTGAGGGACCTTCGGAAAAGTGTCTCCTTCTCCCTGGAACGGGATATCTTCCTTCGGGATCTTATCGTCAATTCACTGACGTCCGGCCGTTCACAAACAAGATCAGGGACAGAACGTTCCGGGGAATGTCAGTTATAGAATGTCAGGGACAGAACGTTCCGGGGAATGACAACTATAGAATGTCAGGGACAGAACGTTCTGGGGAATGTCTGTTATAGAATGTCAGGGACAGAACGTTCCGGGGAATGTCAGTTATAGAATGTCAGGGACAGAACGTTCCGGGGAACCCCTTGACCCGTCCATCACCTTTCCCCACTACGCACCCCACCAACATGATGTACTGTGCCTGGAAACAATGTAACATTAATGGGGTGAGAGACGGAGGGTCCAATCACTGGAATGCGAACTAAAGGCATTGCCAGATCAGCTGAAATGGTTAGATATACCACATTCTCAATCCACCTCACAGAACCAGCCCAGACACCATCAACCCAGAGGGAGATATCTGTTCACCGTGGAACACTGTGTAGATCAGGCCAGTGTACTGCTCAGTACAACCCAGCAATCTGTACAGATTCATACATTGCACTGGTCAATACAATCCAGCGATCTGTCCAGAGTGGAGCACTGCACAGACCACAGCAGTGCATTGATCTATAACCCCGGAATAGATATCTGTCCAGCACCAGGAGATGTGCAGACAACAGGAGGGCATTATCTATAAACCTCAACCAAATAGTCTGACCAGCGCAACGAACTGTGCAGTGATCACCCGTGAATTAATCCGTAAACCAGAAGCAGTTACCCTCCCAGCATGTAGGACTGTGTAGCCCACCCCAGTGCATGGATCTGTAAACCAGGAGCAATTACCCTCCCAGGGGGTAGGACTGTGTACACCACCCCACTGCATTGATCTATAAACCAGGAGCAGCTACCCTCTCAGCATGTAGGTCTGTGTACACCACCCCACTGCATTGATCTATAAACCAGGAGCAGCTACCCTCTCAGCATGTAGGACTGTGTACACCACCCCAGTGCATTGATCTGTAAACCAGGAGCAGCTACCCTCTCAGCATGTAGGTCTGTGTACACCACCCCAGTGCATTTATCTGTAACCCAGGAACAGTTGCCCTCCAAGCATGTAGGATTGTATACACCACCCCACTGCATTGATCTATAAACCAGGAGCAGTTACCCTCCCAACATGTAGGATTGTGTACACCACCCCAGTGCATTGATCTGTAAACCGGGAGCAGTTACCCTCACAGCATGCAGAGCTCTGTACCCCACCCCAGTTCAGTGATCTGTAAATCAGGAGCAGTTTCCCTCCCAGCATGTAGGACTGTGTACACCAGCCCAGTGCATTGATCTGTAAACCAGGAACAGTTAGCCTCCCAGCATGTAAGACTGTGTACAATGCCCCAGTGCATTGATCTGTACACCAGGAGCAGTACACCCCCCCCCCCCCCCAGCATGTAGGAGTGTGCACACCACCCCAATGCATTGATCTGTAAACCAGGAGCAGTTACCCTTCCAGCATGGAGGACTGTGTACACCACCCCAGTATATTGAACTGTAAACCATGCAGCACCTTCTCTCTCTCTCTCTCTTTTTCACCCCGTCCACTTTACCCCCCACATCAATAACACTGCATGAATACAACACTGTCGACAGACTCCCTCTAAAAAACCTCACCATTTGCTATTATCCCCTCCTGCATCAGCATTAACAGCAAGGCCACCCACTCCCACCCTCACACCCTCCTTCCCTCCCTTTCTGCCATTCCAGGAGAAACAGCCTGGAATAGGACAGAAAGGGCCAAGCCGGGTGGTGGAGTGCCCGATATCCGTTCCCTCAACCGCCCCTCGCAAAGTGGGGAGGAGCTTGGTAGGAGCCCGATAGGACCGGGACGCCTCGTGTGGAGATTCTGAAACATCCATGTCCCATCGACCGAGTAAGGAGCAATGTTCAGTGAAGGGCAATTCTCACTTTAAACCCACTGGCAGCTCCGGTTCCCCCCGGCACAACTTATAAACCGTGGCCCTGATGCCATCTCCCTTTTGTGTTGAGCTGGTACAAATGGAATCCCCACGGTCTCGGTGGGCAGGAGGGAGGGCTCACAACACATCGTCACCCCCACCTCCCAGGAAGGGAGCACGGAGGCTCCCTCCTACACCTCCTCCTGTAAACAGCTCAGATGCTGAAACTAATCTGTGATAGTTACTGCTCTCCTCACTTGTCCTGACATCTTCAACAATCTGTGCTCATATACACGCAGCGCTCTCTGCTCCTGCACCCCGTTTATAACGGTACAGCCTGTTTTATATTGTCGATCATTGTCTTTCCGACCAAAGTGCATCACCTCACACAGCTCTGCACTGATCCCCAACTGTGATACCCCTGAACACGACACCAACGTGTCACTGTGCTGTTAGAGTTCCACACTCTCCTCCATAGACTTTGCAATTCTTCCAGGTTTGGTGCCATCTACAAACACTAAAATTATCATAGTGTCACAGTCCCCATGAGACAACTGAAAACCTGCCCCACATACACGAAGCTGAGCAAGTGAAATACTGATATATTCCTATGGACAAAGTCGAATAATGACATGCTGTCAATGGAGCAACAAAAATCCTAACACACACCAGACGGAGATAATGAAATATTGACAAACCACAGAGGAAAAGAAATCTGGATAGGTTCCACTTATCTATATTCATCAGGGTATAATGTGATGAAGTTGAAAGCGTGTACTGCACCTTTACGAAAGGGTGAATGCTGTTCTGAACTGAGAGCTTACAAGCATCTGTGTATATGAGAGGACGGCAGACCCAGAAACAATATATTACTGCAGAGTTGGAGTCAGGTAATAAGCAGTTAAAAGACAGAGCGTCCCAGAGTTGTGAATAGTTAATGTAAAATGTTCACTTTCATAGTTAAAAAATAAATTGGTATTTTTATTCAAACAGTGGAATTTGGGAGTTCTCTGTCCCTCATATTTTAACAGTTTACGAGGCGAATTAACTATTTCTTTATGTTTCATTTAAGTTACCAGGTGAGCTTCACGTCGTGCCCTAACCATTCCCGTGTGTGTGTCTCTGTGTGTCTGTGTGGGGCAGGTCTGGCAGACTCTATGGTGCTAAATGTGATGAAATGCCGCCCTCTCTTGGCCTCCATACGCCACTGCACAGGTGAAAACCAACAGGGATTCATTCAGAGAGGGGGAGGGGGAGGGAGAGGTCAGCTGCTCACAGCACCATCCAAACTGATGTTTTATCCATGGACTGATGTAAATATCCTTTAAATGTTGTAACTGTCCCTGCTTTCACCACTTGCTCTGCAAGTTCATTCCACACACATGCCAGCTTCTGTCTAAAATAATTACCTCTCATGACTTTTGAAAATCTTTTTCCTCGCACCTTACAATATCCCTCAGTTTTGAATCCCCACCTCGTAGGAAAAGACATCAGCCCTTCAGCTTATCTGTACCCCTCATTATTTTATAAACCTCTGTAAAGTTACCCCTTAACCTCATACTCTCCAGTGAAAAAAGGTCCCAGTCTACCCAGCCTCTCTTATCGCTCAATCCCTCCTCTCCCAGCAACATCCAGGTTAATCTCTTCTGAACCCTCTCCAGCTTAATAATATCAAGGTCAGTAATATCAAAGTGAATAGTCAAGGTATTTTCTAAGGGTAGAGGAGACCAAAACTAGAGGACATAGCCTTAAGGTGAGAGTGCAAACATTTAAAAGTGACCTACGGGACAGCGTTTTCACCCAGAGCGTGGTGTGCCTATGGAATGAGCGGGAAGGATGACCAGATTGGACACAGTATTCCAGAAGAGGTCTCACCAATGTCCTGTACAACCTCAACATGACATCCCAATTCCGACACTCAAAGGTCTGACCTACGAAGAAAAGTGTGTTCAACACTTTCTTACCCACACTATCTGTATGAGATGCAAATTTTAAAGAATTATACCTGATGGCCTAGGTGTCTGTTCTACAACACTGCCAAAGGCCCTGCTTTTAATTGTCTAGGTCCTGCTCCTGTTTGATTTACCAAATCCAATACCTCGCATTAATCCAAACTAAACTCCACCTGCCACCCCTCAGCCCAGTGTGTGATATTACCACCTCCTCACTCTCCCCCTTTAAAATATCCTTCCCGTCTCCAGGAGGCCTGCACATTCCGGCCTTGTGTTTCACAAAGACCCTGAGCTTGGGTTGCCTTGTATGGTTAGGGGAGGAGGGACAGATTGCAGATACAGTCAGTGGGGAGGAGAAACTGGACAGTAATCAGTGGCCTGGTATCATTCCATGGTTTTAGGAAGAGGGCAGTCACACGTTAGAGGTGGGTAAGTGTGATCGGTGTTTTGGGACCAGAAAATATGCTTTTTCTTCGTCTGTGGTATTCAGTGAATAAAATCTATTCGAGAACCCTTCATTGGGCTGAGTGTGTCTGCAGGACTTCTTTCCCTAATATTGCAAACGACAGTTAATAGCGATTAAAGATGGTCATAGTTAATTTCGATGGCACAGCACGTGGACTCAACATCCTACAGTTGAGACAAATGTCTTGCATTTGTTTAACAATACAAAGTGTTTTGTGTAGTTCAGTAATGGTAACCTGATTATAATAAATCCACACTGAGCTGAAAGCTGGCACTTACCATGTGGCCCAAAGTCTGGGTATGGTAGTTTAGTGGGTAGTGTCCCTGCCTCTGAGCCAGAACTCTGGATTTGATTCCAATTCCTGAACTTGTGTGGTAGTGTTCCTAGCTCTGGTCTAGTAGGACTAGTTTCAAATCCTGCCTGTTGCAGAAGTATGTCACATCATGTTAGAACAGGCTGATGAACAAACACACAGGAGAATAATGTTCCACCTTTATGGGTATTGCCGATTGCGCTAGTATCCCTGCCTCCGGACCCAAAAGTCTGGGTGTAAATCCCAAGAAGTGTCTCATGATACCTCTGAACAAACTGATTAAAATGAATTTAGAATTGTGACTTGATAGATAAAGAAGCGTTCAAAGTTTGTGCGAAGATTTGTAGCTCGGGTGCTCGTTGTTGTGGTTCTGTTCGCCGAGCTGGAAGTTTTTGTTGCAAACGTTTCGTCCCCTGGCTAGGCGACATCATCAGTGCTTGGGAGCCTCCTGCGAAGCGCTTCTTTGATGTTTCCTCCGGTGTTTATAGTGGTCTGTCCCTATTCCGGGACAGGAACAGAACACTATAAACACCGGAGGAAACATCAAAGAAGCGCTTCGCAGGAGGCTCCCAAGCACTGATGATGTCGCCTAGCCAGGGGACGAAACGTTTGCAACAAAAACTTTCAGCTCGGTGAACAGAACCACAACAGATAAGGAAGCGGTGTCACTATTGCATTTCAGAATTTAGGCCCAGGATGACTGAAAATACAGCTATTCGTGTTGATTGGGGTCCCATTTCGCAGCAGTAGAGGTTTATAAAATCAGAACGGTCATGGATAGGGTGAGTAGTCAGGGTTTTTCCCCATGTTAGGGGCGTCCACAACCAGAAGGCCATTGGTTGAACGTGAGAGGGGAAAGGCTTTGAAGAGGCCCAAGAGGAACCTTTTCACGCAGATAGTGGTGCGCGTATGGAATGAGCGGTCAGAGGAAGTGGTGGAGGCTGGTACAACTACAGCATGTAAAAGACATGCTGGGTACTGACAGGCCTGCCGAGTTTTTCCAGCAATTTCTGCATTTTTAAAAAATGCATTCATTTTAACACAGGTATTCTGAGTACATTAAACGTTTTATTTTTTAATGACACAGGGCCATGTAAACATATTTCAATTCGACCAAGACCATTTGCTGCTCAGGGTATGACAGCAGCAATGATGCACCTACATGGAACAGGGAATGTGATGGAGACATAGTTTGGATAATGTACAAGGGACCTCACATGGTCCAGTTTGGGAAACGATGACATTACTGTGTGATTCAACTCAGAGAGGGAGAAAATATAATCTGCCCGAGAAGAAACGGCCTATTGCACTCTCTCTCCTTCATTGTTCCTCATCACAGCAATGTGTGCGAGCTAAAAAAAAACTCTACAGTCGTCGTTGCCATTCTTATTTTTATAGAATCCCAGCAGTATTGAAACGGGCCCTTCGGCCCAACAAGTCCATACTAACCTTCCCAATCCATTTTCCTACATTTACCCCTAACTAATGCACATAACCTAGAAATCCCTGAACACTACGGACAATTTAGCATGACCAATCCACCGAACCTACACAGTTTGTGCTGTGGTAGGGAACTGGAACACCCATTAGAAGCTCACACAGACAAGGGGAGAATGTGCAAACTCCACACAGACAGTCACCCAAGACTGGAATCGAACCCAAGTCCCTGGTGCTGTGAGGTAGCAGTGCTAACCACGGTGCTACCCTTTGGATGATCCCTGAACAGAATTCACTGGAATCTCCTCACTGCCTAAAGTAAAGGGAAAAATCCAACTCTCCCAGGATGTTGGTGAGGCCACTTTAAGAATACTGCGTACAACTCGGTTGTCTGCAGCAAAGATTTACACAGATGATCCAACACTGGAAATTTGAGCATTAGGGAGAGGTTGATTAGGTTGAGGTGCTTTCTCCTGGAGTGTCAGAGGCTGAGGGGTGACATTACAGAGGTTTATAAAACCATCAGGGGCATGGATATTCTGAACAGCCACGTTCTGCTCCCAAGGATAGGGGAGTCCAGGAAAAGACAGCATAGGTTGAAAGGGAGAGGGCGAATGATTTGAAGGGACCTGAAGGTAAACATTTCACACAGAGAGTAGTGTATTCTTCTTTAATAAATCCATCAGTGGTGCCAATACGCTGCTGAAGTTTGCAACAAACTTCCAATAGAATCCACTCAGTTCCAAAAATCGAAGCACCTCATTTTCGAGGATGGTCGTGGAAATTCCTAAAAGCCGTTCGTCTTTGTGTTCCATGGGGTCAACCTTCCATGTCCAATGTAATGTCCCAAGAACATCAACTCTGCCTTCGCTAATTCTGTTTTCTTTAAGTTTATTACCAAATTTGCTTCTTGGAATCATTCAACATGCTCTGGTAATATGTGCGCTTTCAATCACTTGCTAAAGATCACTACATAATACAGATAAACTGCACAATTTGTTCATTTGGCAACAGCTCTGTTCCTGAGTCTAAAATGTGGCTGGAGCAGTATTCATTCACATGGCATACACGATAACGTTTTTTGTCATATCCGGTATCTTCACCAGATATTTTAACTGACTGAACATTTTTTAATTTGGAAGGTGCCAATAAACCTGGCTTTGAAGGGATTTCCTACCATTGGTGGCAATAATAATATGTCATCCCCATGGGAAATCATCAAATTTTCAGAGTTTTTATCTGCCACCTGCTTCACTCTATGCTGTGCCCTCTGCGGGTGCTGTTTAGCTAACTCATCTGCTCCATCTCATCTCGCCCTCACCTCACATACATAATCCAATTCTGAGATCTCCGACTTCGGTCCTGTCAATTAATATATAATTAATTTCAAAGGACCTCTCACTTCATGTTTGAACATTAACTCAAAGGAAGTAAACTGAGTAGAGTTATTTGGGGCATCTCCGATGGCAAGCAATTTAATGGGGCACCTGACAGGACTGCAGATGCTGGAGATCAGAATTGAAAACTGTGTGGGTGGAAAAGCACAGCAGTTCAGGCAGCATCCGAGGGGCAAGAGAGTTGACGTTTAAGGCACAAATCCTTCATCTGGAAAGTGGGGGGCAAGCGAGGGGGAAGGGAGCTGAGAAATAAATAGGAGGGTGGGGGTGGAGCTGGGTGGGAGGTAACTTGGAAGGCGATAGGTAGATACAGGTGGGGTGTGGTGGTGATAGGTCAGAGAGGAGGGTGAAGTGGATAGGTGGCAGGACAGCTGGAACCCCCAAACTATACAGCATCAACGTTGACTTCACCAATTTCCAAATCTCCCCTCCCCAACCTCATCCCAGATCCAACCGTTCAAATTAGCTCCGCCCTCTTGAACTGTCCCAACTTTACATCTTCCTTCCTACTATCGACTCCACCCTCACCTCCGACATATCACTATCACTCCCAACTCCGATCACCTTCCCAGTGACCCTCCCGCCAGCCCAGCTCCTACCCTCCTATTTATCTTTCAGCCCCCTTGTCCCCCCCACAAAATTCCTGACGATGGGTTTATGCCTGATATGTCGATTGTCCTACTCTTCGGATGCTCCCTGATCTGTTGTACTTTTCCGGTGCCTCACTTCTCAACTGTTAGAGACTGAGCAGATCCCGTATCTCACAAAATTATAATTTCTCATCCACGCCTCACTCCTCCCTACCTTTCAGCGTAAACTTTATCTACGGAGGCGAATTCTTTATAGAGATCAGGCACTGACTCCATACCCACCCCCTGCCTAGGATGTGCACTCTCCTGCAGCTCCTCGGCTCCACTTGGGATCTCCTTTACCAGGTTCACTAATGCCACTGGGCTTAGCCTCTTCTACCACATCTTTCGCCAAAGTGTCTTCCTTCAACGCCCAGCCCGGTGTGTCCCACCTTACTGCAGCGAAAACAGCTTTTCCTTCTTAAACCATTGGCACTGTAATGTTATGTGTTTCACACTATTATAGTGAGAACACTTGAGAACGTTCACCACCTTTCAACCCGTTTGGGCTTCTTTTTTCACCTGTGGTAAACTACTGCCACTGTGCTTTTCTCTATGTCTTGTAGTGTAGGATCTCCCCTTCTCCCAATTTCTATCCTTCACAGGATGAAAATCCCCCAGAAGCTAAATTTAATCTCATGCACCAATGCACCTCATGCACCTGCCATTTCTGCCACACTTCTCGCTTCTTGAACTTTCTGTTCATTCACATGAATTCTTAACAGCACTGGAAGTGAGTCTTTAAACTTCTCCAGCAGAATAATCTCCCTTCGAGCCCCATTTTTAAAGCCCACACCCATCTGTCAAAATGACTGTGTTTAATTCTTTCAAACTCAACATAACTCTGACCTCGTTCGGTCTCTATATTTCTGAACGTCTGTCTATACGCTTCTTGTACCAATTCATAAACACTCAAAATGGTCTGTTTGACATCTGCATAATCTCTTGATCCCTCATCTGCGAGCACTGCACATATCTCACTAACTGTGCCCACCAGCTTAGTCGGAACTAGAATTACCCATAAGTTCACTGGACACACCATCTGCCAAGCCAATATTACCAATGTAATAAAAAAGGTTTTGACATTTTTCTCACCGAAATATGGCAATGTATTAACATAGTTGTATATATCCCTACGTCCTCCCTTCATCTTCATTCTGCTAATTTAACTTTCTTATCTAATTCCCAACTTCTGAATATCAAATTCTCTCTCTTTCTTTTTCGTCTCTTTCTCTTACTCTTTTTTACTATCTCACACTTTCTGTCTCTTTCTTTATCTTCTAATTCCAGTTGCCACATTTGCAATTTAAGTTCTTTCTCACTTGACTGCAGTTGCCTGTTTCTCTGATACATCAAAGTCCTTGGCCAATTCCATTACAATTTCAGCTTTCATTTTGTCCCTGGTGCAACCCAATTCTAAGCTATTTGTTAATTCTAAAAGTTTTTCCTTCCTCTGTCTTTCTAAACTTTCTTGTCAAACTTGGGATTCATCTTCAAACCCCAGAACCTGTTTAGCAATGTTAAAAGCCATTTCTTTTAATTTAACCAACCACAAGGAAACAAAATTAAATGAATTTTCTCACCTGTTGTATTTAACTGTGAAGTGATGGAATCTGATGGGACCTTTTCGACCCCCAATCTGTCCAAATCCCATACAACAAGCCCTCAAACTGTTTTGATGTCAATGTCGAGCCCCTCTATTAATTAAAACCATACACCCAGAAAAGCTGACCTCGCCTCGTAATCTGTTCAATACGAGTGACAGAGAAGTCCCAAATTCCACTATTAAAAGAAAAAATAACAACTAATAAATATGTGAGTTAACTCGCAGGGCTTAAAAGTTTGTGTTCAGATGTTTCGTCACCATGACGAGGTAACATCATCAGTGACAGTCTCCGGTGATACACTGATGGTGTGTCCTACCTCTCTATTTATAGGTTTTGGTTTCTTAAGGTGGGTGATGTCATTTCCAGTTCTTTGTTTCAAGGGAAGGTAGATAGGATCTAAATTGCCGTGTTTATTAATGTACTGCTGGTTAGATTGTCATCCACTCAGAACTTTCGTGCATGTCTTTGTTTTGCCTGTCCTAGAATGTGTGTGTAGTCCTAGTCAAAGCGGTGTCCTTCTTTGTCTGTATGTATGGAAACTAGTGATAGTGGGTCATGTCTTTTGGTGGCCAGTTGATGTTTATGTATCCTGGTAGCAGGACAACAGGACAGTTTGAAATGGGGGAAAAATGATTTCATATACACTGTTTAATCAGTGTGTGTTCAGATAAGGAAGATTGTTCATATGTGTACATCACATTCTGAATGAACAACGGAGACACAGTTAACAAAATATGGACGCACATGATGGATAACATTTATAAACGCATTAACGCATTATCTGATCCTCATCTGCAGTTATATGTTCCCTTCTCTCAAAGTTCCACCTTTACTAGGGTTCCCTACTCCTGTCTCTCATTCTTATCAGGATGTGTGTTAAGTCTTGTTTATATTGTCCCAACTTATTTCAGTTAATCCCCTTTCTATCAGGAATTAAATATATGGCCTGTTGGGTTCTTTCCAAAGCTAGTGTCTGTCATATTATTAGAGAGAAAAATTCTGGCATCAGATCCAGCATTTGAACATATTACTCTGTTGTACATACATGCACTGTACAAAGGACCATAGCACACAGGAATTGCCAAAACGTTGAGGGATATACATCTACTTCTTTCGATAATCTAGTTTTCGCATTTCACACATCTCCACATCTATATCCTCTCTTTCGTTATCTCTTTTTATCTAGTTAAGAAATCCCCCAATTATTCATCGTGTCCCTTCTCTCAAAACTCCTTCTTTAGGTTTTTCTACTGTTCTCTTCTTGATGTAATGTGATTATAATTGAGCAATGTAACTACAAAGACATTTGGGAGGAGCTGGCCAGAGTTAATTGGAAGGATAGCCGAGCAGGAAAGACAATCCCCTTATCTGGGGATAATTCAGAAGATAATAAAATTCATCCCAAAGAAGATGAAACATGCACATGGGAGGACAAGGCAGCCACGAACAAGAAGGCAAGTCAGGAACAGCATCAAACCAAAAGAGAAAACATACAAGATTATTGGGAATCCAGATAATTAATTGGCTCTGAATCTACAAAAGGCTGGTATCACTGATACTACAGAGCTCTTAATCATGGTCAGGGAGAGAAACAGAGGGAAACACATTCAACTGAAACACAGAAGATGGCATTACTCAAGGAAAAGATTTAGATGAATTAAACAATTGAATTAAAATCAGTTAAATGCTTTTGTGGAATGTATCAGAGAAAGCACGACCCGGCAGAGACCCTCAGCAGAATGAAGATTTGAAAACGGAAGTACTATCACATCAGAAACCAGAGTAAGTCATTGAGTAGAGGTGTGATGGGTAAATGGGTCTCGATGTGAACTGGGGAACAGACAGCAGAATTGCATTGCAGATATTGCAGCTCAAAATTATGTAACCATGTAGTGCTGCAGACCACAGCAGAAGGAGAAGCAGACCTGCATTCAACCACAACCTGCAACATTTTTGCCCAGGGATAACCCTTCAGTCTGCCATAACTATCAACACGATCTATGGCTCAGTGACGAGTGTGGGTGAACATGTCAGGGTCAGAACCACGCGAAGCTAAACCTGATGCTAACCCATTAAAGCTACCGGACTTGACCAACAGATCTGATGGAAGCTCTGCAGTCCTGCCACATTCAGTCATAAATTGTGATGGACGATTAAACAAACGACAGAGGAAAGCGCTCTACAAGCATCCCCATCCTAAATAATCAAATAGCCCTGCAGCCTCAGTGTAAAAGACAGCTGAACAAATATCGGATCTATTGTGTTTAGCTGTTTCTTCATGTCAATTGCAGCGGATCGACTTGGTTGAAGGCTGGCATCTGTGATTCTGTGGGCATCATGGCGAGGGTGAGTTAGATCATCGGCTCAACACTTCTGGCTGTGGATGGTGCAGACACGACATCCTTGTCTTTTACACTGACACCATTCCTGCAATAGAACTGAAGACTTGTGCTGCACAGCACGCTGTGTCCCTGGAGAAACTGCTTCATTCTAGCTCCAACTCTGATATCTACTTGGCAATGTGGAAAATTACTCAGATATGTCCAATCCCCTAAAAGGGGAATACTTACAATTTGAACAATTACCACTCCCTCAGTCCCATCACGTCAGTCAAATTGGTGGGAGTTCTTTTTGACAGAGCTGTCAAGCAGCACAGAAATAATTCGCTCAATGTTGTTTCTGACAGGTCCCCATGTGGAGATGGTGCTGTTGTGGAAATGTCACTGGATTACAAATCCACACCATGATAATGCACTGGCAGCAGGTGGAAGTTAAAAACAAATAATAAATTATCAAAACCTAAAATCTGGTGTCAGTAATAGTTATCCTGAAGCCAATGTCGATTGTCAACAGCGGTTTGCTTCTTCAATGTAGTTTCAGGAATTCAATCTCCCGTGCTTTCCTAGTCTGGCCTAAAAGTGACTCCAGACGCACAGACATGTGATCAACTCTTCAATGGTCTCTGAAATGGCTCCAAAATTATCATCGCTGCTTCTAATCTGTCTCGCCCTGTCAGACGTTTATTTATTTCACTGAGGTTTCCACTCATTTTGCTAAAACACATGGAATACAGGCTCAGTCGCCCCAAACTCTGCTCCCACAGCAAACCTGTCATCCCAGAGATCACTCTGGTCATCCTTCACTGCTCTCCCTCAATGTCAGGTTTGCGCTTTATTAGGTAAGGAGACCAAAATTGCACACAATACTGCAAAATGTTCGAGATGGGGGCTCACCAAGGCCCTGTAAAGCAGCAGTAAGACCCCCTTACTCCTGGACTCAAATCCCCATGAAATGAAGGTCAACACCCCATTCATCTTCCTAACTGCTTTCTGATCCTGTAACATTGCTCGCAGTGACTGTTGTAAAGGGAAATCCAGATACGTTTCAATGTTGCAGCTACCCAACTGGTGGATCCATGTACACTGGTAAGTGTCCCGATGCCATACCCAGTATTGACTCCTGGCTTCAGAACTCACTGCCCTGTATGGACGGCGGAGGTCGGTGAAGAATGAAACAAAAGGAGGCGTAAGTCCCTTTATAGAGTAACATTTTCCAACCTTTTCAAATGCACTTTGGAAGAAGGAACCAGACAGGGGAGTACTCAATGAATGGCAACACACTAGGAAGCTCAGAGGGTTCTTCTCCACAAATCCCTGAATGTGACTGGACAGGGTAATATACAAGTTGAGATAGCATAGGGGCACGTAAACATAGCCTTCATTCATCGAGGCATAGATTTGTTAGGCCAAAATGGAATACTGTGTACAGTTCTGAGAGACACATTACAGGAAGGATGTGATTGAACTGGAGGGAGTGCAGAGGAGATTCACCAGGATGTTCCCTGGGATGCAGCATATCAGCTATGGAGAGAGGCTGAATAAGCTCGAGTTGTTTACGTTTGGAGCAGAGAAGGCTGAGGATGACATGATTCAGAAGGATAAGGTTATGAGGAGCATGGACAGTGTGGGTAGACAGCAGCTGTTCCTTTTAGTCAGAGGAAGAAGAACAAGGGGGAGCACATTCTTAAAGTGAAGGGTTTGAGAGTTAGAGGGGATTTGAGGATCGTTTTGCACCCAGAGGGATTTGGGGTCTGGAATGTACTATAGGAGAGGGAGTTGTCACGGGTCACCTCACATCTGTTACAACGTACTTGGACGACCTCTTGAAGTGTCATAAAATTCCCAGCTATTGGGCTCGTGTAGAAAAGTGGGACTAATGTAGACCGTGCTGCACGTCTGATGGGGCAAAGTCTGTGCTTCCATGAGTGCATGGTTGTGCAAGATCAATCATTGATAAGCTTACGACAGGAATTGATGGGTTTTAGAACACTCTATATGAACAAGGGTTATAAGAGTGAACTTGTAACCGCTTCATAAAGTGTGTCAATGGCAAAATTAAGGGAAAAGAACGTGCAGCGTCGTTACATCCTGAAACCACAAAATGGAGAATGGAGAACAGGGAAATGGCACAACTATGCAGCAAATATTTCAGTTATGTCTTCACAGAAGAAAACAAAACGAAAAGCAATCTTCCCAGCAAAACTAGGAAAGTTTAATCTGGTGAGAAGAAGGGAAATGGAATGAAATTAGCAAATAAACGTTATGGAGAAAGTAATTTAACTGAAAGTAATGAGCTGAGACAAAGTGACTTATCAAATGGGAATCATATTTGAGAAACTGACTTTTAGCAAAATTATGGAAAAGCAATCAATGCAATACGATTGGATTTTCAGAAAGCTTATTGATAAAGCCCCAAGCCTACTATGCAAATTAGAAAGATATAATACTGGGGCTAATAGAAGGGCATAGTTTTAGAATGGGAGAGCTAACAGGTAACAGTGAGTAGGAATAAAACAACGTTTTTTTAGAGCGGAGAACTCGGGGGGAAAGCAGGATTCAGTGCTTGTGCCCTAGCTATTTCAAATACACACCAAACCTTTGTTAGATGGAATCAAATGCAATATTTCCAAGCCTGCTGAGGGCACTAATCAATGTCGGACTCTGAGTGGGTGAGGAAGATGAACAAAAAGCTCCAATGTGACTGAGGCAAGTGGAATGTCTGTGCAAAGACAATGTAGGTAGATGTGACGTTGTGCCCTTTGATGGGAAAAAGAGAACTGAAGCCTACCAGTTGAAAAGCTCTTATAATCTATGCCTCGATGAATGAAAGCTACGTTTATGGGCCCCTGTGCTTTCTCAACTTGTGTATTACCCAGTCCAGTCACATTCAGGGATGTGTGGAGAAGCACCCTCTGAGCTTCCTGGTGTGTTGCTAGACATTGAGTACTGCCCTGTCTGGTTCCTTCTTCCAAAGTGCATCACCTCATATTTATCAGGGTTACAGTCCATTGGCCATTGATGTACCCATCTGAACATTCCATCTGCATCTTCCTGTAACATAAGACCTACCTCCTCACTGCCAAACACCCGGCCAATCTTTGTGTCCAACACAAACTTGTTCATCTCACTCTCCCCACCCTGTCCATATTCACAGATACACCATTTATGAATACCACAAATAATAAGGTCAAAGATCACACAAGACCAAGTTATAGTCCAACATGGTCATTCGCAGACAAGAGCTTTTGAAGTGTTGCTTCTTCATCAGGTGGTTGTGCACTTTGAAAGCTCGTGTCTCTGAATAAACCTGTTGGTCTATAACCTGGTGTTATGTGATTTTTAACTTTGTCCACCCCAGTTCAACACTGGCACCTCCGAATCACAAATAATAAGGGGCACAGCACTGATCCCCATGGTACACCATTTGACACCAGCCTCCAGACACACAAACAGTTTTCTACCACCACCCTCTGTCTCCTACCACTAAAGTTGATTTGGATGCAACTTGGCAAGTCATTAATGGGTCCTCCCTGTTCCATGGTTATTTTTTTTCTGATTGACGCATTGTAGATTATCTGGGGATTCGCCCTAATCTTGCCCTGCCAGGAGGTTTCAATGCCCCTGTGTTAGTCAGCCCGCTCCGACTGAAGGATTTCCACCTTATTGCTGTCTTCAATGGCCTGTCCCTTATCTTGCCATTATTTGTCTTAAATGTGGAGTAGACAGCCAGGGAATCATTCTGCTTATTTCCACCTTGTCATATACTTTGTGAATTTTCTAAATTTCACTGTGATCACCAGTCATTCTTTGAAACTCCATAGATCATAGGCCAAGTTTCCTCATGAGGCAATCTCGCCATCAGTGGGATAAATCTGGAGAATGTCTATTGCACTTCCAATGTGGTCAGATTATTCTTTCTCAGATTAGGATACCAACCCTGTACACAATACTCCAGGTACAGTCTCACCAACTCTGTACACAATACTCCAGGTAGCCTCACCAACCCTGTACACAATACTCCAAGTACAGTCTCAACAACCCTGCACACAATACTACAGGTACAGCGTCACCAACCCTGTACACAATACTACAGGAACAGTCTCACCAACCCTGAAGACAATACTCCAGGTACAGTCTCACCAAACCTGTACACAATACTCCAGGTACAGCCTCACCAATCTCGTACACAATACTCCAGCTACAGCCTCACCAACCCTGTACACAATACACCAGGTACAGTCTCACCAACCCGTACACAATACTCGAGGTACAGTCTCACTTACCCTGTACACAATACTCCAGGTACATTCTCATCAATCCTGTACACAAACTCCAGGTACAGTCTCACCAACCCTGTACACAATACTCCAGCTACAGCCTCACCAACCCGTACACAATAGTCCAGGTACAGTCTCATCAACACTGTACACAATACTCCAGGTACAGTCTCACTAACACTGTACACAATACTCCAGGCACAGTCTAAAGAAGCCTGTACACAATACTCCAGGTACAGCCTCACCAACCCTGTACACAATACCCCAGGTACAGTCTCACCAAGCCTGTACAAAATAGTCCAGGTACAGTCTCACCAACCCTGTACACAATACACCAGGTACAGCCTCACTAACCTTGTACACAATAGTCCAGGTACAGTATCACCAACCCTGTACACAATACTCGAGGTACAGCTTCACCAACCCTGCACACAATAAACCAGGCACAGTCTCACCAACCCTGTACACAATACTCGAGGTACAGTCTCACTAACCCTGTACACAATACTCGAGGTACAGCCTCACCAACACTGTACACAATTCTCCAGGTACACTCTCACCAACCCTGTACACAATACTCCAGGGACAGTCTCACCAATCCTGTGCACAATACTTCACGGACAGCCTCACCAACCCTGTACACAATACTCCAGGTACAGCCTCACGAAGCCTGTACACAATACTACAGGTACAGTCTCACCAACCCTTTACACAATACTCCAGGTACAATCTTACCAACCCTGCACACAATACTCCAGGTACAGCCTCACCAACCCTGGACACAATACCCCAGGCACAATCTCACCAACCCATTACACTATACACCAGTAACAGTCTCACCAACCCTGTACACAATACTCCAGGTACAATCCCACCAAACCTGTACACAATACTCCAGCTACACCCTCACCAACCCTGTACACAATACTCTAGGTACAGCCTCACGAAGCCTGTACACAATATTCCAGGTACAGTCTCACCAACCCTTTACACAATACTCCAGGTACAATCTTACCAACCCTGCACACAATACTCCAGGTACAGCCTCACCAACCCTGTACACAATACCCCAGGCACAGTCTCATCAGCCCATTACACTATACACCAGGTAAAGTCTCACCAACCCTGTACACAATACTCCAGGTACAGTCCCACCAAACCTGTACACAATACTCCAGCTACAGCCTCACCAACCCTGTACACAATTCTCCAGGTACAGTCTCACAAACCCGGTACCCAATACTCCAGGTACAGTCTCACCAACACTGTACACAATGCTCCAGGTAACTCTCACCAAACCTGTACACAATGTTCCAGTAACTGCCTCACCAAAACTGTACACAATATTCCAGGTACAGTCTCAACAACGCTGAACACAATACCCCAGATACATTCTCACCAACCCATTACACAATACTCTAGGTGCTGCCTCACCAAACCTGCACACAATACTCCAGGTACAGTCTCACCAACCCGGTACACAATACTCCAGGTACAGTCTCACCAACACTGCACACAATACTCCAGGTGCACTCTCACCAAACCTGTACACAATATTCCAGTAACTGCCTCACCAAGACTGTATACAATATTCCAGGTACAATCTCAACAACACTGAACACAAAACCCGAGAGACATTCTCACCAACCCATTACACAATACATTAGGTACAGTCTCACCAACGCTTTACACAATACTCTAGGTGCTGCCTCACCAACCCTGTACACAATACTCCAGGTACAGTCTCACCAACCTTAAACACAATACTCCAGCTACAGCCTCACCACCCCGGTACACAATACTTCAGGTACAGTCTCACCAACCCTGTACACAATACTCCAGGCACAGTCTCACCAACCTGTACACAATATTCCAGTTACAGCCTCACAATCCATGTACACAATATTCCAGGTACAGTCTCACCAACACTGTACACAATGCTCCAGGTGCACTGTCACCAACCCTGTACACAATACTCCAGTTACAGCCTCACCAACCCTGTACACAATACTCCAGGTACAATCTCACCAACACTGAACACAATATCACAGATACATTCTCACCAACCCATTACACAATATACTAGGTTCAGTCTCACCAACCCTGTACACAATACTCCAGGTACAGCCTCACCAACCTTGTACACAATACTCCAGGTACAGTCTCACCAACCCTGTACACAATACTGCAGCTACAGCCTCACCACCCCGGTACACAATACTTCAGGTACAGTCTCACCAACCCTGTACACAATACTCCAGGCACAGTCTCACCAACCTGTACACAATATTCCAGTTACAGCCTCACAATCCATGTACACAATATTCCAGGTACAGTCTCACCAACACTGTACACAATGCTCCAGGTGCACTGTCACCAACCCTGTACACAATACTCCAGTTACAGCCTCACCAACCCTGTACACAATACTCCAGGTACAATCTCACCAACACTGAACACAATATCACAGATACATTCTCACCAACCCATTACACAATATACTAGGTTCAGTCTCACCAACCCTGTACACAATACTCCAGGTACAGCCTCACCAACCTTGTACACAATACTCCAGGTACAGTCTCACCAACCCTGTACACAATACTGCAGCTACAGCCTCACCAACCCTGTACACAATACTCGAGGTACAGTCTCACTAACCCTGTACACAATACACCAGGTACAGCCTCACCAATCCTGTACACAATGCTCCAGGTACAATCTCACCAACCCATACAACATGAACAGTCTCATAAACATGGTACACAACACTCCAGGGTCAATCTCACCAACACTGTACACAATACTCCACGTACAGCCTCGCCAACCCTGTACACAATACTCGTGTACAGCCTCACGAAGCCTGTACACAATACTCCAGGTACAGTCTCACCAACCCTTTACACAATTCTCCAGGTACAATTTTACCAACCCTGCACACAATACCCCAGGTACAGCCTCACCAACCCTGTACACAATACCCCAGGCACAGTCTCACCACCCCAATACACTATACACCAGGTACAGTCTCACCAACCCTGTACACAATACTCCAGGTACAGTCCCACCAAACCTGTACACAATACTCCAACTACAGCCTCACCAACACTGTACACAATACTCCAGGTACAGCCTCAACAACCTCGTACACAATTGTCCAGGTACAGTCTCACCAACCCTGTACACAATAATCCAGGCACAGCCTCACCAACCCTGTACAAAATACACCAGGTACAGTCTCACCAACACTGCACACAATACTCGAGGTACAGTCTCACCAACCCTGTACACAATACTCCAGCTACAGCCTCACCAACCTTGTACACAGTAGTCCAGGTACAGTCTCACCAACCCTGTACACAATACTGCAGATACAGCCTCACCAACCCTGTACACAATACTCCAGAGACAGATCACCAACCCTGTGTACAATTCTCTAGGTGCTGCCTCACCAACCCTGTACACAATATTCCAGGTACAGTCTCACCAACCTTGAACACAATACTCCAGCTACAGCCTCACCAACCCTGTACACAATACTCCAGGTACAGTCTCACCAACCCTGCACACAATACTCCAGGTACAGTCTCACTAACACTGTACACAATGCTCCAGGTGCACTCTCACCAACCCTGTACACAATACTCCAGTTACAGCTTCACCAACCCTGTATACAATACTCTAGGCACAGTCTCACCAAGACTGAACACAATACCCCAGATACATTCTCACCAACCCTGTACACAATACTCCAGGGACAGCTCACCAACCTTGAACACAATACTCCAGGGACAGTATCACTAACCCTGTAGACAATAATCCATTTACAATCTCACCAACCCTGTACACAATACTTCACGTACAGCCTCACCAACACTTTACACAATACTCCAGGTACAACCTCACCAACCCTGTACACAATAGTCCACGTACAGCCTCACCAACCCTGTACACAATACTCCAGGCACAATTTCATCGACCCTGTACACAATACACCAGGTACAGTCACAACCAAACCTGTACACAATACTCCAGATGCAGTCTCACCAACCCTGTACACAATACTCCATTTACAATCTCGTCAACCCTGTACACAATACTCCAGGTACAGTCTCACCAACACTGTACACAATACTCCAGATGCACACTCACCACAACTGTACACAATATTCCAATAACTGCCTCACCAAAACTGTACACAATATTCCAGGTACAGTTTCACCAACACTGAATACAATACCCCAGATACATTCTCACCAACCCAGAACACAAGACACTAGGTACAGTCTCACCAACCCTGTACACAATACTCTAGGTGCTGCCTCACCAACCCTGTACACAATACTCCAGGTACAGTCTCACCAACCCTGTACACAATACTCCAGGCACAGTCTCACCAACCCTATACACAATATTCCAGTTACAGCCTCACAATCCCTTTACACAATATTCCAGGTACAAGCTCAACAACCCTGTAAACAATACTCCAGTTACAGCCTCACCATCCCTGTACACAATATTCCAGGTACAGTCTCACCAACACTGAACACAATGCCCCAGATACATTCTCACCAACTCATTACACAATACACTAGGTTCAGTCTAACCAACCCTGTACACAATACTCCAGGGACAGCTCACCAACCCTGTACACAATACTCAAGGTGCTGCCTCACCAACCCTGTACACAGTACACCAGGTACAGTCTCACCAACCTTGAACACAATACTCCAGGTACAGTCTCACCATCCCTGTACACAATACTCCAGGTACAATCTCACCAACCCTGTACACAATACGCCAGGTACAGCCTCACTAACCCTGTACACAATACTACAGGCACAGTCTCACCAACCCTGCACTCAATACTCCAGGTACAGTCTCACCAACCCTGTACACAATACTCCAGGTACAGCCTCACCAACCTTTTACACAATAGTCCAGGTACAGCCTCACCAACCCTGTACACAATACTGCAGCTACAGCCTCACCAGCCCTGTACACAATACACCAGGTACATTCTCACCAACCCTGTACACAATACTGCAGCTACAGCCTCACCAACCCGTACACAATAGTCCAGGTACAGTCTCATCAACACTGTACACAATACTCCAGGTACAGTCTCACCAACACTGTACACAATACTCCAGGTATAGTCTCACGAAGCCTGTACACATTACCGCAGGTACAGTCTCACCAACCCTGTACACAATACTCGAGGTACAGTCTCACTAACCCTGTACACAATACACCAGGTGCAGTCTCACTACACGTGTACACAATACTCCAGGTACGCCCTCACCAACTCTGTACACAATACTCGAGGTACAGCCTCAACAACCTTGTACACAATACTCCAGATACAGCCTCACCAATCCTGTACACAATACTCCAGGTACAATCTCACCAACCCATACAACATGAACAGTCTCATAAACATTGTACACAACACTCCAGGGACAATCTCACCAACACTGTACGCAATACTCCACGTACAGCCTCACCAACCCTGTACATAATACTAGAGGTACAGCCTCACGAAGCCTGTACACAATACTCCAGGTACAGTCTCACCAACCCTTTACATAATACTCCAGGTACAATCTTACCAACCCTGCACACAATACTCCAGGTACAGTCTCACCAACCCGGTACACAATACTCCAGGTACAGTCTCACCATCCCAGTACACAATACTCCAGGTACAGTCCCACCAAACCTGTACACAATACTCCAGCTACAGCCTCACCAACCCTGTACACAATACTCCAGGTACAGCCTCACCAACCCTGTACACAAAACTACAGGCACAGTCTCACCAACCCTGTACACAATACTCCACGTAGTCTCACCAACCCTGCACACAATACTCCAGGTACAGCCTCACCAATCCTGTACACAATACTACAGGAAAAGTCTCACGAACCCTGTAGACAATACTCCAGGTACAGTCTCACCAACCCTGTACACAATACTCCAGGTACAGCCTCAACAACCTCGTACACAATTGTCCAGGTACAGTCTCACCAACCTGTACTCAATACTCCAGGCACAGCCTCACCAACCCTGTACACAATACACCAGGTACAGTCTCACGAACACTGCACACAATACTCGAGGTACAGTCTCACTCACCCTGTACACAATACTTCAGGTACAGTCTCACCAACCCGTACACAATAGTCCAGGTACAGTCTCATCAACACTGTACACAATACTCCAGGTACAGTCTCACCAACACTGTACACAATACTCCAGGTATAATCTCACGAAGCCAGTACACAATACCCCAGGTACAGTCTCACAAAGTCTGTACAAAATTGTCCAGGTACAGTCAAACCAACCCTGTACACATTAGTCCAGGTACAGCCTGACCAACCCTGTACACAATACTACAGGCACAGTCTCACCAACCCTGTACACAATACTCCAAGTAAAGTCTCACCAACCCTGTACACAATACTCCAGGTACAGCCTCACCAACCTTGTACACAATAGTCCAGGTACAGTCTCACCAACCCTGTACACAATATTGCAGCTACAGCCTCACCAACCCTGTACACAATACTCCAGAGACAGATTACCAACCCTGTACACAATACTCTAGGTACTGCCTCACCAACGCTGTACACAATACTCCAGGTACAGTCTCACCAACCCTGTACACAATACTCCAGGTACAGTCTCACTAACACTGTACACAATGCTCCAGGTGCACTCTCACCAACCCTGTACACAGTACTCCAGTTACATCCTCACCATCCCAGTACACAATATTCCAGGTACAGTCTCACCAACACTGAACACAATACCCCAGATACATTCTCACCAACCCATTACTCAATACACTAGGTTCAGTCTCACCTACCCTGTACACAATACTCCAGGAACAGTTCACCAACCCTGTACACAATACACCAGGTACAGTCTCACCAACACTGCACATAATACTCGAGGTACAGTCTCACTCACCCTGTACACAATACTTCAGGTACATTCTCACCAACCATGTACACAATACTCCAGTTACGGTCTCACCAACCCAGTACACAATACTCCAGCTACAGCCTCACCAACCCGTACACAATAGTCCAGGTACAGTCTCATCAACACTGTACACAATACTCCAGGTACAGTCTCACCAACACTGTACACAATACTCCAGGTATAGTCTCACGAAGCCTGTACACAATACTCCAGGTACAGCCTCACCAACCCTGCACACAGTACCCCAGGTAGAGTCTCACCAACTCTGTACAAAATAGTCCAGGTACAGTCTCACCAACCCTGTACACAATAGTCCAGGTACAGACTGACCAACCCTGTACACAATACTATAGGCACAGTCTCACCAACCCTGTACACAATACTCCAGGTACAGTCTCACCCACCCTGTACACAATACTCCAGGTACAGCCTCACCAACCTTGTACGCAATAGTCCAGGTACAGTCTCACCAACTCTGTCCACAATACTGCAGCTACAGCCTCACCAACCCTGTTCACAATACTCCAGGTACAGTCTCACTAACACTGTACACAATGCTCCAGGTGCACTCTCACCAACCCTGTACACAGTACTCCAGTTACAGCCTCACCAACACTGTACACAATACTCCAGGCACAGTCTCACCAACCCTGTACACAATATTCCAGTTACAGCCTCACCATCCCTGCACACAAGATTCCAGGTACAGTCTCACCAACACTGAACACAATACCCCAGATACATTCTCACCAACCCATTACACAATACACTAGGTTCAGTCTCACCAACCCTGTACACAATACTCCAGGGACAGCTCACCAACCTTGAACACAATACTCCAGGTACAGTATCACTAACCCTGTACACAATAATCCATTTACAATCTCACCAACCCTGTACACAATACTCCACGTACAGCCTCACCAACACTTTACACAATACTCCAGGCACAATCTCATCAACCCTGTACACAATACACCAGGTACAGTCACAACCAAACCTGAACACAATACTCCAGATGCAGTCTCACCAACCCTGTACACAATACTCCAGGTACAGTCTCACCAACCCTGTACACAATACTCCAGATACAGCCTCGCCAACCATGTACACCTTACAACAGGGACAGTCTCATCAACCCTGTACACAATACTCCAGATACAATCTCACTAAGGCGTTACAGAATACTCCAGGTACAGCCTCACCAACCCTGTACACAATACTACAGGCACAGTCTCACCAACCCATTACACAATACGCCTGGTGCAGTCTCACCAACCCTGTACACAATATTACAGGCACTGTATCACCAACACTGTACACAATACTCCAGGTACGGTCTCACCAACCATACAGCCTCAGCAATCCGTACACAATAGTCCAGGTACAATCTCATCAACACTGTACACAATACTCCAGGTACAGTCTCACCAACACAGTACACAATACTCCAGGTATAATCTCACGAAGCCTGTACACAATACCCCAGGTACAGTCTCACCAACCCTGTACAAAATAGTCCAGGTACAGTCTCACAAACCCTGTACACAATACTACAGGCACAGTCTCACCAACCCTGTACACAATACTCCAGGTATAGTCTCACCGACCCTGTACACAATACTCCAGGTACAGCCTAACCAACCCTGTACACAATACTACAGGCACAGTCTCACCAACCCTGTACACAATACTCCAGATACAGTCTCACCAACCCTGTACACAATACTCCAGGTACAGCCTCACCAACCTTGTACACAATAGTCAAGGTACAGTCTCACCAACCCTGTACACAATACTGCAGTTACAGCCTCACCAACCCTGTACACAATACACCAGGTACAGTCTCACCAACCCTGTCCACAATACTCGAGGTACAGTCTCACTAACCCTGTACACAATACTCCAGGTACAGCCTCACCAATCCTGTACACAATACTCCAGGTACAATCTCACCAACCCATACAACATGAACAGTCTCATAAACATGGTACACAACACTCCAGGGACAATCTCACCAACACTGTACACAATACTCCACGTACAGCCTCGCTAACCCTGTACACAATACTCGAGGTACAGCCTCACGAAGCCTGTACACGATACTCCAGGTGCAGTCTCACCAACACGCTGTGGAACTACTTCGAGATTTCGTTGCATCGATATTCTGTCGCCTTTAATTTAAGGTGAACCCAACTTTAACTTTCCACTTACATACATTGTTCCCAATACCCTTCAAAAAATTCCGAAGTTATCAAGTATAATTTTCCTTTCAGAAATGTATACTGATTCCCTCCAATGTTGCTGTTAATTTCCTAATATCCAATATCGCATCCTGTCTCATAGATTCTAAACGTTTCTCTACAGATGTCAAGTTAATTGCTCTGCATTTCTTCACGCTATCACTTTTTCCCTTTTTTAGATGCTTGGATCCATTCCATTCATCGACCTACCATGCTTGGTTCATGTGTGTGACCTTCCCTTTATCTGCAATGGCTTTCCAGCCCCTGTGGAATATACAGGAAAATAAAATACAGCCACTGACAGTGCAATTAATACTTCTATTGCTGATTTATTTCTGGCATTTTGAAATGAATTACATCTGTTTCGTCAGACATGGCAATGTTTAATGCAGCTACATGTTCAAGTACTACCTTGTTACTGATATGAATTGACTTTGTGTCTTTAGTTCCACAAGCCCTATACGATCACTAGGTATTTCTGTGTGATTTTCTGGGTCTTTCTCCATGATGACAGATGCAGAGTAACGTTTCTCCACAATAAGCTCTCCTCTCCCGATTACAAATGTCCACATTTGACCTTACTTTTGTTTTGTTTCCTTTGAAATACAGATTGTATTTTTGTGCAGTCCTCGTGTTCGTGTGTGTGAGCATGCAAGTTCGCTTTTTGATTTCCTTATCATTTTCATCGCCCTTCTTTTGTGTATTGTAATTTTCTGACATTTCTCCGGTTTCCACAACGTCTGGAATTCTTATGAAGTCATTTCTTATAATTAAAATAATCTTCAATTTGTTATGTTAACCATCATTAAGACACTTTATTACTCTTTGGTGTTTTTACATTAAAGAAATGGACTTTTGTTTTAAACTTTGCTGTATTTCCATAAAACAGATATATCGAAGAACATTGTACGAAGACAGAGAAGAGATTGCGGGAGCCTGGCTGATATTTTTATATCATTGCTGGCCACGGGTGATATCCCGGATGACTTGAGGACAGGAAATGCTGTGCCCTTAATCAAGAAGGGCTACAAAGAAAAGCTTGGGAGCTATAGACCAGTAAACCGGACATCTGTAGTAGGTAAGGTACTTGAGAAGATTCTGAGAGATAAGATATACATACATTTGGAAAGGCAGGGTGTGATTAGGAACAGTCAGCACGGCTTTGTGTATGGGAGAGCGTGGCTCACAAATCTTTGAGTTCTTTGATGAAGTGACCAGCAACATTGATGAGAGCAGGGTGGTATACGTAGTCCAATTGATTTTAGTAAGGCCTTCAATAAGGGTTCACATAGTACGCTCCTTTGGATGGTTAGATTGCATGGAATGGAGTGAAAACATGGCAAATTAGATACAAAATTGTCTTAATGGTCGGAAGCAGAGAGTAATGGTGGAAGGATTCTTGTCAGACTGGAGGTCTGTCACTAGTGGAGGGCCTCAGTGTTCGGTGCTGGGATTATTCCTGTTTGTTTTATGTATAATGATTTAGTTTAGAATGTACAAGGCATGATTAGTAAGATTGAAGATGAGACTAAATAATGTGCTCTCGTGGGCAGTGAGGAAGGTTATCAGACATTGCAGCAGGACCTTGATCAGTTGGGGACGTGGACCAAGAAATGGCAAATGGAGTTGCATGTGGATAAATGTGAGTTCTTGCATTTTGCAAAGTCAATTCAAGGTCGGAGTTTCATGATGAATCGTTGGGTCTTAAGGAGTGTAGTGGAACAGACGGACCCTGGAATTCAGGTGCACTGTTCTCTGAAAGATGATTCAGATATAGACAGGGCAGTGAAGAAGGCTTTTGGCACACAGACCTTCATCAGTCAGGACATGGAATATCGAAATGGGGAGTTATGTTGCAGATATACAGCATGCTGGTGAGGCCATACATGTAGAGTCATATTCAGTTTTGTTCAATTTGCTCTCGGAAGGATGTTGTTAAACTGGAAAGAGTGTACAAGAAATTTACAAGGATGTTGGAAGGACTCTATGGTCTGGATTTTAAGGAGAGTTTCGACAAGTTAGTGCGTTTTACTTTAGAGTGTATGAGACAGAGGGGGGTCTGATGGAAGTGTATAAGATCATGGGAGGCATGGATGTAGTTAATGCACTCAGTCTTTTTTCCCCAGGGTTGGGCAATCCCAGACTAGAGGGCATCAGTTTAAGGTCAGAGGAGAAAGAATAAAAGCGAACCTGAAGAGCTATTGGTTTTACACACAGGGTGGTACGAATATGGAATGAGCTGCCAGTGGAAGTGGTTGAGATGGGTACATGAAAAACATTTAACAGGCATTTGGACAAATACTTGAATAGGAAAGGATTAGAAGGAAACCGGGCAATAGCAGGGAAATGGGATTAGTGTGAATGGACATTTTGTTCGGAACGGACCATTTTGGGCCAAAGGGAATATCTCCGTGCTGCAGGACTCTATGACTCGAACAACCATTGCTTGTCTCTCACTGAATGTTATATAGTACTTTTCCAAATCACTGGAAAAAAAAAACTTGACCCTCTAGTCTCCAGGCCTCCACGATGTTTGACTATAATGTTCAAAATTTCCATATTGCATGCAGACGATATGTGAAATGCAAAATATTAATGTCACGAATCCTCAAAGCTGCTTCAGAGCAAGGTTAGTAATTAGTCGTCCTGACCACAAAACACCAAATCCGAAATAACCTGCCCTCTAGTTTGGTTCACAACATGCTTTCCAACCTACCTGATACACACTTGTGCAATTTATTTTTCACAACATGAGCAGTCACTTAGTAACACAGTTTCGATGCAACTTGACACCATCCACTATTACTGCAGCACCCACGATTATTTGTTACTCATTTACAGGATGAGGGCGTCGCATTTATAACCCGCATTTATTGCCCATTGCAGAGGGCAGTTAAGAGTCAACAGCGTTGCCTTGAGTCTGGAGTCACATGTACGCCAGACCAAGGAAGGACAGCAGTATCCTTCCCTAAAGGACATTAGTGAACGAAGGTTTTCCAACAATCGACAATGGATTCTTGGTCATCATAAACCCTTGATCCAAGATACTTATTGAATTCACATTCCACCATCTGAAATGGCAGGATTCGGACCCGTGTCCCCACAACATTACCTGGGTTTCTGGGTTAAGAGTTCAATGATAATATCACTATGTCATTGTTTCCCCTTGCATATACTTGCATTTCCAATTTCTAGACCATATGATGCAAAATATTTGCGCGCCAGTTTTGGCCTCGATACAAAACACACCAATGTTTGCTTCTCTTTGCTATTTGTAAGATCCACCAAAACTGATTCAGTGGGATCTGAGAGACAGGATCTGTGGCATTATTAGTGATAGACATGGACAAGACGTACAGGGAAGCTCGACGCTGGGATGGTCTGTAGAATTGGTCAGCAATACAGGACAAGCATCAATATCCTCCCCGATCTGTCAGGATAAGAGGCATCGTATTCTCTCTGTTTCCTCACACTGACTGTCTATCGGTTCCAGCACCTACCCCCGAACAAGGCTCACACTCTATCTTCAAATATGGCTCAAGCACGGCCAATCTGACTATTGAATTCAGCATCTTCCCTCCCCCACTTTCCATGTCACTGATGCAATAGCCCCGCACACTAATAACACTGCATGGATAAGACACTGTGGTCAGACTCCCTGCGAATACCTCACCCTTCGCCCCTCAAGCACTAACAGCAGACCCACCCACTCCCATGCTCATTCCTTCCCTCCCTTCTCCCATTCCAGGAGAAACAACCTAGAATTGGACAGCAAGTGCCAAGCCGGGTGGTGTAGTTCCAGATATCCGTTCCCTCAGCCCACTACCCCGACATGTGGGGAAGATCCTGGAAAGAACCAGAGAGGACCAGGAGGTCTTGTGTGGAGATTCTGAAACATCCACGTCCCACCATCCGAGTAAGGAGCAATATTCAGTAAAGAGCAATTCTCAATTTAAACCCATTGTCAGTTCCAACCTCATCTCTCTCACTCGCAAAAGATACCAATTGCACAGTGATGCAGGCAGTGAAATACACAGAAGTATTGGTAAACACCACAATATACTAACATGCACAGTGCATACAAGGAGATAGGTATACACACACATAGAAGCACACAGAGCCATATACAGTCACACACAAATAGACAGAAACACAGATAGAAACACAAAGGCTGATACACAGACAGACAGATGTAGTCACAAAAATACACAGATAACAAGCAGGTGGACACACACATACATATACATACACACAAAGACACAGACACTAGTGTCATTAAGACACAAATAAATAAGTTTTTGGTTTATAAGGAGATCAAGGTTTCTAGGGAGAAGGTAGGAGAATGATGTTGAGGAACATACAAAAAATGATTGAATGGCATGTCAGACTTGATGGGCCAAATGGCCTAATTCTGTTCCTTTATTTAATGCTTGTGTGGTGTTATTCTATCAGGTATTCTTTTCCTGAGACGGCAGCAGAGGCTGGGTTTGATACATATTTGATTGTAAAGAGTCAGTGGTAATGTGGACAGAGTTGGAGGGCGGAATGATTTATGTCTATTCCTAGTTAGTGTATCCTTATATCCGAAAAGGGGCAGTGATTTGATGTGAGGTTAACATATTTCTAAAATAATGGGTCCCACAATGAAATATGGATGTCCCTTTCCCTTTAGTGTTGCGCTACCCGTGGTATCCTCATTCTCAGGGAGCAGTGAAGACTCGGTTATTGAAGATATTCAAGGCTGAGCTCAACTGATCTTTGCTGGACAGGAGAGTCAATGTTTATTGGGAACAGACAGGAATCGGATGGTCAGACACACTCGGATCAGCTAGAAGCATTCTGAATGGTGCAGCCGAATGGTCAACTGCCGCCCCTACCCGAAATGTTGTTCCCTCAATCCACCCCTCAAGTCTATTACAGCGTAGGGGACCACCCCATTCAGCCATATAGGATCGTTACAATGAGATGGAAGGGGACCATTCTGCCCCTCGAAGGAGTTACACAGGAATATAGAATGAAGTAATTCATCTCGTTGAGTACATTGCACGGGTATTGAGTTTAATCAGGAATGTTTTGCTGAATCTGTACAGGGCATTGCTGAGACCACATCAGATACACAGGGTGCAGTTTTGATCCTCTAAACTAAAAAAAAGATGTAATTCCTTTCGAAGATTTTCAAAGATGCTTCCCTTTACTCATTCGTGAAATGAAGGCTTTTTGTTATCACACAGAGAGGGAGAAAAATATTACTAGCCTCAGAAGCAGCAGCCAATTGGTCTCTCGCTCTCTTACTTTGCTCTGCCTGAAAACAAGGTGTAAAAGCAGAACTTCCCCGAGTCATCTTTATGACTCGTGGAGGATCCCTGATGAGGTATCATAGGAATCTCTCCACAGCCCGAAGTAAAAGGAGTTCAGCCAAATCCAACTGTTCCGGGAAGAAATCCGCATTCCCAGATATGTGTGAGAGCAGAATAACTTAAAAGGCAGAAACATATTTGGGACACTCGATCATCTTACCATTCATTCAGAGTTCAACTTCCTATTTCCCACATTTTTCTAGAAAATTACCCAGTCTTATATCTATTCCATTGGCCACAGCACTCAACTGGTTGCATTTAAAATTTGCTTTCACCAGTAGAGGAGTGGGAAAATGCATCAGTGACCCTCGAACATTGGTCAGTACATGATCAAGAGATTCTCAAAGGGCTGTTAAAGTTTGTAATGACTGGATATTTCCATTTATTCAAAATTGTGCATGTTAAACATCTGACAGCCAAGTGAGAGTAGGAAAATGGTACACATACTGAAATGTGCTGCTGAGACCATGATCAGATCATAGTGCGTGGTGGAGCAGTGACACAGTGTCTGATGACCCACTCTTGCTCGACAGTCCCATGTTACTATGTTGCATTCAGTCCCTCACAGCTCATGCAGAGGGGTAGATGGAGGCCACTTGCTCCAAATACCTAGTCCACAGTAACACAGGATCTCATTCAATCCCTCCAGACTGTCACACACGGTTTGGTGAGTGTTGTAAAATGTTATTTGGAAATCCAGTCTGGCTTCGAAAGATACCTCTACTCTCTTCACAAAGTGCCTCCTCTCTGCAACTTGTGCTTCATTTGTTGGTCATTGTCTAGACCAAGATCCATGATGAATAAAGCTCCCTAACCTCACCCAGAGATGACTCAAAGTGCTACGCCCTTTCTGATTGCAACATTCAATAATAGAGAGTCTAGGAACATTACAACTATGAACTTTGTAATTACAGAAAATATGAACATAAGGAACAGAATCAGGTCATTTAGACGGTCAAGCCATTGTATACGATCATGGCTGATCTACTGTTAGCATTAACTCCTCTTTAATACCCAATCCATCACACCCGCGAGCTCTCTGACAGGTCAAAAACACATCTACCTCCTCTTTAAATACTTTCAGTGATTAAACTCCTTTAACTGTCTGGCCCAGATAATTTCAGACATTTGATTTCCCTCTGTGAGAGGAAAAGACTCCCCACACAGACACCCCCGTCACCTATTGAAAGGAACAAGAGGTGAACACAGGGGCTCAGGACAGAGTGAATGGCCTTGATTACCAAGACAGTATTTGACTGAGGGTGTCATCGCGACCACCTACTTATTTGAGATTAATGGGAATCAGGTGTTCCCTCCCTACTGGTTGGGGTCTTTCAGAGCACAAAGGAAGATGTATGTAGGCGGTTGGCTGACAATCCTCTCAGTCCCAAGACACCTGTTTAGGTGATCCTCAGGTTAACTTCCTCAGTACAAAACATCTTCAGCTCCTTCGTCAACGTCTACGCACCCACATCCCTGGCACCACTCCACTCCACCCCCCCCCACCTGATCCATCATAAGATCAGAAGCGGGGTGATCACTGAAGATCACACAATGTTCAGAACATTTTGTCCCCCCTCAGCTCCTGAACCAGTCTCTCTGTCCATGTGCAGCAAAACCTGGACAGCAGTCAGGTTTGTGCTATTAAAGTGTCGGTAACATTCATGTAACAGCACGGCCAGGCACTGCACATTTCACAGTTAAATCATGAGCTCATTCAACACCACAAGCTGGTTACATGATATGTGGAAGCCATTCTGCCCATCTAAATGACTGAACAAAAGCAGGGACAGCGCATTCAATCGTGCTGCCTGTTCTCCAGGAAGAGGAGGGCTCCGGTCAGTACATTGAGCTGCTGAACAGGAACAGGTAGAGCCCAATCAGACACTTGATACTGTTCCATGGGGACAGGAGGAGGCTATTAAGCCCCTTAAGACATTTATATGGGAACATGTGGGTGTCATTGATGCTCCAACCTGAAAAACCAAAGAAGCAGAGACTGCACTCATAGACGGATCACGATTTTCCTCGTGGCTCCATTGCCTGCGGGACACTTGAAAATTTCGCCGGCAGTGAGGAAGGAAACCAAATGTTTTGTACCAAGTATCAAAGAGGCATCTTCCATTTCCGAGAAGACACACCCATGTTCTCAATGGGGGTCAGAAGCTGATGGAAATAGTTAACTGTTTTAGCATGAAGTTATTGTGGCTCCTGTCGGGATTGTGAATTACATGATGTTCATAATGTGTGGAGAGGTTAGTCAAAGGCTGACTCTCTCTATCTCTCTCTCTCAATCAAAATGGGGAGTAGCGTGGGGTGAGAGGAACGTTCCCAGAGACTTTTGAAAAATCGACGATCATGTAAACCTAGTAATAAACAAGCCATGGAATTTATCACCGTATCACTGTGTGTTTGGAATATAATGAGTGACTGTCCACCCCCTTACGGTTCAATGCAATAATGTCTTATTCCCTCAAAGCGCTACACATTAATCCTCATGCACTCCCGATGGTACAATCATCCCAACAATGAGTCTGGTGAAACTCCTTTACACTCTTTCTGCCATTAGGATTATTCCTTACAAAAGAGAGAACGTCTGTCCACAAAAACCCAAATACTATCTCATCAACACTCTCAGGGTTAATCGCAATAATTCTGTTCCCTCACTTAGCTGTCTCAGCTTGTTTCCTGTGCTGTAAAAAGCCATTACTTCTCTCTCACTGGGAATGATGTGGAATTTAGGCATTCCTTACATTTGTACGTCAGCATCAATAAAGTCATCACTAGAGGTGCCGATGGAGATGAATATCACTCTCGGAGGGAGACTCCAATGTAAAGACTTCACCCGAAACAGGTAATGGTCACCTACCTGAATGGAAATGACTTGCAGGGACATGGAAATCAAGCAGAGGAAGGTGCGATCTTTTCGTTTGTTCTGCTCTCACGGGATGTGTGCAGCCCTGGTCAGACCAGTATGTTATGCTGATCCTGAACTGAGGGCTGGTTCAACTGTTCCACAGGTCAGTACCAAGTAAAACACACCGCAGTGCGTTTGCAGTCACACAGAGACCTGACCAGGGAAGGATGACCCATTGACGTCTCTACAAGACATGAGGCAAACAGATAGGCTTTATTTAAAACAAGTGGTGATGAATTAATTTGCATTCCATCAACTTCCTTCATGAGACACCAAAAGATTATTATTCTGTGCCGCTTGATGATGACCACCATGCACTGTCTGTCCATCTGACAGATTCTGTGGAGAGGAAAAATTAACCATCTCAAGTGCAAATATTTTGTGACGTAAGATTACTTAGAAGAGACTTGAAACGGTTATATCTGGATTTACCAAAGGCACAAATGGTGAATTATTCAGCAGTTGCACTGAGGCTGAGAAGGCGACTGAAATATCCTGGTAGTGGTCTTGGGCAGGATTGGTGAGTGGGGAGAATATTTAGGAATGTAAATCTGAATGGAGAAAAAAGATCATTGAGTTTAAGAACAGTCTGGTTTCTCCTCGCATATTGTTGAGTAAGTTGTGAATAGTAATTTGATAGTTATAATTTGTAAGGAATAACATTTTTGACTGTATCTGAAAATGATGACTTCCAAATTGTAAAATTTGAATGTGAACAGCAATTCAGTTCAACTCAGTTTAATGGTGAGATGGAATGACTTACCAGGAACACCAACTGTAGCGAGGATGGGATAGTAACCACCTTGAATAATCCAAAGGATACCTTCGATCCGTGATGCTAATGATATCCAAGGCTGAGAAAGGTAGTAAAGACCCCAGGATAAACTCCTGTCTGTTGGAACATTCCAGTCTAATGTTCTCAGATTATGAACCATTATTGGAAAATTCCAGTCTATTGTTCTCAGATTCTGATCTCTCGAGCTGCTGATCTCTGTTAGTCCAGTTGTTGATGCTCCCGCCCATACTGGGATAACACATTGAACTGAGTCCTTAATTAATAGAAGAGGCAAACCCTCCAGTGACACATCTCGGATCCACAGAGACTGACGTTAATCACAGTCACTGAACAAATAGCTCCAGCCAACGCCTTTCAATTCAATATTGTTTTATTAAAATTCAAAACAATAATTCAAACTTTCGCATTCTGGATGGGATTTGTATGGGTGACTGATGGAACAAATCTTGAGGCTGGTAGATCAATTGAGTATAACGATCAATCTGCCTTGATGCAGGAGAAATGCCATACGTTTATCAGAATGTAAACATGCTTCGCTGTTTATAAATGGAAACATACATTCTGTAACTACTGACCAAGCGTTATAATTTCAATAAAACATTGAGACAATTTTTATAGTTCATGATCTGAGGGGAATGTTTGTCTGAGAAACGTGGGGTTATAACAGACAAACGGCATGGCTATGTTAATAGAGAATTGTAAGTGACAAATACAATTCAGTTTGTTATTCCAAGTTCTGAGAGAGGCAGATGAGGCCTGTGCTATTGATGTTAGCGATTTTACTGAACTGTGATGAAGTGTCATTTACTGGACTTCAATTACAGTGTGATTATGGCAATGTGGAGGAGACAGAAAACAGAGAGAATTGGGGGACATGGCAGTTCCGACTGGAGGGAGGGGCAATAATATTCCCCAGTCATCAGTATTGGAATGTTACCCTTTATAATTCACATGAAAAACAGATTCAAAGCTACATTTAAAGTGAGGAATTTGGAGTAAAATCTGATTATTGAACACAAAATACGGTCAAAATGATGTTCTGTCCACATTAAACTATGAAAAATACAAAGAGATAAGATACACTCATAATATTGAGCTACATAAATTGAAATGTGTATTACAAAACCAGGGAAGTGGTGTGCAATCTTTCTCAATCATTATTTGGCCCACAGCTGAGATGCTATTTTGCCCTCTGTCAGTGATCCACCTCATTGAGATTCTCTGGGGCAGTATCTCCGTATCGAGCAGAATTCTCAGTTCCTGCTGCTGTTCACCCAGTCTGTTTAAATTAAACTACCTTCCCACCGTAAAAGAAAAAAAATCACTTGGCCTTTTGGACACTGTTTAACTGTCAGCAACTCAGCTCTGTGATAAATGCTCTGGGAGCACAGCCAGTATCCGCACAGTGCTCACAGGGAATGGCATTAGATAAAGGCCTTGCCGTCCGTGAGAATTTCTATATAAGACTTCCATTTTCTGTCTGTTCCTGTCTATCTCCCCTCATGCTGTCTTCTGATCCATCCAACTCACCCTCGTTTAACATCCTTCCAATCACTCCATGTTTCCAAATTGTGCATTTGTACAGCCTGATGTTCATCTGGAACAACACAACTATTATAGAACAAGCCAAACAGAGAACAGCCAGAGAATTCCTAGAGGCATGGCACTCATCCACAGATTCAATCAATAAGCAAAGCGACCTGGACCCAATATACCAGCCACTGCAGCGGACAGTTGGAACTGACAACCGGAAGCGACAGAGACAAACCACTATAAATGCTGGAGAAAACATCACAGAAGCGCTTCACAGGAGGCTCCCAAGCACTGAGGAGGTCACCTAGACAGGGGACGAAATGTCTACAACACATATTCCCAGCTTATCGAACAGAATCACAGCAACGAGCACCCTAGCTACAAATCTTTTCACAAATGTTGTGGCCATTTTGGAGAAATTGATAGAGCAGGGAAAGGACTGATCGTTGTAGGGTTTAGATGCTTCATTAAGTACAAGGAAGGTGCGAAAAGTGGCTGGGGTGGGGGGAGGGTGGCATTGTTAATCAAAGACAATATTACTTTGGCAGAAAGAATGCTTGATAAGGAATCGTCTACTGAGTTAGTATGGGAAGAGATTAGAAACAAAAACGGAGAGGTCACCCTGTTATCAGTTCTTTATTGCCCTCTGAAAAGTTCCAGAGATGTAGAGTAAGGATTACAAAGGTGATTCTGAATAGGAGCGAATATAACAGTAGTTGTTATGGAGGACTTTAGGTTTCCAAATATTGACTGGAAACGCGACAGCTCCATTACTTTATATGAGTCAGTTTTTGTCCAGTGTATACAGAATGGTTTCCTGACACAGTATGTACATCGGCCAACAAGGTACAAGGCCAAATTGGATTTGGTACTGGGTAATGAACCAGACTAGGTATTAGATTTGGAGGTAGATGAACACTTGGCTGATAGTGACCACAATTCTGTTATGTTTATCTTAGCGATGGAAAGGGACAGATATATGCCGCAGGGCAAGGCAAATATGATGCGATTAGGAAAGGTTATAGGATACATAGGATGGGGAAGGAAACTGCAGGAGATGGGCACAATTTAAATGTGGAGCTTTTTTAAACATAAACTACTGTGTGTCTTTGATAAATTAATGCATGTCAGGAAAGGAGGAAGTGGTCCAGTGAGGCTGCTGTGGTTGAATCTCTTGTCAAGAGGAAGACGTTGAATCTCTTGTCAAGAGGAAGAAGGAGGCTTATGTGAAGATGAAACGTGAAGGCTCAGTTTGGATGCTTGAGAGTTACAAGTTTTCCTGGAAGGACTTAAAGAAAGAGATAAGAATAGCCAAGAGAGAGCATGAAAAGCCTTTGGCAAGTAGGATCCAGGAAAAACCTCAAGCTTTCTATCAGTATGTCACGAATAAAATAATGACCAAATTAAGATTAGGGCCAATCAGGGACAGTAGTGTGAAGTTGTTTGTGTAGTCCAAGGAGATAGGACAAGCACTAAATAAATATTTGAATCAGTATTCACAATGGAAAGACAATGCTGCCGAGGCCTATATGGAGTAAAGGCTATTAGACTAGATGGGATGGATGTTCGTAAGGTGGAGATGTTAGCAATTTTGGAGAGTGTGAAAATAGATAGGTCCCCTGGGCCAGATGGAATTAATCTGATGATTCTCTGAGAAGTTATGGAGGAGGTTATAGAACATTGGTTCGAATCTTTACATCGCCACTGTCTACAGGAATAGTGCCAGAAGACGGAACGATAGCAAATGTTGTCCCTTTGTTCAAGAAATGGAGAAGAGACAACCCTGGTAATTATATACCAGGCTTACTTTGGTTATCGGAAAATTGTTGGTAAGGATTATAAGAGATAGGATTTATTATCATCTAGAACGGAATCATTTGATTTTGAATAGTCAACAAGGTTTGTGAAGGGTATGTCATGCTTCACAAATCTTAATGAGTTCATTGAGAAGGTGACCAAAAGGTGGATGAGGGTAAAGTGGGGCATAAGGAATTCAGTAAAACATTTGATAGGTCCCCCAAATTAGACTATTGCAGAAAATATGGAGAGTGTCAGGTTGGAAAAGCAGAACAGATGAGGCAGCGTCCAAGGAGTAGGAGAGTCGATGTTTCGGTTGTAAGCCCTACATCAGGAATCAGTGATCTGGTCTCCAGCATCTGCAGTCTTCACTTTCTCCTAGCTCCTCGGATGCTGCCTGACCTGCTGTGCTTTTCCAGCACCACACTTTCGACTCTGATCTCGAACATCTGTAGTCCTTACTTTCTCCCAGAAAATACGGAGACGTGGAATTGAAGGTGATTTAGTGGTTTGGATCAGAAAATGGCTCGCTGAAAGAAGACAGCGGGTGATAGTTGATGGGGAATGTTCATCCCCGAGTTCAGTCTCTAGTGGTATACTGCAAGGATCTGTTTTGGGCGACTGTTGTTTGTCTTTTTGAAAATGGCCTTAATGAGGGAATGGAAGGATGAGTTAGTAAATTTACGGTTCACAGTAAGGTCGGTGGAGCTGTGGATAGTGCTGAAGAATGTTGCAGGTACTGAGCTGTAATGTTCTATGTTCATGGACCGACAATGGGCTGAATAGCTTCTTTCTGTGATGTAACAATTCTGAGGTACTCTGACCCACAATAAAAGCTTTAGGTGCCTGGAGAGACAAACTGGCCTAGTAAAGGATACACACTGCACAAACATCCATTATCTCTTCCTGTTCTCTGACATGCAGCGGCCTCAAAATGTCTGCCCAAACAAAATAGATTGATTCAAATTCAAGCAGTCAGGAGGACGTTCACACGAGGGGATTGCCATCAGAGGATTCAATGAATAATAAGATTTCAGAATAACACAAATAATAAAATAATAACACAGCAGCATAATAATTGGCAGCAGAGTAAAACTTACAGTTGCAAATAGTTCCAAGTTCAACATTGTGTTCAGGTTTGGTCACCTTGCTATACGAAGGAAGGTATTAAACTGGAACTTTACAGGGATTTTGCCAGGACTCCAGGGTCTGAGTCATGGGGAGAGGTTGGATAAGCTGGGACATTTCTCTGTAGAGCGCAGGAGACTGAGGGGGGCATGAAGTGCTTCGACACGCTAGTCATGGCCCACATCACTTCCAGTCTCCCAGCCTGCCTCGATCCCCTACAATTTTCCTACCAGTGGACGGCGGAGGTCGGTGAAGATTGAAACAAAAAGTATCATAAGTCCCTTTATAGAGTAACATTTTCCATTTTTTTCAACTGGTAGGCTACCGTTCTCTTTTTCGCATCAAAGGTTACAACGTCGCATCCACCCACATTGCTCTTCATTGCCCCGTATTTGCACAGACACTCCACTTGCCTCAGTCACCTTAGAGCTTTTCTTCCATCCTCCTCACCAACTCATAATCCGATATCAATTAATGCCTTCAGCAGGCTTGGAAATATTATATTTGATTCCCTCTAACAAAAGTTCGGTGCGTATTTGAAATAGCTAGAGCCCAAACACTGAATTCTGCTATACCCCCGAGTCCTCTGCTGTAAAAAAAAAAATCGATTTATTCCTACTCACTGTATCCAGTTTGCTCTCCCATTCTAAAACCGTACCCTTCTGTTATCCACAGTCCCATACGATTCGAATTTGCATAGTAGGCTTGTTGCTTTATCAAAAATCTTCCTGAAAATCCAATCGTATTGCATTGATTGCTTCTCCATAGTTTTGCTAAAAGTCAGGTTCTCAAGTATGATTCCCAATTGATAAATCTCTGTTGCCTTTGTCTCAGCCCACTTCTTTCAGTTAAAGTACTTTCTCCATAACGTTTATTTGCTAATTGTATTCTACTCCCTTTTTCTCTCTCACCAGATTAAGCTTTCCTTGTATTGCTGGGAAGATTGATTTTTGCTTTGTTTTCTTCTGTGAAGACATAACTGAAATATTTGCTGCATAGTTCTGCCATTTCCCTCTTCTCCATTCTCTGGTTTCAGACTGTAACGAAGCTGCACGTTCTTTTCCTTGAATTTTGCCATTGATGTACTTTTTGGAGCGGTTACAAGTTCACTCTTATTACCGTTCTGCATATAGAGTGTTCTGAAACCCATCAATTCCTGTCTGAAGCTTCTCAATGATTGACCTTGCACAACCATGTACTCATCAGAAGTACAGCACGGTCTCCATTAGTCCCACTTTTCTACACGAGCCCCATAGCTGGGAATGCTATGACACTTCAAGTGGTCGTCCAAGTACTTTGTAACAGATGTGAGGTTACCCGTGACAACTCCCTCTTCGGTTGTGCATTCCAGACACAAAAACCCTCTGGGTGAAATATGATTCTCAAGTCCCCTCTCAATCTAAAATCATTTACTTTAAGAATGTGCTCCCCTTGTTCTTCTCCCTCTGACTAAAAGGAACAGCTGTTGTCCATCCACCCTGTCCATCCTTCCTGAAGAAGGGCTCATGCCAGAAAGGTCGATTCTCCTGCTCCTTGGATGCTGCCTGACCTACTGCGCTTTTCCAGCAACACATTTTCAACTCCAATGTAAACAACCCGAGATTATCCACCCTCTCTCCATAGCTCATATGCTCCATCTCAGGGAACGTCCTGGTGAATCTCCTCTGCAACTCCCTCCAGTACAATCACATCCTTCCTGTAATTGGCTCCCAGAACTATACAGAGTATTCCATCTTGGCCTAACCAAAGTTCTGCAGAGCTCTTATAATCTGTGCCTCGATGAATAAAGGCTATGCTTACGCTCCCCTTTGCTTTCTCAACTTGTGTATTAACCTGTCCAGTCACATTCAGGGATGTGTGGAGAAGCTCCCTCTGAGCTCCCTAGTGTGCTGCCATTCACCTAGTACTCCGCTGTCTGCTTCCTTCTTCCAAAGTGCATCACCTCATATTTATCAGCGTTGCATTCCATCTGCTATTGATCTGTCCATCTGACCATTCCATCTGTATCTTCCTGTAACATAAGACCTTCCTCCTCACTGCCAACCACCCGGTCAATCGTTGTATCAAACACAAACTTAGTTATCACACTCTCCCCACCACTCGTCCATATTTACAGATGCGCCATTTTTGAATACCACAAATGATAAGGTTATAGATCACACAACACCAGGTTATAGTCCAATATGTTTATTCGGAGGCACTAGCTTTCGAAGTGCTGCTCCTTCATCAGGTGGCTGTGCGCTTTGAAAGCTCGTGCCTCTGAATAAACCTGGTGTGTGTTATTTTTAACATTGTCCACCCCAGTCCAACACAGGCACCACCGAATCACAAATAATAAGTGTCACAACATTGATCCCTATTTTGCATCCTTAGACATCGGCCTCCAGTCACACCAACAGGCTTCTACCATCACCCTCTGACTCCTACCACTAAAGTTGATTTAGATGCAACTTGGCAAGTCACTAATGACTCCTACCTATTCCCTGGTTATTCTGTTCTACATGACACACTTGTTGAATACCTGGGGATTCTCCCTAAATCTGTCAGAATAAAGATCTTGGTCAAGCAAGACAAGCATTTCCAAGAACACTCATGAAGTAATTGGTGGGCGGCACGGTGGCAAGGTGGTTAGCACTGCTGCCTCACAGCGCCAGAGACCCGGGTTCAATTCCCGCCTCAGGCGACTGCCTATGTGGAGTTTGCACGTTCTCCCCGTGTCTGCGTGGCTTTCCTCCGGGTGCTCCGGTTTCCTCCCACCATCCCAGGGACAGGTGAATTGGCCATACTGAATTGCTTGTAGTGTTAGGGAAGGGGTAAATGTAGGGGTATGGGTGGGTTTCGCTTCGGCGGGTCGGTGTGGACTTGTTGGCCCGAAGGGCCTGTTCCTACACTGTAATCTAATCTAATCTAATCTAAACTTGCCGTGCCAGCAGGTTTCCATGCTCCTGTATTAGTCAGTCCTCTCCGAGTCAAGACTTTCCTCCTTATGGCCTTAAATGGCCTGTCCCATATCCTGACATTATTTGCCTTAAATGTAGAGTAGACAGCCAGATAAACATCCTGTTTATTTCCACCTTGTCATATGTTTAGTGAATTTTCTAAATTTCACTGAGATCACCTCTCTTTCTTTGAAACCCTAGAGAACACAGGCCGAGTTTCTGCATCAGACAATCTCGCCATCTGAAGGACAAACCTGGAGAATGTCTATTGCACTTCCTCTGTGGTCAATATATCTTTCTCAGATAAGGTCACCAAAACTGTACACAATACTCCAGGTACAGGCTCACCAACCCTGTACACAATACTCCAGGTACAGTCTCACCAACCCTGGACACAATACTCCAGGTACAGTTTCACCAACCCTGTACACAATACTTCAGGTACAGTCTCACCAAATCTGTACACAATATTCCAGGTACAGCCTCACCAACCCTGTACACAATACTCCAGGTACAGTCTCACCAACCCTGTACACAATACTCCAGGTACAATCTCACCAATACACTATGAAACTACTTCAGCATTTTGTTGCATCGATATTCTGATTCCTTTCATTGAAGGTTAAACCAACTTTAACTTTCCACTTACATATATTCTTCCAAATACCTTTCAAATGTTCCGAAGTTATCAAGTATGATTTCCTTTCAGAAATGTATACTGATTCTCTCCAATGTTGCTGTTAATTTCCAAATATCCAATATCGCATCCTGTCCCATAGATTCCAAACGTTTCTCTACAGGTGTCAAGTTAATTGGTCTGCATTTTTTCACACTATCACTTTTTCCGTGTCTAGATGCCTGAATCCATTCCATTCATCTCCCTACCATGCTTGGATCTCGCTTATTACCTTCCATTTATCTACATTGGCTTTCCAGCCTCAAGAATGTACAGGAAAATAAAAGACAGTCATCGATAGTGCAATTAATACTTTTATTGTTGATTTATTTCTGACACTTTGAAATGAATTACATCTGTTTCGTTCGACATGGCACTGCTCCATCCAGCTGCATGTTCAAGTATTATCTTGGTACTGATATGAATTGTCTTTGTGTCTTTAGTTCCACCAGTGCTATATGCTCACGTGGTATTTCTGGGTGATTTTCTGGATCTTCCTCCATGAAGACAGATGCAAAGTAACTGGTTATTTCTTGGCCATTTCCCTGTTCTCCACAATAACCTCTCCTCTCCCGATTACAAATTTCCACATTTGACCTTGCTTCTATTTTGTTTCCTTTGAAATACATATGTAGACTTATGCAGTCTTTGTGTTCCTGTTTGTTAGCATGTATGTTCGCTTTTTGATTTCCTTATCAGTTTCATGGCCCTCCTTTTCTGGACTGTAAATTTCTTACATTTCTCAGGATTCCATAATGTCTGGAATTCTTCTGAAGTCACTTCATATGATTAATATAATCTTTAATTTGTTATGTTAACCAACATTAAGTCACTTTCTCACTCTTGGGTGTTTTTACCATAAAGAAATTGACTTTTGCTTCAGACTTTGCAGTATTTCTAGAAACGCATATATCCAAGAACATTTCAAGAGGGCAGAAAAGAGGTTTCGGGGCCCTGGCTGATAGTGCGGGGCCCTGCATCATCGCTGGCCATGGGTGAGGTCCCGGATGATTGGAGGACAGGGAATGCTGTGCTCTTTCTCAAGAAGGGCGACAAAGAAAAACCTGGGAACTGTAGACCAGTAATCCGAACATCTGTAGTTGGTAAGGTACTTGAGAAGATTCTGAAAGATAAGATAAACATACATTTGGAAAGGCAGGGTATGATTAGGAGCAGTCAGCACGGCTTTGTGTATGGAGATCATTGCTGACAAATTTATTAGAGTTCTTTGATGAAAAGTGACCAGCAACGTTGACGGGGGCAGGGTGATATGTATAGTCCAATTGATTTTAGCAAGGCCTTCAATAAGGGTTGTCATGGAACGCTGCTCTGGAAGGTTAGATTGGATGGAATTGAATGGGAACAGGGCAAATTCGATACAAAATTGTCTTAATGGTAGGAAGCAGACAGTTGTAGTGGAAGGATGCTTGTTGGACCGGAGGCCTGTCACTAGTGGAGGGCCTCAGTGTTTGGTGCTTGGACCATTACTGTTTGTTTTATATATAATGATTTAGTTTTGAATGTACAAGGCATGATTATTAAGATTGTAGATGACATTAGATAATGTGCTATCGTGGACAGTGAGGAAGGTTGTCAGACATTGCAGCAGGACCTTAATCAGCTGAGGAAGTGGGCCAAGAAATGGCAAATGGAGTTGAATGTGGATAAATGTGAGTTCTTGCATTTTGCAAAATCAATTCAAGGTCGGAGTTTCATGGTGAATGGTTGTGCCTTAAGGGTTGTAGTGGAACAGCCAGGCCCTGGAATTCAGGTGCACGGTTCTCTGAAAGTTGATTCAGACATAGACAGGACAGTGAGGAAGGCTCATGGCACACAGACCCTCATCAGTCAGGGCATTGAATATCGAAGTTGGGGAGTTATGTTGCAGTTATACAGCATGCTGGTGAGGCCATACTTGCAGCATTATATTCAGTTTTGTTCACTTTGTTAAGGGAAGGATGTTATTAAACTGGAAAGACTGCAGAGGAGCTTTACAAGGATGTTGCCAAGGGCTCAACGGTCTGAGTTTTAAGGAGAGGTTTGACAAGCTAGGACATTTTACTTTGTCGTGTATGGGATTGAGGGGGAATCTGATGGAAGTGTATAAGATCATGGGAGGCATGGATAGTGAATGCACTCAGTTATTTTTCCCCAAATGTTGGGCAATCCCGGGCTGGAGGGCATCAGTTTAAGGTCATAGGAGAAAGAATAAAAGGGAATATGAGAGGCAACTTCTTTTACACAGAGGGTGGTATGCATATAGAATGAACTGACAGCAGAAATCGTTGAGCCTGGCACATTAACAACAATTAACAGGCATTTGGACAAATACATGGACAGGAAAGGCTTAGAAGGATATCGGGAAAGAGCAGGGAGACGGCGTTAGTGTGAATAGTCATTTTGTCCGGAATGGACTACTTAGGGCCGAAGGGCCTTTCTCTATGCTGCAGGACACTGTAACTCGAACAACCATGGCTTGTCTCTCACTGAATGTTATATTGTACTTTTCAAATTCACTGGAGCTAACTTGACCATCTAGCCTCCAGGCTTCCTCGATGTTTGACTGTAATGTTCAAAATTTCTATATTGCATGCAGATGGTATGTAAAATGCAACATATTAATGTCCTAATTCCTCAAAGCTGCTTCAGAGCAAGGTTAGTAATTAGTTCTCCTGACCACAAAACACCAAATCTAAAATAACCTGATCTCTAGTTTAGTTATTCAACCCACCTGATACACACTTATGGAATTTGTTTTTCACAACACTAGCAGTCACTTAGTTTACGCAGTTTCGATGCAATATGACTCCATGCAGTATTACTGCAGCACCCACGATTATTTGTTACTCATTCACAGGATGAGAGCGTTGCATTTATAACCAGCATTTATTGCCCATGCCTGAGGGCAGTTAAGAGTCAACAGCATTGCCTTGGGTCTGAAGTCACATGCAGGCCAGACCAGGTAAGGACAGCAGTTTCCTTCCCTGAACGACATCAGTGAACCAGATGAGTATTTCCTACATTTGACAATGGGTTACTGGTCATCATAAACGCTTGATTCCAGATACTTATTGAATTCACATTCCACCATCTGCCCTGACAGGATTCAAACTTGGGTACTCAGACATGCCCTGACACTCTGGGTTAAGAGCCCAGTGATAATACCACGAAGCCATTGCTTCCCCTTGCATATACTTACATATCCAATTTCCAGACCTACGATGCAAAATATTTGCGTGACAGTTTTGGTCTCGATATATAACGCAACAATGTTTGCTTCTCCTTGCTATTTGTAAGATCCACCCAAACTGATTCTGTGGAATCTGAGAGACAGGGTCTGTGGCGTTGTTAGTAATGGATTTGGACAAGACATAAAGGGAGACTCGCCGAGACGCTGGGATGATATGAAGAATTGGTCAGCAATACAGGACAAGTATCAACATCCTCCCCGCTCTGTCAGGATAAGTGTTACTATATTGTCTCTGCTCCCTCACACTCACTGTATATCTGTTAAATCACCTACCCCCGAAGAAGGCTCACACAGTCTCTCCAAATAAGGCTCAAGCATGACCACGCTCACGATTGAATTCAGCACCTTCCTTCCCCCACTTTTTCTGTCACTGACACAATAGCCTTGCACACTAATAACACGGCGAGGATACAACACTATGGACAGACTCCATCCTGACATCTCACCCTTCCCCCTCCACCTACACCAGCACGAACAGCAGGGCTACCCATTCCCACCCTTACTTCTTCCCTGCCCTTCTCCCATTCCAGGAGGAACAGCCTGGAATAGGACAGAAAGGGCCAAGCCGGGTGATGGAGTGCCTGACATCCGTTCCCTCATCCCCCTATCCCGACATTTGGGTAGACCCTGGTAGAAGTCGGAAAGGACCAGAAGGCCTTGTGTGGAAATTCTGAAACATCCACGTCCCACCATCCGAGTAAGGAGCAATATTCAGTAAAGAACAATTCTCAATTTAAACCCACTGGCAGTTCCAACCTCATCTCTCTCACTCGCAAAAGAACAGCTGCTCCATTGCACAGAGATGCAGGCAGTGAAATACACAGAAGTATTGGTAAACACCACAATATACTAACATGCACAATGCATACAAGGAGATAGGCATACACACACATAGAAGCACACTGAGACATATACAGTTACACACAAATAGACAGAAACACAGATAGAAACACAAAGGCTGATACACAGACAGACAGATGTAGTCACAAAAATACACATATAACAAGCACATGGACACACACACACACACACACATATACATACACACAAATACACAGACACTGGTGTCATTAAGACACAAATAAATAAGTTCTTGATTTATAAGGAGATCAAGAATTCTGGGGAGATGGTAGGAGAATGGTGTTGAGGAACATATAAGAAATGATCGAATGGCATGTCAGACTTGATGGGCCAAATGGCCTAATTCTGTTCCTTGCTTTAATGCTTGTGTGGTGTTATTCTATCTGGTATTCTCTTCCGGAGACAGCAGTAGAGGCTGGGTTGGATACATATTTGATTGGAAAGAGTCATTGGTATTGTGGAACAGAGCTGGAGGTCGGAATGGTTTCTGTCTATTCGTAGCTATTGTGTCCTTATCTCAGAAAAGGGGCATTCATTTGATGTGAGGCTAAGGCAGATTTAAAATAATGGGTCCCACAGTGAAATCAGGATGTGCCCTTCCCTTTAGTGTTGTGCTACCTGTGGTATCCTCATCCTCAGAGAGCAGTGAAGACTCGGTTATTGAAGATATTCTAGGCTGAGCTCGACTGATCTTTGCTGGACAGGAGAGTCAATGTTTATTGGGAACAGACAGGAGAGGAATAGTTAGACACAATCGGATCTGACATGAGCATTCCGAATGGTACAGCCGAATGGCCAACTGCCGCCCCTACCCCATGTGTTGTTCCCTCGATCCATCCCTTGAGTCTGTTACCGGGTAGAGGACCACCTCATTCAGCTACACATTTCGTTACCATGAGAGGGGAAGAGACCATTCTGCCCGTCAAAGGAGTTACACAGGAATATAGAATGAAGTAATTCAGCTCGCTGAGTACATTGCACAGCCCAGGAGGAGGCCATTCAACTGCTGCATAGGAACAGGGATGCTGTCCCTAACAGGAAATAGACAGTAGAGATAAATGAATATTTTTACCAATATATAACTGTTTTTGCCTCAGAGATCACTGTGGGGTCATCAATGATCCATAGTCTATGTCAAATATCTGAACGAAGGGATTGAATGGATATCATTCGATATATCTTCGAATGGAGATAGTGAATCTTCATTGTGATATAGACAGGGAAAGTTAGTGAGCAAACCTTCATCAAAAATAATATAACATGAGCTTTCTATTGTGGTAGGAAGGAATGAACAGGAGGAAACAATTTAAATGGAGAGAGATCACAGAACTCTGTGATGCAGATATTTTTCATATTCCTGGTACATGAATCATATGAAGTCTGTCTGCAGATGCTGCAAGTGACTTGGACGGTAAGTGAAATGATGATGTTTGTGGCCACGGGTATTGTGTTTAATCGGGAATGTTTTACTGCATCTGTACAGGGCATTACTGAAACCACATCAGATACACTGGGTGCAGTTTTGATCCTCTGAACTAAAAAAAGATATAATTCCTTTCGTGGATTTTCAAAGATGCTTCCCTTCATTCATTCCTGAAATCAAAGCCTTTTGTTATCGGGGATTATCTGTTTAGGTCTTCGATGAGAAATCTTATTGAACCACGGTTTTCAGAAAAGTGTATCAGCTGGATACATATTTTCTCTTGTTAAGGAGGCTAAAGCTGGAGAATATTTTTATGAATGAGATGTATTGATATTAACACAAATATTATGAAGATATGAACCCATTTTTAAAAATTACGCAGACACATATAAACATGTCATCAAATTATAAAGCGGGCACCTTTATTTTGATAATGAAAGACACTGTGCATAACAACAGCAATGATGCTGCATACAGCATACAGTCCATTATCATCCATTCCAGAGCATGTTCATGGAGAGTAAATATGGCCCAGTTTGGTGTTCAGTTGACATTATGGTATTTTTCCACACAGGGAGGGAGAAAAATATTACCTGCCTCAGAAGCAGCAGCCAATTACTCTCTCTGTCTCTGACTGTGTTCTGCCTGAAAACAAGGTGTTAGAGCAGAAAATCCCTGCGTCATCTTTACCTCTCGTGGAGGCTTCCTGATGAGGATTCATAGGAATCTCTCCACTGCCCGAAGCAAAGAGAATTCAGCCAAATCCAACTGTTCTGGGGAAAAATCCCATTACCAGACAGAATAATTTCAATGGCCGAAAAACATTTGAGACACTCGATCATTTTACTATTTGTTCAGAGTTCAACTTTGTGTGTCTCACACTTTTCTAGGAAATTACCCAGCCTGAGACCTAAATCATTGGACACATGACTAAACGGGTTACGTTTGAAATTTGCTTTCACCCGGAGGTGTGGGAAAAGGGATTAGTGACCCTCGAACATTGGTCAGAACATGAACAAGAGATTCTCAAAGGGCTGTAAAAGTGTGAATTCCCTTCCCAAGAAGTTTGTGATGCCTGGATATTTCCATTTATTAAAAATTGTGTATATTAAACATTTGACAGACAAACGAATGTAGATAAATGGCACACAGACAGATAACTGTTGTTGAGACGATAATCAGAACTTAGTGCTTGGTGGAGCAGTGACAGTGTCTCATGACCAACTCCTGCTCCTCAGTCCTATGTTCCTATGTTCCATTCAGCCCCTCACAGCTCCTGCAAGGAGCAGATGGGGGCCACTTGCTCCAAATACCTGGTCCACTGCAATACAGGATCTCACTCAATCCCTCGCAACTGTCACACACAGATTGGTATGGATTGGAAAATGTTATTTGGAAGTGCAGGCTGGGTTCGAAAGATGTCTCTGGTCTGTTTACAGAGTGCCCCCTCTCTGCAACTTGTGCTTCATTTGTTGGTCTTGGTCTAGACCAAGATTCATTATGAATAAAGCCCCATATCTCACTCAGAGATGACTCAAAAATGCTTTGCTCTCTCTGAGTGCAACATTCAATAACAGAACGTCCAGGAAAATTACAACCGTTTACTTTGCAAATAAAGAAAATGAGAACATAAGGAACAGGATAAGGTATTTCGGACAGTCAAGCCATTGTATACAATATTGGCTGATCTGCTGTAAACATTAACTCCTCTTCAATGCCCAATTCTTCACACCCCTCAGCTCTCTGACAGGTCAACTAGCCATCTACCGCCTCTTTAAATAGTTTCAGTGATGTAGCTCCCTTAATTCTCTAGTCCAGACAATTCCTGACAGTGATGACCCTCGGTGAGAGGACAACACTCCCTACAAATACGCTATCACCTATTGATATGAACAAGAGGTGAACATAGGGGCTCAGGAAAGAGTGAATGGCCTTGATATCAAGGCAGTATTTGACTGAGAATGTCATCGGGACCACCTACTTATTTGAGCAGAATGGGAATCAGGGGTAACCTGCCACTGGTTGGGATCTTTCAGAGCACAGAGGAAGATGTTTGTGGGCGGTGGCAGACTATCCTCTCAATCCCAGATCATCTCTTCAGGAGATCCTCAGGTTACTTTCCTCAGTGCAAACATCTTCAGCTCCTTCGTCGACATCTACGCACCCGCACCCCTGGCACCCCACATCCATCATGAGATCAGCGGCGGGGTGATCACTGAAGATCACACAATGTTCAGAACATTTTGTCCCTCCTCAGCTCCTGAACCAGTCTCTGTGTCCATGTGCAGCAAGACCTGGACAGCAGTCAGTTTTGTGCTGTGAAAGTGTCGGTAACATTCATGTAACAGCACGGCCCGACACTGCATATTTCCACAGTTAAAAAAGGATCTCATTCAGCATCTCAAGCTGGTTACACGGATATGTAGAAGCCATTCAGCCAATCTAAATGACTGAACAAGAAGAGTGACAGCCCATTCAATCCTGCTGTCTGTTCCCCAGGAAGAGAAGTGGTCTGGTCAGTACATTGAGCTGTTAAACAGGAACAGGCAGAGCCCAATCAGACACTTGAACCTATGGAACGAGGACGAATCCAATCCTGAAAGTGGACTTGGGCAGGATTGGTGAGTGGAGAGAATATGTAGAAATGTAAATCTGAATGGAGAGAAAAGATCATGGAGATTAAGAACAGTCTGGTTTCTTCTCGCGTACTGTTGAGTAAGTTGTGAATAGTAATGTGATAGTTATAATTTGTAAGGAATAACATTTTTGACTGTATCTGAAAATGATGACTTCCAAATTCTAAAATTTAAATATGAACAGCAATTCAGTTCAAATCAGTTTAATGGTCAGATGGAATGACTTACCAGGAACACCAACTGTACCGAGGATGGGATAGTAACCACCTTGAATAATCGAAAGGATACCTTCGATCCGTGATGCTCATGATATCCAAGGCTGAGAAAGGTAGTAAAGACCCGAGGATAAACTCCTGTGTGTTATAATATTCCAGTCTAATGTTCTCAGATTCTGATCCATTATTGGAACATTCCAGTCCAATGTTCTCAGATTCTGATCTCTTCTTCCCTGTCTCTCGAGCTGCTGATCTGTGTTCGTCCAGTCAATGATGTTCCCACCCATACGGGATAACACATTGAACCTAGTCCTTAATTAATAGAAGAGGCAAACCCTCCAGTGACACATTTACGATCCACAGAGACGGACATCAATCACAGTCACTGAACAAATAGCTCCAGCCAACAATTCAATATTTTATTAAAATTCAAAACAATGATTCAAACCTTCACATTCTGGATGGGATATGTGAGGGTGACTTATGGAACAAGCCTTGAGGCTGGTAGATGAATTGAGTGTTACCATTTAATCTGCCTTGGATGCAGGAGTAATGCCATAAGTTTATCAGAATGTAAACATGTTTCTCTGTTTATAAGTGAAAGCATACATTCTGTAACTAGTAATCAAGCATTATAATTTCAATAAAACATTGAGACAATCTTTATAGTTCATGATCTGAGGGGAATGTGAGTCTGAGAAACATGGGGTTATAACAGACAAATGGCATGGATATGTTAACAGAGAATTGAACGTGACAAATGCCATTCAGATTGTTATTCCAATTTCAGAGAGAGGCAGATGAGGCCTGTGCTGTCGATGTTATCTATGTTAGTGAACTGTGATGAAGTGTCATTTACTGGACTTCAATTACAGTTTGATTATGGCATTGTGGAGGAGACAGAAAACAGAGAGAATTGTGGGACATGGCAGTTCAGACTGGAGGGAGGGACAATAATATTCATCAGTCAACAGTATTGGAATGTTACCCTTTATAACTCATATGAAGAAAAGATTCAATGATACATTTAAAGTGAGGAATGAGGAGTAAAATCTGATTACTGAACACAAAATACCGGAAAAAAATGATTTTCTGTCCATACTAAATTATGGAAAGTACAAAGAGATAAGATACACTCATGATAGTGAGCTACATAAATTGAAATGTGTATTACAAAACCAGGGAAGTGGTGTGCAATCTTTCTCAATCATTATTTGGCCCACAGCTGAGATGCTGATGTCCCCTCTGTCAGTGATCCACCTCATTGAGATTCTCTGGCGCAGTATCTCAGTATCGAGCAGGATTCTCAGTTCCTGCAGCTGTTCACCCAGTTTATTTAAATTTAGCCACCTTCTAATTGCAAAAACAAAAAATCGCCTTTTGGGCTCTGTTTAACTGTCAGCAACTCAGCTCTGTGATATTATTGGAGATAAATGATCTGAGGCCACAGCCAGTTTCCGCACAGTGCTCACAGGGTATGGTACTAGATAAAGGACTTGCAATCCGCGAGAATTTCTAAATAAAACTTTCATTTTCTGTCTGTTCCTGTCTATCTCCCCTCATGCTGTCTTCTGATCTATCCAACACACCCTCGTTTAACATTCCTCCAATCACTCCCTGTTTCCAAATTGTGCAGTTGTACAGCTTGATGTCCGACTGGGACAACACAACTATTATAGGACAAGTCAAACAGAGAACAGCCAGGGAATTCCTAGAGGCATAGCACTCATCCACAGATTCTATCAACAAACACATCGACCTGGACCCAATACACTGACCATTGCAGTAGACAGCTGGAACTGACAACCGGAAGCGGCAGAGACAAACCACTATAAATGCCGGAGGAAAGATCACAGAAGCGCTTCACAGGAGGCTCCCAAGCACTGAGGATGTCACCGAGACAGGGGACGAAACGTCTGCAACACAAATTCCCAATTCGGCGAACAGAACCACAACAACGAGCACCCGAGCTACAAATCTTTTCACAAATGTTGTGGCCATTTTGGAGAAATGGATAGAGCAGGGACAGGACTGATCGGTTGAGGGTCCGGGGTTTCGATGCTTCATTAGGAACAAGGAAGGTACTGAAAGTGGCGGGGGCGGGGGTGGCATTGTTAATCAAAGACAATATTCCGTTGGCAGAAAGGATGTTTCATAAGGACTCGTCTACTGAGTTAGTATGGGAAGAGGTTAGAAACAAAAACTGTTGACAGTTCTATATTGCCCTCTGAAAAGTTCCAGAGATGTAGAGTAAGGATTACAAAGATGATACTGGATAGGAGCGAAAATAACAGAGTAGTTGTTAGAGAAGACTTTACCTTTCCAAATATTGACTGGAAACGCTACAGTTCAATTACTTTATATTGGTCAGTTTTTGTCCAATGTGTGCAGAATGATTTCCTCACACAGTATGTACATTGACCAACAAGGTACAACGCCAAATTGGATTTGGTACTGGGTAATGAACCAGACTAGGTATTAGATTTGGAGGTAAGTGAACACTTGGCTGATAGTGACCACAATTCAGTTGTATTTCCCTTACCGATGGAAAGGGACAGGTCTATACCGCAGGGCAAGTGTTATCGCTAGGGGAAAGGCAATTATGATGCGATTAGGACAGGTTTATAGGATACATAGGATGGGGAAGGCAACTGCAGGAGATGGGCACAATTTAAATGTGGAGCTTTTTCAAACAACGGCTACTGCGTGTCTTTATAAGATTATATCTGTCAGGAAAGAAGGAAGTGGTCAAGTGAGAGTGCTGTGGTTTACTGAAGAATTTGAATCTCTTGTCAAGAGGAAGAAGGGGGCTTATGTAAAGATGATACGTGAAGGCTCAGTTTGGATGCTTGAGAGTTACAAGTTATCCTGGAAGGACTTAAACAAAATGCTAAGAATAGCCAAGAGAGAGCATGAGAAGTCTTTGGCAAGTAGGATCCAGGAAAACCCTCAAGCTTTCTATCAGTGTGTCACGAATAAAAGAATGACCAAATTAAGATTAGGGCCAATCAAGGACAGTAGTGTGAAGTTGTCTGTGTAGTCCAAGGAGATAGAACAGGCACTAAATAAATATTTGAATCAATAATCACAAGGGAAAGACAATGCTGCCGAGGCCTATATGGAGTACAGGGCTATTAGACTAGATGGGATTGAGGTTCGTAACGTGGAAATGTTAGCAACTTTAGACAGTGTGAATATAGATAAGTCCCCTTGGCCAGATGGGATTAAACCTAGGATTCTCTGAGAAGTTAGAGAGGAGGTTTCACAACCATTGTTTCGAATCTTTACATTGCCATTGTCTACAGGAATAGTGCCAGAAGACTGGACAATAGCAAATGTTGTCCCTTTGTTCAAGAAATTGAGCAGAGACAACCCTGGCAATTATATACCAGGCTCACTTTGGATATGAGTAAAGTGCTGGAAAGGAGTGTAAGAGATAGGATTTATTATCATCTAGAAAAGAATAATTTAATTAGGGATAGTCAACAAGGTTTTGTGAAGGGTATGTCATGCCTCACAAATCTTAATGAGTTCATTGAGAAGGTGACCAAACAGGTGGATGAGGATAAAGTGGGGTATAAGGATTTCAGTAAAACATTTGATAAGTCCCCCATGTTAGGCTATTGTAGAAAATATGGCGAGTGTGGTTTTAGAAAAACAGAACAGATGAGGCAGCGTCCAAGTAGTCGGAGAGTCGATGTTTCATTTGTAAGCCCTTCATCAGGAATCAGTGTTCTGGTCTCCAGCATCTGCACTCTTCACTTTCTCTAAGTTCCTCGGGTGCTGCCTGACCTGCTGTGCTTTTCCAGCACCACACTTTCGACTCTGATCTCAAACATCTGTAGTCTTTACTTTCTCCTAGAAAATACGGAGCCGTGGATTAACATAGAACATAGAACAATACAGCACACGATGTGCCAAACATTTGTCCTAACTTAAGCACTTATCCAATTGCCGCTTAAAGGTCACCAATGATTCTGACTCTGCCACTCCCACAGGCAGCGCACTCCATGCCCCCACCACTCTCTGGGTAAAGAACCTAACCCTGACATCCCCCCTATACCTTCCACCCTTCACCTTAAAATTATTTACCTTGTAACACTCTGTTGTACCTGGGGATAAAGTTTCTGACTGTCTACTCTATCTATTTCCCGATTATCTTATAAAACTTTATCAAGTCACCCCACATCCTTCGCCGTTCCAATGAGAAAAGGCCTAGCACTCTCAACCTATCTTCGCACGACCTATTCTCCATTCCAGGCAACATCCTGGTAAATCTCTTCTGCACGCTCTACAAAGCTTCCACATCTTTCCTAAAATGAGGCGACCAGAACTGCACTCAGTACTCCAAATGTGGCTTTAGAAAGGTCCTGTACAGCTGCAACATCACCTCACGACTCTTGAATTCAATCCCTCTGCTAATGAACGCTAATACACCATAGGCCTTCTTACAAGCTCTATCCACCTGAGTGGCAACTTTCAAAGATCTATGAACATAGAGACCAAGATCTCTCTGCTCCTCCACCTTCCTAAGAACCCTACCATTAACTCTGTATTCCGCATTTTTATTTGTCCTTCCAAAATGGACAACCTCACACTTGACAGGGTTGAACTCCATCTGCCACTCCTCAGCCCAGCTCTGCATCATATCTAAGTACCTTTGCAGCCGACAACAGCCCTCCTCACTATCCACAACTCTACCAATCTTCGTATCATCTGCAAATTTACTGACCCACCCTTCGACTCCTTCTTCCAAGTCATTATTAAAAATTACAAACAGCAGAGGACCCAGAACTGATCCCTGCGGAACTCCACTTGTAAGTGAGCTCCAGGCTGAATATTTACCATCTACCACCACTCTCTGACTTCGAGCGGTTAGCCAGTTTTCTATCCAACTGGCCAAATATCCCTCTATCCCATGCCTCCTGACTTTCCGCATAAGCCTACCATGGGCAACCTTTTCAAATGCCTTACTAAAATCCATGTACATTACATCCACTGCTTTACCCTCATCCACATGCTTGGTCACCTCTTCAAATAATTCAATAAGACTTGTAAGGCAAGACATACCCCTTGGGGAGAAAGTGAGGACTGCAGACCTACTCCTCACAAATCCGTGCTGGCTGTCCCGAATCAAGCAGTGTCTTTCCAGATACTCATAAATCCTATCCTCAGTACCCTTTCCATTACTTTGCCTACCACCGAAGTAAAACTAACTGGCCTGTAATTCCCGGGGTTATCCCTATTCCCTTTTTTGAACAGGGGCACAACATTCGCCACTCCCCAGTCCCTGGTACCACCCCCGTTGACAGTGAAGACGTAAAGATAATTGCCAACGGTTCTGCAATTTCCTCTCTTGCTTCCCACATAATCCTAGGATGTATCCCGTCAGGCCCAGGGGCCTTGTCTATCCTCAAGTTTTTCAAAATGCCCAACACATCTTCCTTCCTAACAAGTATCTCCTCTAGCTTACCAGTCCGTTTCATACTCTCCTCTTCAACAATACGGTCCCTCTCATTTGTAAATACTGAAGAGAAGTACTCATTCAAGACCTCTCCTATCTCTTCCGACTCAATACAAAGTCTCCCACTACTGTCCTTGATCGGACCTACCCTCGTTCTCGTCATTCTCATATTTCTCACATATGTATAAAAGGCCTTGGGGTTATCCTTGATTCTACCCGCCAAAGAATTTTCATGCCCTCTCTTAGCTCTCCTAATCCCTTTCTTCAGCTCCCTCCTGGCTTTCCTGTATCCCTGCAACGCTCTGTCTGAACCTTGTTTCCTCAACCTTATGTAAGCCTCTTTCTTCCTCCTTACAAGACATTCAACCTCCCTCGTTAACCAAGGTCCCCTCACACGACCATCTCTTTCCTGCCTGACAGGTACACACATATCAAGGGCACGTCGTATCTGTTCCTTGAAAAAGTTCCACATTTCAACAACATCCTTCCCTGACAGCCTGTGCTCCCAATTTATGCTCCTCAGATCCTGTCTTGCAGCATCGTATTAACCATTCCATCAATTGTAAAACCTGCCCTGTTGCACGCACTTATCTCTCTCCATAACCAAGGTGAAAGTCACAGAATTGTGGTCACCATCACCAAAATGCTCACCCACTAACAAGCCCATAACTTGTCCCGGTTCGTTACCAAGCACCAAATCCAATATGGCCTCCCCTCTGGTCGGACAATCTACATACTGAGTTAGAAAAGCTTCCTGGACACACTGCACAAACACCGCCCCGTCCAATCTACTTGATCGAAAGAGCTTCCAATCAATATTTGGGAAGTTGAATTTGCCCATGACTACTACCCTGTGGCTTCTGCAACTTTCCAAAATCTGTTTCCCAATCTGTTTCTCCACATCTCTGCTACTATTGGGGGGCCTATAGTAAACACCCAACAAGGTGACTGCTCCTTTCCTATTTCTGACTTCAGCCCATACTACCTCCAAAGGCAGATCCCCCTCGAACTGCCTTTCTGCAGCCGTTATACCATTTCTAATTAGCAACGCCACCCCCCTCCTTTTTTACCACCTCCCCTATTCTGACTGAAACATCTGTAACCAGGAACCTCCAACAACCATTCCTGTCCCTCTTCTATCCACGTTTCCGTGATGGCCACCATATCGTAGTCCCAAGTACCGATCCACGCCTTAAGTTCACCCAGTTTATTTCTGATACTTCTTGCGTTGAAGTATACACACTTGAGCCCATCTCTGTGTCCGCAAGTATTCCCTGTCAGTGCTACATTCTCCACAACCTCCCTACATTCTTGGACATCCTGAAAAACAGTTAACCTACTTTCTGGACTACAAGTCCTGATCCCATCCCCCTGCCAAATTAGTTTAAACCCCACTGAAGAGTGCTAGCAAACCTACCCCCCAGGATATTGGTGCCCTTCTGGTTCAGGTGCAACCCGTCCTGCTTGTACAGGTCTCACCTTCCCCACAATGCAGTCCAATTGTCCAAATACCTGAAGCCCTCCCTCCGACACCATCCTTGCAGCCACGTGTGCAACTGCACTCACTCCCAATTCCTTGCCTCAGTGTCACGTGGCACCGGCAACAACCCAGAAATGACGACTCTGTCCATTGGAATTGAGGGTGACTTGGCGGTTTGGATCCGAAATTGGCAAGCTGAAAAGAGACAGAGGGTTGTAGTTGATGGGGAATGTTCACCGTCGAGTTCAACTGCTAGTGGTATACTGCAAAAATCTGTTTGGGGGCGACTGTTGTTTGTGTTTTTGAAAATGACCTTAATGAGGGAATGGAAGGATGAGTTAGTAAATTTACGGTTCGCAGTAAGGTCAGTGGAGCTGTGGGCAGTGCTAAAGGATGTTGCAGGTACTGAGCTGTAATGTTCTATGTTCATGCACCTACAATGGGCTGAATAGCTTCTTTCTGTGATGTAACGATTCTGAGGTACTCTGACCCACAATAAAAGCTTTCCGTGACTGGAGAGACAAGCTGGTCCAGTAAAGGATACACACTGCACAAACATCCATCATCTCCTCCTGTTCTCTGATATGTAGCGGCCTCAAAATATCTGCCCAAAAAAATAGATTGATTCAAATTCAAATAGTCAGGAGGACGTTCACACGAGGGGATTGCCATCAGAGTATTTAATGAATAATGAGATTTCAGAATAATACAAATAATAAAATAATATCACAGCAGCATAACAATTGGCAGCAGAGTAAATCTTACAGTTGCAAATAGTTCCAAGTTCAACATTGTGTTCAGTTTTGGTCACCTTGCTATACGAAGTATGGTATTAAACTGGAACTTTACAGGGGTTTTGCCAGGACTCAAGGGTCTGAGTCATAGGGAGAGGTTGGATAAGCTGGGACATTTCTCTTTAGAGCGCAGGAGACTGAGGGGGGCATGAAGTGCTTCGAGAGGCGAGTCATAGCTCACATCAGCTGCAGTCTCCCAGCCTGCCTCGATCTCCTACAATTTTCCTACCAGTGGAATGGGTCCAAAGCGGGTGCCATATCCCTGGAACATCTGGATGACAAGGACACCCACGTCAGATTCCTGCTCATTGACTATAGGTTCACCTTCAACACCATTATTCCCTTCAGACAGATCACAAAACTCCCTGACCTTAGTCTCGGCTCCGCCCTCTGAAGCTGGATCCTCAGCTTTCTGACCCACAGTGCACAATCAGTGAAAATAGGTAAGTGTGTCTCTTCCATGATAACATTCAACACTGAAATCCCAAAGGATGTGTCCTCTGCCCCCTACTATACTCCCTGTACACCCACGACTGTATTGCCAAATTTTGAACGAATGCCATCTACATGTTCACTGATGACACCATCATAGTAGGACACATATTAAATGATGGCAAGTCAAAATACAGAACGGAAATAGAGGACTTTGTGATGTTCTGCACTGAGACCAACCTCTTTTTGAACATTGGCAGAACTAACCAACTGATCAATGACTTCAGAAAGAAAGGAGGAGAACATGCCCCCATCTACATCAATGGAACTGAAGTTGAAATGGTGGACAGCATTAAGTTCCTCGGAGTGACGATAACTGACATCCTGTCCTGGACTTCCCAGTTAGATGTGACAGTCGAGATGGCACAACAACGCCTTTTCATTCTCCGGCAGTTCAGGACATTTGGCATGCCCACAAGGATCCTCACCAATTTCTACAAATGCACCACTGAAAGCAAACCATCCGGGTGCATAATGGCCTGGTGTGGCAACAGCCCAGCCCAGAACAGAACGAGAAATGACAGAATGTTGTGTGCACAACCCATGCCATGAAGGAAGTCAACCTCCCATCCATTGACTCCATTTACTCAGCTCGTTGCCGCGGAAAAACTGGCAACCAAAGACCCATCGCACTCTGGATCACCTACAATCTTTTCCATCAGGCAGACTGTTCAGAAGCTTAAACACACAAACCAGCGGCTCATGAACAGTATCTTCCCATCCATTGGCAAACTGAGGAATGGAATCTCTGACTTCAAATAGTGCTGATCTTAATCACGTTGATCTTGCCTATTGCATGCCATTTGTGATGTAGCCTGTATGCCTCAGTTTGTTTTTAGTTTAGCCTCTGATCTGTATGTCCTTGATTATTGTAGGAGCGAGATTCCCCAACGAGAGACAAAGACTCTGGAGGCAGACAGGACACAGGCAGGGAGTGGACTTTAATTCAAACAAAAACTGTTTATTGCAGGGAGAGTACCAAAGGATCTTCCTCAAATCTGGCTTTGACATGAGAAGGCAATGGTTTCCTTCATCCTCAGCTCAGTTCAGAAGAGGGTCGCTGCTCCCAGTTACCTGGAGCTATGTGGTGGTGAGTATCTCCTGGTTTTCACCTGGTGGAAGGTGGTCTTTACCAGTCATCTCAGAGGGTTCGTCGTTTCCTGTTTGGGAGGTTCTGCCCTCCTTTCTCCCCGCAGCGCTTTGTCTCTTCTGATGATCACCCTCCCTGAGCCCATCTTTGATTAGCTTAGATTACTTAGTGTGGAAACAGGCCGTTCAGCCCAACAAGTCCACACAGACCTGCCGAAGCACAACCCACCCAGACCCATTCCCCTACATTCACCCCTTCATCTAACACTACGGGTAATTTAGCATGGCCAATTCACCTAACCTGCACATTTTTGAATTGTGGGAGGAAACCGGAGCACCCGGAGGAAAGCCACGCAGACACAGGGAAAAATGTGTAAACTTCACACAGAGAGTTGCCTGAGGCGGGAATTGAACCCGGGTCTCTGGCGCTGTGAGGCAGAAGTGCCAACCACTGTGCCACCGTGACGCCCATCTTCACCATCCGAAGAGCTGCCTGTATCCTTACCGTGCAGCTGCCGTTTCGTCCTTTGCTAGGAGGTTATGGTGGCCTGGCGCGTTTTCCTCCTGTTTTTTAATAGGAATCCACTCCTCTGCCTCCTTGGTTCCCTCCTCCTCCATTGCCTCCGTCTGTCCTGTGGGAGCTTGGATCGGCTGCTGTCCCTACCTGCTGGCTGCTGTCTGCTCCGCTCCAGCCTGTCCTTCCTTCTGTGTGCCACCAGACACCGTTCCATTGCTGGTTTATGGTGCCTTGCTTATCTTTTGCCGTCCACCTCTGGCCATCTGTGCGTAGGTGGCGGATGCTCGTCTTGGGCAGGCCGTGTACACGTGGTCTGCCTCTCCACACAGATTACAGTTCTTGGCGTCTTTGTATTCCTTGGTTGGGTGACCCTCCTGTTTGCAGTTCCGACAAATAGTGACCTTACACTCAGCCGCAATGTGGCCTGACCTTCCGCAGGTTTAGCACTCTTTTGGCTGCACTCCGTTTGTCATGTACCTTCTCCTCCCTCCGATTGCAAAGCTGGAGGGTGGGTGGAAGATGTTCCCACGGCATCGACCCTCAGGGTTACCCTGACGTGCCGCTTGCTGGTCCAGATTCTGAAAGGGTCAACCACATCAGTGCTTTCTGCCTCAACCTGGACATATCTTCTCAGGAAGGTGAGGACATCAGCAGCTGGAACGTGGGAGCTGTACATATGAATCGTAACAAACCGACTGCAGGACGCACACACAACAGCTGATAAGATGGAGAACAGAGCCTGCCCTTCCTTCTCCTTGAACACCTTCAGGAACTGCTGGCACTGCTTCATGCTCCTGAAGGTCACACGAAATAGCCTGTCCCAGGAAAATCCTGCATGCAGCACACATCTGTTTTTTTTTTATTTCAAAAATATACTTTATTCATAAAATAATTTGATAGTCTGTACAGTTGGTCATGCCATACATAAGCTGAAAATGTGTTGCTGGAAAAGCGCAACAGATCAGGCAGCATCCAAGGAACAGGAGAATCGACGTTTCGGGCATAAGCCCTTCTTCAGGCTTATGCCCGAAACGTCGATTCTCCTATTCCTTGGATGCTGCCTGACCTGCAGCGCTTTTCCAGCAACACATTTTCAGCTCTGATCTCCAGCATCTGCAGTCCTCACTTTCTCCATGCCATACATAATTAAACATTTACATTAGAGATCAGAATATATCATTTTTCTATACAGGTCTGTACTTTTCTCAATCATATGTCCATATATTTAGCTGAGGCGTTAGCAGAGCCCAAATGACTGCGTGGGTCCCCTGTTCTTCTTAGGCAGGCAGATGTTACACGGTGGTCTTTCCCCACCGCGCCTTGGCAGCAGCTGCTCCAAGCTTCAGCACGTCCCTCAACATGTAGTCCTGGACCTTGGAATGTGCCAGTCCGGAAAACTCAATCGGGGTCAACTCCTTCAGCTGGAAGATCAACAGGTTTAGGACCGCCCAGAGAGCGTCCTTCACCGAGTTGGTGATCCTCCAGGCACAGTTGATGTTCGTCTCGGTGTGCGTCCCGGGAAACAGACCGTAGAGCACGGAGTCCCGCGTCACGGCACTGCTCGGGACGAACCTCGACAGACACCACTGCATTCCTCTCCAGACTTCTTCTGCATAGGCACATTCCAGAAGGAGGTGTGTGACAGTCTCGTACCCCCCGCAGCCGCTTCGAGGGCAGCGTGCGGTGCGGCTGAGAGTCCGGGCATGCATAAATGATCTCACAGGCAGAGCCCTACTCACCACCAGCCAAGCCATGTCTTGGTGCTTGTTGGAAAGTTCTGGCGATGAGGCATTCTGCCAAATGGCTTTAACAGACTGCTCAGGGAACCGCTCGATAGGATCCGCCTTCTCCTTTGCCCGAAGGGTCTCAAGGACTCTACATGCTGACCACTTCCTGATGGACTTGTGGTCAAAGGCGCTTTTCTTCATAAACTTCTCCACAAAGGACAGGTGATACGGAACGGTCCAACTACTCAGAGCGTTCCACGGCAGCGAGGTCATACCCATCCTTCGCACACATCTGTGCATGCAGCACTCATCGGCTGCTTCAAACACACAGCACTCAACCAAAATCTTCACAAACACGCTCCGATTGACAGGTGTATGATCTTCCATCTTCTTCAAGTCACCCCGACTGTGTTGCGAATGTCCTGGCCTGGGCTGCGGGCGGCTGCTGAGGCCATAGCTCCTAGCTTAGCTGGTCCCTGAATTGGCGTTAGGCCGAAGCCAGCATGAAAATCTACCAAGAGCAGGACAGCACACCCTGCATTTACGAACTCTGAAAGACTTCTGAAAATCCAAACACACCACTTCCATTGGTTGTGCATTGTCTATGCTGCAAGAAACAACTTCAAACAATTCCGAGGTTTGTCAGGTATGATTTCTCTGTCAGAAATAAACAGTGATTCTCTGCAATGTTGCTGTTCATTTCTAAATGCCCAATATCACATCTTATATAGTAGATTCCAACTGTTTCCCTCCAGATGTAAAATTAATTGGTTTGCAGTCCTCTGCATTATCTCTTCTTGCCTGTGTATATAGTTGGATCATGTTTACTACCTTCCAGTTATCTACAATGGTTTATAGCCTTTACAGGATCTACAGGAAAATAAAACACAGTCACCCGACAGATCAATTAATATGCTGATTTATTTCTGACATTTTGATGTGAAGTACATCTGGCCCATCAGACCTAGCAATGATCAATCTCGCTTCACTTTCAAGTACTATCTTCTCGCTGATACGCATTGACTTTATGTCTTTAGTTCCACAAGACCCATGTGACCACTTGCTATACCTCAGAGATTTCCTGGAGTTTTCTGCATGAAGACAGGTGTGAAGTAACTGGTTTGTTTCTCTGCCCTTGTCCTTTTTCACCACAATAAATTCTCTAATACTTTACAAATTTCCTCATTTGATCTTGCTTTTGTTTCCTTTAGTATATAGATCGTAGATGTAAGCAGTCTTTGTATTTCCTGTTTGTTTGTATTCATGTTCTTTTTGATTTCCTTAACACTTCCTCCGTCCTTATTTTCAGAAAAGTAAATCTCTCAGAATGTTCAGGTTTCCACAATATCTGGAATTCTCCTGAAACTGCTTCATTTGATTTACCGCAATCTTTAATTTCTTACATTAACCATCAGTGAGTCACCTTCCCTTTCTTTGATGTTTGTAACTTAGAGATATGTATGTATTTTTCAGACATTGCAGTATTTCTAACAATAACAGCCATTATTTGGCTATCACTAAATGTCATATTGTATTTTTCCAATTCACTTGACCCTCTCATCCCCAGGCTTCCATGATATTTGAGTGTAATGTTCAAAAATTGTATATTGCATGCAGACGCCGTGTAAAATGCAGCATATTAATGTCACGATTCCTCAAAAGCTACTTAAGAGTAAGATTATTAATTAGCCCTTGTCACTACACAACACCACGCCCGAAATTACCTGCTCTCTAGTTTGATCAACAACGTACTGTTTAATCTACCTCATATACATTTATGAAAAATACTTTTCACAGCATTAGCAATCATTTAGCTAACGCAGTTTAGATGCAATTTTAGATAATCCAGTACTACTGCAGCACCGATAATATTTGTATATCTAATTTCTAGAGCATAGGATGCACAAACTTTGCACAGCAGTTTTGGTTTAGATATGTAAGGCACTAATGTATGTTCCTCCTTGTTGTTTACAAGATCGACGCAAACTGATTCTGAAGAAGCAGAGGGATGTGGACAGTGGTGTTATTAGTGATAGACCTGGACAAGACATTGGGGAGGCTCACCCCGATGCTGAGAGGATCCGAAGAAATGCCCATCAATACAGGAAATGCGTCAATAACCTTCTGCACTCTGCCAGGGCAAGTGTTTCCGTATTGTCTCTAGTCCCTCACACTCACTGTATATCTGTTATATTCCTGATGAAGAGCTTTTGCCCGAGACGTCGATTTTCCTGCTCCTCGGATGCTGCCTGACCTGCTGTGCTTTTCCAGCAACACTTTGATGTAAAACTTGTTTCCAGCATCTACAGTCCTCACTTTTGCCATATCTATTATACCACCTAGCCCTGAACAAGGCGCTTGCTCCGCCACTCTCACTATTGCATGCAACACTCTTTCCTTCACTCTTTCTGTCACTGAAAGCAATTGAGTGTGAATTTACTGTTTTGCCAACATCGAACCAGTAAGGCGAACCAGCAGACATCTTGAAAATTGGAGAAAGAGCAGATGCCATCGAGACGGAAGAAGCCTGTGGATCAATCATCTTGCTCTGCAAGACATTAGGAAATACTCACTATCAAAGATATTTTTTCATATGAAACATATTCACAGTAAACGGAAATATGACGACCCATGGAATTCAACAGCCAGAAGAGTGACGTCACATTGGACAGCAGTGGCTGTGTGGTTTTGAAATTAAGTTGATGTAAACTTCATAAATGTCTTATTGAAACAGCATATAGTTTATGAGTTGGAGGCAGATGATAATCAGTTGTGTGGAGGCTAAATTTGTGAGTAGTTGTCGTGTAATGTTCACTTTTAGAGTTTAAAAACTAAATTCACATTATTTTCTTTAAATATTGAAATTTAAGAGTTCGCTGTCACTCATATTCCAATAGACTACGAGGTGAGGTGAACTTTCCTGGGTTTTGGTATAATTAACAGAGGGTCTCACCGTCATGTCTTAACAGTTGCAAAGATCAACAGAGAACAACGAGAAAAGAAATAAGGATTCAGAAGATTAAATATGAGGGTAAGTGAGCCAATCATGTAAAGAAAAACTGTAAAAGCTTCTTTCGATACATAAAAGGCAAATGAGAGGCAAACATTGGCATTTGATCGCAAGACATTAACACAAGAGAGATAGTATTGTGCAACAAGGAAATGGCTGAGGAGCTGAATAATTACTTGGTGTCAGTCTTCACGGTGGAAGATACGAGTAATATCCAAAAATTGAAAAGAGGGAGTGAGTGGACAGAGGTAGGTATAGTGACCATCACCAAGGAGAAAGTACTGGAAAAAACTGAATGGCCTTGAAGGTAAGTGAAGTACGTGGACCAGATGGACTCCAATCCAAACTTCTGAGGTAGATAGCTGATAACACAGTGAAGGCATTGGGAGTGATCTTTCAGGAGTCGCACGAATCAGGGAGATTCCCAAGAGGACTGGAAAATCGCTAACGGTGATACACCTGTTTAAAAAGGGAGTAAAGCAAAATACAGAAACTTACAGACTGACGAATCTAAACTTGGCTGTGCGTAAGAAGCTGGAATCCATTGTGAAGTATGATAGTTCTGAATACTTGGAGGTGGATGGTAAAGGAGGACAAAGTTAGCATGGTTTCATCAAGGGGAGGTCATGCCTGGAAAATTCTGCTAGAAAACCTTGAGGACGTAATAAGCAGCTTCGAACAAGGAAAGCAAATGGATGTCATCTACCTGGACTTCCAGAAGGTATTTGACAATGTGCCGACAGGAAGCTACGGAGTAAGGCAAGGGGCATTGTGTTCGAGGCAAGGTACCAGCATGGATAGAAGTTTGGCTGTCTGGCAGGAAACAAAGAATGTCGATAAAAGTGTCCTTCTCAGGTTGACAGTCGGTGACAAGTGGTATTACATAAGTCTCAGTGTTGGAACCACAAGTTTTCACTTTATACATTAATGATCCAGGTGATGGAACTGAAGGCACTCTGGCTACGTTTGAATATGATAGGTATAGGGACAGGTAATGTCGAAGTGACAGGAAGGTTCAGGAAGGATTTGGACAGGTTTGGATAATGGGCAAAGAAGTGTAGTTGGAGGACAAAGTAGGGAATTGTGAGAACATGCATTTTGGTAGGAAGAATACAAACATGGCCTTCTTTCTAAATGGGGAGAAAGTTCAGATATCTGGAGTGCAAAGAGATTTGGGAGTTCTACACCAGGATTCACTCAACGTTAACGTGCAGGTTGAGTCAGTAGCTAGGAAGGCAAATGCAATGATGGCATTTATTTTAAAGGATTTGAATGTAAAAGCAGGGACGTACTTCTGAGTCTCTATAAGGCTCTTGTCAGACCATATTTGGAATATTGTGCGCTGTTTTGAGCCCCATATTTCTGGAAGAATGTGCTGGCCTTGGAATGGTTTCAAAGGAGGTTCACGAGAATAGTCTCAGGAATGAAAAGCTTAACATATGAGAACGTTCGAGGACTCTGGGATCGTTATTGATGGCGTTCAGAAGGATGGGGGGATCTAATTGAAACATACAGAATACTGAATGGCCTGGACAGTGTGGATGTTGAGAAGACTTCCATTGGTAGGAGACTCTAAGACCCAAAGACACAGCCTTAGAGTAAAGGGAAAACCTTTCAGAATGGAAATAAGGAGAAACGTCTTCAGCCAGAGAGTGAAGAATCTATTGAATTCATTTTCACAGAAGGCAGTGGATGTTAGGTCATTGAGTATATTTAAGACAGAGATAGATAGGTTCTTGAGTATCAAAGGGATCAAGGGTTACAGGGAGAAAGCAGGAGAATGTGGTTGAGAAACATGTCAGCCATAATTGAATGGTGGATCAGACTGGATGGGCTGAATGTCCTAATTTCTGTTCCTATGTCCGATGATCGTATGGCCGTAAGCCGCAGCCAATTGCTTCCTCTCTATCACTTTGTCCCTCCTGACAGCAACGTGCGAGAGTAAACAATTCATGAGTCATCTTTACCAAACAGGGAAGATTCCTGTTGAGGATTCATGGGAATCGATCCACTGCTCAAAGGAAAGGAAATTCTGCCAAATCCAGCTGTTCCAGGAAGAAGTCTCATACCTGCAGTTTGTTTGAGTAGAATAATAGCAGAGACAGAATTGCAGTTGGGACACTTTATCACTTTTCCATTTGATATGAGTTCGACTACTATGAAACTCTGGAAAACTTTCCTTATTCTTTTTCGTCTTAAGACATGTGCATTTGTGTATGTGTTTGTACGTGTGTGACTCTGTGTCTCACATTTTTCGAGAAAATGACCTAGGTTACACTTCAAATCTGTTGTAACCAGTGGAGAAGTGGGGCTAGTAATTGAAACAGTGACCTTCCAATTGTGGTCGGAGCAGGAATGAGAAATTCTCACGAGGTTGTTCAAATGGGAATTCTCTTCCTCCGAAGTTTCATCCCAAAATGGCAGCTCAGCACCACCACTTCCAGCGTCATTACACATGGTCCATAAATGTTGGCCTATCAACAACAGCCACATTCTATGAACAAATCAAAAATGATAAACTGCAGCAGAATAAATTGAATAGGAACAAGACTGATAGATAAATGCCTATTGCCTTCCAGAATTGTGCTGCCTGTGCACTATAACTTTGTGCAGTTTCCTACTATTTATTCAAAGTTGGGTTTGTTCAACATTTGACAGACATGTGAATGGAGGAAAATTGTGGACAGACAGAAAAGTGCTGCGGAGACCACACTCAGATCAGCCATGATCTTACTGTCTGGTCGAGCAATGACAAAGTGTCTAATGACACACTCCTGCTCCTCAGTCCTATTTCTGATGTTCCATTCAGTCCTTACAACCACCCAAACAGGAGCAGCTAGAGACCACTTGCTCCAAATACCTGGTCCGCAGCAACACAGGATACCATTTAGTCCTTAACACTGCGTGGTTTGGTGTGGGTTGGAAAATGTGATGGCAAATCCAGGCTGGTTACAAAAGAGGCCTCCCATCTCTTTACAGAGTGTCTCCTTTCTGTAACTGGGGTTTCATTTATTGGTCATGTTGTAGACCCAGACTCACTGTAAATATTTGGCTCATATCTCTCCCAGAGATGGCTCACCGAATACATGTCTCTCACTGTCCTCAGCATTCAATAACAGTACTTCCAGGAAAATTGCAACCATTCACTTTCCAAAGACAGAATATAAGAACATAAGAAACAGGAGTAGGTAATTCGGATGCTCACTCCATTGTATGCGATCATATCTGACCGACTGTTGGCATTAATTCCTTTTTAATGGCCAATTCTTCACACCCCTCATCGCTCTGACAGGTCGAATATCCATCTATCTCCTCGTTAAATACTTGCAGTGATCTAGTTCCCCTCACTTTCTAGACATAAGAATTGCTGACATTCACTACCCTCTGTGAGAAGAAGATACTCTCCAGACAGACACCATCCTATTTAGATTAGCAAAAGGGCTTAACTGGTTTGCTCAGGTATGAGGGATTGAGACGGATATCAAGGCAGGATTTGATTGAAGATTTTATCCTCTGTGGCACTTAAATATCCAGAATCATGCATCCCAATAAAATAAAAAAAATACAAGCCATGGAATTTGTTATCTTCTCAGTGTCTGTGTAGAACATAACGAGTGATTGTCCATCACCATCAAGTTTCAATGCAATGACCTCTTATTCTCTGGCGGTGCTATAGATTAACCTTCACTCACTCCTCTTTTACCATCAACCCCGGGATTACTCTGGTGAAATTACTTTACAGTGTCTCTGGTGGAATGAGATCATTCCTATTAAAGGAGAGAAAATTTATCCACATTATCCAAAATACTGCCTCAACAACAATCTCAGCGATGATCATAATAATTCCTTTTCCTCACCGGTATCCATTTTTTTATCATGATGTAAAAACCCATTCCTTCTCTATGCACAGCCACTGACGTTGAATGGAAAAGTTTCTTACATCTGTATGTCGGCATCAGTACAACCAGCCCAAGAGGTGCCCGTGGAGATGACCATCACTCTTAGGGAGAGTCTCAGTCAGAAAGATTGCACTTGAAATGGGGAATGGTCACCTACCTCAATGGAAATGACGAGTAGGAATAAGGAAAACAGGCACAGGAAGGGAGATAACTTTACTTTTGTTCTTCCCTCACGGGATGTGGGCAGCCCTGGTCAGAACAGCATGTTATACGGATCTTGAACTGAGTGACTGGTTCAGCTGTTCCACAGGACAGTAAAGAGTAAAACACAATGCTGTGGATTTGCACAGACATGACTGGGGAAGGATAACCCATTGATTTATTTGAAGGACATGAAGTAAGCAGATGGGCGTTCTCTCACAAATGATGATAGTTTCATTTCAATTACACCAATTCCCTTCATGAGATATCAGCAGATTATTATTCTGTGCCTCTAGATTATGTGCAATGACGTAAGCAGCATGCAGTGTCTGCCCGTCTGACGGATTCTGTGCAGTGAACAAGTTCAACATACTCAAGCGCAATTATTCTGTTATTCACATGTGATTAGATTAGATTAGATTACTTACAGTGTGGAAACAGGCCCTTCGGCCCAACAAGTCCACACCGCCCCGCCGAAGCGCAACCCACCCATACCCCTACCCCTACATTTACCCCTAACCTAACACTACGGGCAATTTAGCATGGCCAATTCACCTGACCTGCACATCTTTTGGATTGTGGGAGGAAACCGGAGCACCCGGAGGAAACCCACGCAGACACGGGGAGAACGTGCAAACTCCACACAGTCAGTCGCCTGAGGCGGGAATTGAACCCAGGTCTCTGGCGCTGTGAGGCAGCAGTGCTAACCACTGTGCCACCGTGCCGCTCACCATGCTAACCATGTGGTTAGAAGGGACTTGATAACGTGTATCCAGATTTACCAAAGGCACAATTAATGGTTTATTCAGAAGATGCACAGAGGCTGAGGGGGAGACGGGGATATCACGATGGTGGGATTGGACAGTATTAGTGAGTGGGGAGGATATGGAAATGTACATCTGTGCAGGGCTAGAAGGATTATGGAGCTTGAGAACAGTCTGGTTCCTCCTCGCATATTGTGAGTAATTTGTCATGAGTAATTTGCTCGGTTTAATTTGGGCGAAATGGAATATTTCATTGGAATTGAAAATGTTGACGTCCACCTTTCTAAATTTTAAATAATATGAGTCGCAATTCAGATTAACCTGGCTTTATGAACACATAGAATGACTTACCAGGAACACCAACTATAGCGAGGATGGGATAGTAACCAGCTTGAATAACCAGCAGAAAATTATAGATCCACCATGCTAATGATATCCCAGGCTGGGAAATCCAGTAAAGACCATCCGAGAAACTCCTGTCCATTGTTGGAACATTCCAGTCTAATGCTCTCAGATTCTGATCCATTGATGGAATATTCCAGTCTAATATTCTCAGATTCTGATCCATTGTTAGAACATTCCAGTCTTATGTTCTCAGATTATGATCTCTCCTCCCCCTCTATCTGGAGCAGCTGATCCCTGTTAGTGCTGTCGGTGAGCTCCTGCTCATACTATGGGATAACACATTGAACCGAATCCTTAATTAATAGAAAAGGCAAATCCTCCCATGACACATTTAGGATCCACGGAGACTGACATCAGTAACATTCACTGAACTAATAGCTCCAGTTAACCATTTCAATTCAATACTATCTTATTAAAATTCAAAATAGTGATTAATATTAACACATTCTGATAGGGATATGTGAAGGTGACTGAGGGAACGAATGTTGGGGCTGGTAGGTCAATTCAATTCAATCTGCCTTGGATATGGGAGTAATGTTGGAGATTTTTCGGAACATGAATGTTTCCATTTTTATGAAGTTTATAAATCTTGTAAGTGCTGTTCAGGCATTACATTATCAATAAAACATTGAGAGAACTTCTATCATCCATGAGCTTGAAAAAAAATTCCCTTAGACTATGTGCGTTTACAACAGATAATGACATTATGTTAACAGAGAATTGTACCGAAGAGACAGTGGGGACTGCAGATGCTGGAGAATTCAGTGTAGAGAAAGTGTGGTGGTGGAAAAGGCACAGCTGGTTAGCCAACAACCGAGGAGCAAGTGAGTCAACGTTTCAGTCAGGACCCTTCTTCATGACTGGGGAGGGGGAAGAGGGCTGAGAGAAAATGGGTGGTGAGGTGAGGCTGTAGAAAGGTAGGCGATACGTGGATGAAGGTGGGAGGTGATAGTGATAGGTCGATGGAGAGTGTGGAGCGGTCAGTGGGAAGGAACATGGACAGGTAGGTCCCCTCGAGAAGGCGGACCTGAGTCGGAGAGTTGGATTTGGGATCTGGGTGGGTGAGAGTAGTTTGGAAACTGGTCAACTTCTAATCTCAATGGTCTGAGCAATGAAGTAACCTTTAACACCCTGCAGCACAAACTTCAAAGAATCATACCTGTGCCCAGGGTCCCTCTTTTCTACATAACTACCGAAGCCCAGCATTAATTGTACAAGCCCTCCCCTTGTTCGATTTACCAAAACGCAATACCTCGCATGTATCCAAATTAAACTCCATCTGCCACACATCAGCACAGTGAGCGAAAATGCTACCCCCTCTACATTCCTCCTTCGGACTAAAACGACACTCCCCTCTCCAGTAGATCCATAAACAACAGCCTTGACTTTCCCAAAGACGCAGAGCTTGGTTTGCCTTGCGCAGGCAGAGGGAAGAGTGTGTAAGGAGAGTCTGGAAAGGAAACAGTTGCCTTGTATTAATTAATGATTTTAGGAAGAGGGAAGCCACATGGTAGATATTGTAAAGAGTGACCAGTTCTTTGGGCCCAGAATTGTGCTCTTTCCTCCTCTTTGGTGTTCAGTATTGATATCTACTTGAGATCCTTCATCGTGCAGAGTGTGTTTGTAGGATTTAATTCTCTGATATAGCACATTACTGATAATCGCCATTTAAACCGGAGATCATAGCCAAGCTCATAGTTTATCTCAATGGCACAGCGAATGCACTCAACATCCTATAGTTGAGGCTAATAAATCTCAATGAAAAATGTCCCCTGTATAATTTGGTAATGTTAACCAGAATTTAATAAATCCATATACTTAAAATAAGACCCAAAATCTGGGCATGGTTTATGCCTTGTGTACTGGGTGATGCCCACGTTTCTGAGCCGAAACTCTGGATTCGATTCCAGTCCATGAACGTGCGGTACTGCCCCTATCTCTGGAGAAGGTGGCGTGTATTCATTTCCTGTGGAAGTGTGTCACAGCGTGTTAAAACAGGCTGAAGAACAAACACACAGAAGCATCATGTTGTAGCTTTAGGGACTAATGCTGAATGATGGTAGTGGCCCTATCACAGTGCCAAAAATTCCAGTTTCAAATCCCACAGAGTTGATTCATAATATGTCTGAACAAGTTGATTATACATTTTTAGAATCGTGCCTTGATAGAGAAGGAAGAGGTACGACTATTGAATTTGAGAATTTAGACCCAGGATGACTGAAAGCCCAGCCAATCGTTTTGACTGGAGTCACATTTACACTTTCTAGAAGTTTATAAAATTATGAAGGGCATGGATGAGTGGTCAATGTTTCTTCCCCCCCCAAGTCAAAAACTAGAAGGCATAGGTTTAAGGTGGGAAGAGAAATATTTGAAAGACAATGAAAAACATTTTTTTTCCTGCAGAGGGTGATGCTTCTGTGGAATAAGCTGCCGGAGAAACTGGTGGAGGCTGGAACAATTACAGCATTTAAAAGGCAACTGGATGGCTTTACGATTAGTGGGATATGGGCCAAATGCTGGCAAAAGGGAGTGGATTAATCTAGAATAATCGGATGGCATGAACGAGTTGACGGGTCTGTTTCCCTTTGTACATCTCTGTGAATCATTGATTTAATTAATGAATGTCGCTTTGTAATCTTCCGTTGTTCACCATGATGCAAACACTGTCCACTGCACGCCAAAACTTGATGTTATCCGCAAATTTGCGAGATATACCTTCTGGAACTCTCATCTAAATCATTTATATAAATGACAAACAAAAGTGGACCCAACAGTTTTGCCTCTGGATCATCGCTTCCGACAGGCTTCCAGTTCAAAAAACAACCATCCACCACCACCCTGTCTCCTGCCATTAAACAGATAGACACAGAAACACACACGCAATCACACACACAGACAGAGACACCGACACAACTATGTCTTGAAGACAAAGGTTAGATTAAAACAACGATCAAGAGTTACAGTAAGAAGGCAGGAACGGCCTAATTCCAATTTCTAATGCTCTGTGGCCTTAAGGTGTAAGGATTAATTTCCAATGGTGCAGTAGAAGCTAAGTTAGATAAATACTTGACTGAACGGTCAATGGGACTGTGGGATACGTTTGAGGGGCTGAATGGTATATGTTTGTTCCTATTTGCTGTGCCCTTGTTTCTGAAAAGAGGAGGTGACTTGCTGTGAGGTTAACATGCTTTAATATGAATAGGGTCTCCCATTTCCATTTGAGATAACGTTGCTCCTTTCTCCTTTGGATTATGCGATCTGTGGCGTTCTCATCCCCCGAGAACAGTGAAGTCTGGGTCATTGAGGATATTCAAGGCTGACCTTGACTGATCTTTGATGGACAGGGGAGTCAATGTTTATTGGGAACTGACAGGAAAGGGGTGTTCAGCTACAATCAGACCAGCCATGATGTTTTTAAACTGCGCAGCAAGTTGGAGGGGACGAATGGCCAACTGCTGTTCCTACTTCACCCGTTGTTCTGTCAATTCACCCCAAGGCTGTTACAGAGGGAGAGAAAGAGACCATTCAGCGAGTCAGCATCGTGACAATACAGAAGCGGCAGGCCATAATGCTTCTCCATGGGGTTAGATAGGAACAGAATGATGTATTCAAGACATTTCAGTAAATAACACAGCACAGGAGGACGTCATATAACCATCCCAGGCTGTTACGCAGGAGCAGGGGCACCTTGGGTAGCGTCAGGAAATACAGAGAAGAGACCATTACTCATTTTGTGTTTCGAAAGCTGAATCTAGTGGAATTCTTCAGGAATCTGTGTGAGGTCACCAACAAATCCATACTAATGCTTGGATGAAGAGGATGGAGCTCAGTTTGCTCATACATCAGGATAGTCAATCAATAAGATGTCAAATGGAGACAGAGCGTCTCCAATGAGATACAGACAGGGGAGGGCAGAGCGTCTGCAATGGGATACATACAGGGAGGGCAGTGTGTCTGCAATGAGACGCAGACAGGGGAGGGCAGAGAGTCTGCAATGGGATGCAGATGGGCGAGGGTAGTGTGGTTGCAATGGGATATAGACAGGGGCGGCAGAGCATCTGCAATGGGATATGGACAGGGGGATGCCAGAGTGTCGACAATGGGATACAGACATGGGGAAGGCATAGCGTCTGCAATGGGATACAGACAGGGAGAGGGCAGAGTGTCTGCAATGGAACAGAAACAGGGGAGGGCAGAACGTCTGCAATGGGATACAGACAGGGGAAGGCATTGTGCCTACATTGCGATGCAGACGGAGGTGTGCAGAGCATCTGCAATAGGATAAAGATAGGTGGAGGGCAGAGCGTCTGCAATGGGACACTGACAGGGGAGGGGAAGATCGTCAGCAATGGGATACAGACAGCGGGAGTGCAGAGCATCTACAATGGGATGCAGACAAGGGGAGGGCAGAGCGTCTGCAATGGGATACAGACGGGGGAGAGCAGAGCGTCTGCAATGGGATAGAGACGGGGCAGGACGAGCGTCTGCAATGGGACAGATATGTGGGGGGCAGAGCGTCTGCAATGGGATACAGACAGGGGAGGGCAGAGCGTCTACAATTAGATAGAGACAGGGGCGGGACGAGCGTCTGCAGTGGGATACAGACAGGGTTGGGACGAGAGTCTGCAATCGGATACAGACAGAGGCGACAGAGCGTCTGCAATGGGACACTAACAGGGGAGGAGCAGAGCGGCTGCAATGGGATACAGACAGGGGGGGGGGCAGAAAGTCTGCAATGGGATACAGACATGGGGAAGGCATAGCGAATGCAATGGGATACAGACGGGGGAAGGCAGTGTGTCTGCAATAGGATACAGACGGGGGAGGGCAGAGCGTCTGCAATGGGATAGAGACAGGGGAGGGCAGAGCGTCTGCAATGGGATACAGACGGGGAAGGGTAGAGCGTTTGCAATGGGATACAGACAGGGGGAAGGCAGAGCGTCTGCAATGGAATACAGACAGGGGAAGAACCGAACGTCTGCAATGGGACACGGACAGGGAGATGGCAGAGCGTCTGCAATGGGACACAGACAGGGGGAAGGCAGAGCGTCTGCAATGGAATACAGACAGGGGAAGAACCGAACGTCTGCAATGGGACACGGACAGGGAGATGGCAGAGCGTTTGCAATGGGATACAGACGGGGGAAGGCAGTGTGTCTGCAATAGGATACAGACGGGGGAGGGCAGAGCGTCTGCAATGGGATAGAGACAGGGGAGGGCAGAGCGTCTGCAATGGGATACAGACGGGGAAGGGTAGAGCGTTTGCAATGGGATACAGACAGGGGGAAGGCAGAGCGTCTGCAATGGGATACAGACAGGGGAAGAACCGAACGTCTGCAATGGGACACAGACAGGGAGATCGCAGAGCTTCTGCAATAGGATACAGACATGGGGAAGGCATAGCGTCTGCAATGTGATACAGACACGGGGAGGGCAGAGCATCAGCAATGGGATAGAGACAGGGGAGGGCAGAGTGTCTGCAATGGGATACAGACAGTGGGAGGGTGTGGTGAAAGGGTTAAAATTGTGTCCCAATACATGTGTGAATCTAACCGGAATGGAGGTGTTGCTTAGTCCCGTGTGAATCTTATTACACACCTCCCCGTGTGAATCTTCTTATCTGTATGTAACCAGAATGGAATGTGTTTTTTAGCCTTGCTCTGCTGTTCACATGAATGTTTATATCTGGAAAAGAGTATATCAGCTGGAAAAGTCTCCAGTTCGGTGAGTCTGCTCCGGGGTTGCGTTTAACCGCCGAGCGTGGGTTGTTGGCAACCGCTCTACGAGAACTGACGGCTCCCAGTTCCGGTAACACGTAGAGTGAGTATAAACCAGACCCGTTGTAAGTACGAGACCTGGTTGTGGCGACGCTGCGGGGAATAAAACACTTATATTCTAGCAGACTCGCCTCTTGGCTGTTTGTTCTGCGTCAGACTACTTTCCTGCGAGCCTGGTCCTTGACCTTGAGAATTTTTTTAAAACATTTTGGCGTAGCCGGCAGGATCAATCGCAATTGAGGAAAGATTTTGATACAGAACAATGTTTTGGAAAAAGGCTAAGAAACCAGAGGAACAAACTGTGGAGGTCCCGACCGTCCCGGGATGGCATGGACCGTGGCATGGCGTGGCAGTTTGTTTGAGAAATGGTGGGGGGCGACCGGAGAACTGGGAGGCCGAGGGCGTAGGAACCCCAGGGTCGCTGCTGTCCACCCTTGAGAGGATCCCAGTCCTGCCGAAGAACCCCTTGCCTGGGGTACAACGGAGGATGTGGGCCTGTGCGGCGGCTTGTAGACAACAGTCAGACAAGCGCCAAAAAGCTGAAGCAGAATTAGCCCTCCTGAAACATGAGCAGGGACTCAGTTCGGGAGATGCCTCTATGTTGAGGCAGGAAATTATGAAGTTAAAAGCTGAATTGACAGCATTAACTGAACTAGCAGGACGAACTATTATGTATCTGTCTGCTAAGAAACGGAAAGAGAAAAGGAAGGTCCCTCGAACCCCGGACCCGGTACAAGTACGGGCGTTTGTAGCCCAGTTAAATAACGGGGATCGGTGGGATATCGATCATTGGGATGGGAACATTTGGGGAGATTCAGATGATCAGTACGAAGAGGACCCACCCGTACTCCAAGCTAAACCAGTGGTTAGGAGAAAGCAGGTTCAGAGACGTCTCCCAGTGCAACGGGAGGTAATGTTAGATGAGGAAGGAAACCCTATACGGAATGAACAAGGGGAGGCAATTATGCATGAATTACCGCGGGCTCAGCCTCCTGCAGAATTCTCTGAATTAACGGAAGACTTCACTACCGATGAGGTGCTGTTTATCACCCAGAAAACCCGACGTAATCCTGGGGAGCCGTTAGAGCTATGGCTAATTCGGCTCCTCGAGGAAGGGGGGCAACAAGTGCAGGTAGACTATCAGGATGCTCCCAAGTTTGGTGGATTAGCAAAGGATGCTGCCATAGACCTGGGGTACCGCAGACAAGCCAAGGATATGGTAATAGATCGCAGTATGGGGACCTTATTTGGGATGTATGCCAGGGCAGTGGCCGAACAGTATCCCTTCCCGTCCGATTGGCCCCCCTTGGAAGGAACTTGGACAACAATTAAGGAAGGGGTTCAGAGGCTAACCCGTTTGTGTGTGCGGGATGCCCTGTTGCTGGGAGTGCTGGACGAGGTAGATAACACAAATGTTAGTAGACAGACTAGAGACCACCTAGTGAAGACTGCGCCCCCCCCCATTATAAACCACTGTTATTAACCATAATGTTGAGTGGACGGGGAGAAACCCTAGGAGATGCCCGTAGTATGATGAGGGAGATGGGTGGTTTGGGGGATTGGGGACCCACAACCCGTGCTTCTCAGGGGGGCACGGAGGGGCGTCGCCCTGAGGCTCGGGCAGGGGGAAAAGTAAACCCTAATCAAGGAAGTAACCAAGGCCCCTCACGGCGTGCTTTGTGGCAAGCTTTGATACGGGCGCAGGTCCCAGCATCGGAGATTGATGGCCTACCTACACCGGAATTAAAAGACTTATGCAGACGAAAGGGACTGAAGGTGTCCCGGGTAGAGAGAGAGTCCCGACCCACTATGGAAGACCTAGTGGAATTACTAACACAAAAATGTCAGACACGGGGTCCGGTTGTTAATGAGCCTCGAAGGGGTAGAACTTCCACTTCCCAGCGGTGGGAATCCTCGGAGGACGAGGAGGAGGAGGAGGTACGGCCTCCCCTCCGAGAGTGTTATAAAGTGGATAGGCGTGGCCGGAAACCTAGTAAGAAAGGCAAGAACAAAGAAGGGCGAGGCAAACGTCTTTACCCAGTGCTGTCTGGGGAAGATGAATGGGAGGAACAATAGGAATCGGGCCAAGCCCCAAGGGTTTGCCCACGAACGAGCCAATGGTCAGCAGACGACATTCGCAAATCCGTCCAAACCGTTATGGCTCTAGTGGACACAGGGGCGGAGGCCACCTTAATCTATGGGACGCCCCATAAGTTTAAAGGAACCCCAGTCACGCTGGTTAGGCTGGGAGGTAATCTGATTGAAGGAAAAACAGTACAATTGCCCCTAAAGATAGGTACAATGCCCATTAAAACTTATTCAATTATCATTACACCAGTTAGAGAATGGATCCTGGGAATGGACATTCTGGCCGGTTTAACACTTCACCTCCAACAAGGGAAGTTTGAATTTGGAATCACGAAAATGGCTTTGCGCTGTAGGACGGTGTTAGTGGGAAAGGTTAAAATGGACCCCTTCCCCATCCCAATCGCCGATCGCGTAATAAGTCTTAGACAGTATAGGATTCCCGGCGGACATAAAGAAATATCCGCCACAATTAAGGATTATTTGGAAGCGGGAGTGCTTAGGACATGCACCACGGCGTGGAATAACCATAAAGCCGATGGGACATGGCGGATGACGGCAGATTATCGGCAACTAAACCATCACACTCCGGCCTTGACGGCAGCGGTCCCGGATGCCGTCACTATTATAGGACGAATCCAACATCATCCAGGGGTGTGGTACGGAGTAATTGATTTGGCTAATGCCTTCTTCACAATTCCTATTCCCGAAGATAGGCAGGAACAGTTCGCATTCACTTGGGAGGGTAGACAATTCACGTTCACGCGATTGCCCCAAGGATATCTGCATAGCCCTACTATCTGCCACCGGATAGTTGCAGAACACTTGGCTGCCTTTAAAGTGCCTGACGAAGTGATGATCTCGCACTATATTGACGATATGATGATACAGGGGACAAGCCAGAAGCAGGTTCAGGAATTGCTGGACCAACTGGTGCAACATATGCGAGGATACGGGTGGGAGATCAACCCAGCCAAAGTCCAGGGTCCCTCACAAACGGTAAAATTCTTAGGAATCGTGTGGAACAAGAGGGAAAGGGAAATCACTGCGAAAGCTAAAAATAAGATTCAGGTCTTTGCCGTCCCTCACACCCAAAAGGACGTGCAGCAATTTATTGGGTTATTCGGATTCTGGAGACAGCATATTCCCCATTTAGGACAAATTTTAAAACCTTTGTATCGAGTTACGAGGAAAAAGGCAGCGTTCGGATGGACGGAGGTCCATCAAACTGCATTTGAAATGGCCAAGCAAGCGATACAGCAAGCTGTATCCTTGGGAAAGATACAGTCAGGACCTGTAGAACTGCAAGTTTCAGCACAGGGGGATTATGCCAATTGGAGCTTATGGCAAAAACAGGGAAGAACCCGTAAGCCATTGGGATTTTGGTCCCGAAAATTACCCCCGGCAGGGGAACGGTATACCCCCTTTGAGAAACAGTTATTAGCATGCTACTGGGGCTTGGTGGAAACCGAAGCCCTGACCATTGGACATGAAGTGATCATGAGAACAGCTATCCCTATTCTTCCGTGGGTACTTAGTGACCCCACTACCCACCGAATTGGAACTGCCCAAGAGAGCAGCATCATTAAATGGAAATGGTATGTGTCGGAGAGAGTGCGGACTGGACAGAAAGGAGTGTCAGTCCTACATGAGCAAGTGGCGGAGGCCCCTGAGGAAGGGGAAAAACGGTTTGAGGTGATTGAATACAAGGTATCACCCGTTAAGATGGGAAAACGGTATGATGAACTGACCCCGGATGAACAAGCCACGGCTTGGTTCGTAGATGGGTCAGCCCAATGGAAAGCGGGACAGCGTAGATGGAAAGCTGCCGCCTTTAACCCAAAACAAGGCACTACCCTAGAAGAATTAGGGGAGGGAAAAAGTAGTCAGTGGGCAGAATTAAAAGCAGTGCATATGGTAGTCATGTCGGCTGGACTGGACTTACGAGCGTTAACTACACAGACTTTGGTCCAACAAAAACCTACGGTGATTAAGACCGGATTAGGATTGATTTGTCCCCCTGGGACCTATGGGCATATCCTCCCACGATCGGGATTGTCACTAAAGGGGATTGATGTAATGGCAGGAGTAATTGACGCGGACTACCAAGGGGAATTGGGAGTAGTCCTGGTCAACATTACATCTGGACCTTATGTGATACAGAAGGGAGACAGAATAGCACAATTAGTTATTAAACCATGTAACCTCACAACGGTGGAAGAGACGGGAGCTCCCGTTAAGGTTACTGAGCGTGGGACGGGGGGATTTGGGTCTACTGACACTAAGGGTGCCAAGGTATGGGTACGCCAGACAACTGGTCCCCCCAAACCGGCAGAGATCATAGCCCAAGGAAAAGACAGTCTGGTCACCATTATGTATCCTGGGGAATCAGTCTGGAGGAGTGTGCCAGCTCAGTCGTTGGTACCCTTATCGAAACAAAATGTAGGTTGGAAAATTAGTAGTGAGGAACGACAGCAAGATGATTTTAAGTGCGCGGCAAATCAATGGTGTGCAATTTTAGATCTCACGAGTGATTGTCAAATGTATACTTGTGTACGATGTTATAAGGGGAGAAATGTAACTTTGATAACCCCTAACTGTACATTGATGTTGAATGCAACGGTGAATATGTGTCATTGGAATATAACCGCTCGTGAATGTGAAAGCTCAAACGGGACACGATGGAACATCACGACTGGAGATGATGACATCTGGATCAGCAATGGAACAGTTATTCAAAACCGGACTCGAATGTTATGGCTGATCTTGGTGCGCCCTAACGTCTCTGACGCGCACCGCACACAGTTGGCTCCCATTATGTCAACTTGTCAGCAGATGGCCCAGGCAGTACTGCACACTGATGTTCACTGGCAGGTGCGGCTGCCGGCTATCCCAGAATGCCAACATAAGAGGAGGCGGCGTGCATGGTATGACACTCTACTGGGAGGTTCAGGAACTGTCATGGGTATCTCAAATGCTATTGACTCTGAGGTAACCCGTACTAAATTATCTAACACGGGACAGGCCACCTCACAAGGACTACATACTATTGGAAGGTGGATGCCATCCGTAATGATGACTCAAGGAGAGACAGCTGAAATAATGATACGATCTCTGCAATGGGAACTGGATGTCTGGGGTGCCACTCAGGAACTGTTTGAGAACATTACGGCTCAGTTAAATTGGACTGCCTGTCATATTCAAATGTTGCATGCTCAAATACAGAAAGAACGCTTTTTGCGTGTGGTAACATCCCCCAATGTACAAGCGTGGAGGGGAATATGGAATGTATCTGAGAAATTGTGGATGATAACCCATCCATGGTGTAACGCAACTATGTGTAACGGATACTTTGTTACCATGAATGTAACCCACACTGTTACGGTCTGTCGATATTATGTATTACCAGTGATTACATCTTCTGGATATTATTTTCTGAAGACAAGGGGACAGTGGTTTAGCCCAGATACCAATATTACCTATGATCTGTCCGCTTGTGAACAGACTGATCAGGGGAAAACTTGCCGACTGATGGACAGGTATCGGGACCCTTGCTTGACTAAGGGAACGGCCCTGTGTGAATGGACTGTTGAAACTCCAAGGGACATGATGTGGCAGATTGGGCCACACACGCTCTGTGTGGCTACCGATAATCCACACCCTATCGGGATGCCTCTCAAATGTCTATCAGTGGCATTGGCAGAATCAGACCTATCTGTTGACCACTTATAGCAGTGCTCGCCACGTTACCAAGGTGCAGTGGAAAGTGCTGATGAATCAGATATTACGAAAGCATCAAACCAATGTCACCAAGGTTACGGTGTCTACCTTTATACATGGACAGGAGGTAGTACATGCTGCCCGTGTAGTGGACGTGGAGTCAGCTCATCATTGGTGGGACATATTGAGTGGTATGTCCTCCACTGCGGGGACATTCCTGTTCCCACCCTTGTCGATCCTGGTAGCGGTCCTGGTGATTTTAACATGCTGTAATGTCCTGACTTGCTTGTATATTTGGCGTGTACGTAGTCGCTTGTTAGAAAGAATACATATGGGCATAATGTAACACATGTATTGGGCCAAGCAGTGGAATGTGGTGTGTCCCAATACATGTGTGCTCATAATGTAACACATGTATTGGGCCAAGCAGTGGAATGTGGTGAAAGGGTTAAAATTGTGTCCCAATACATGTGTGAATCTAACCGGAATGGAGGTGTTGCTTAGTCCAGTGTGAATCTTATTACACACCTCCCCGTGGGAATCTTCTTATCTGTATGTAACCAGAATGGAATGTGTTTTTTAGCCTTGCTCTGCTGTTCACATGAATGTTTATATCTGGAAAAGAGTATATCAGCTGGAAAAGTCTCCAGTTCGGTGAGTCTGCTCCGGGGTTGCGTTTAACCGCCGAGCGTGGGTTGTTGGCAACCGCTCTACGAGAACTGACGGCTCCCAGTTCCGGTAACACGTAGAGTGAGTATAAACCAGACCCGTTGTAAGTACGAGACCTGGTTGTGGCGACGCTGCGGGGAATAAAACACTTATATTCTAGCAGACTCGCCTCTTGGCTGTTTGTTCTGTGTCAGATTACTTTCCTGCGAGCCTGGTCCTTGACCTTGAGAATTTTTTTAAAACAGAGGGCAGAGCATCTGCAATGGGATACAGACAGGGGAGTGCAGTGTGTCTGCAATAGGATACAGACATGGGGAAGCCATAGCGTCTGCAATGGGATACAGACAAGAGAAGGGCAGAGCATCTGCAATGGGATACAGACAGTGGGAGGGCAGAGCATCTGCAATGGGATGCAGACAGTGAGAGGGCAGAGCGTCTGCAATGGGATACAGGCAGGGGGAGGGCAGAGTCTCTGCAATGGGATACAGGCAGTGGGAGGGCAGAGTCTCTGCAATGGGATGCCGATGGGGTAGGGCAGAGGGTCTACAATGGGATACAGACAGGGGAAGGCAGAGCGTCTACAATGGGATAGAGACAGGGGGAGGGCAGAGCGTCTGCAATCGGATACAGACGGGGAAGAACCGAACGTCTGAAATGGGACACGGACAGGGAGATGACAGAGCGTCTGCAATAGGATACAGCCAGGGAGGGCAGAGTATCTTCAATGGGATACAGACAGGGGCGGGCAGTGTGTCTGCAATAGGATACAGACATGGGGAAGGCATAGCGTCTGCAATGGGATACAGACGGGGAGAGGGGAGCGCATCTGCAATGGGATAGAGACAGAGGAGGGCAGAGCTTCTGCAATGGGATACAGACATGGGGAAGGCATCGCGTCTGCAATGGGACACAGACGGGGGAGGGCAGAGTGTCTGCAATGGGACAGACATGGGGAGGGCAGACGTCTGCAATGGGATGCAAACAGGCGAAGGGCTGAGCATCTGCAATAGGATGCAGATGGGGGGAGGGCAGAGCATCTGCAATGGGATGCAGACTGTGAGCGGGCAGAGCGTCTGCAATGGGATACAGACAAGGGGAGGGCAGAGCATCTGCAATGGGATGCAGATGGGATAGGGCAGAGGGTCTACAATTAGATACAGACAGGGGAATGCAGAGCGTCTACAATGGGATAGAGACAGGGGGAGGGCAGAGCGTCTGCAATGGGATACAGACAGGGGAGGGACTGAGAGTCTGCAATGGGATACAGACAGGGGAGGGACTGAGAGTCTGCAATGGGATACAGACAGGGGAAGAACCGAACGTCTGCAATGGGACACAGACAGGGAGATGGCAGAGTGTCTGCAATGGGATACAGCCAGGGAGGGCAGAGTATCTTCAATGGGATACAGACAGGGGAGGGCAGTGTGTCTGCAATAGGATACAGACATGGGGAAGGCATAGCGTTTGCAATGGGATACAGACGGGGAGAGGGGAGAGCATCTGCAATGGGATAGAGACAGGGGAGAGCAGAGATTCTGCAATGGGATACAGACATGGGGAAGGCATAGCGTCTGCAATGGGATACAGACGGGCGAGGGCAGAGTGTCTGCAATGGGATACAGACAGGGGAGGGCAGTGGGTCTGCAATAGGATTCAGACGGGGGAGGGCAGAGCGTCTGCAATGGGATAGAGACAGTGGAGGGCAGAGCATCTGCAATGGGATACAGACAGGGGAGAGCAGTGAGTCTGTTATGGGACGCAGACCGTGGAGGGCAGAGCGTCTGCAATGGGATAGAGACAGGGGGAGGGCATAGTGTCTGCAGTGGAAAACAGACAGGAGGAGGGCAGAACTTATGCAATGGGACACTGACAGGGGAGGGCAGAGCGTCTGCAATGGGGTACAGACATGGTGAGGGCAGACGTCTGCAATGGGATGCAAACAGGAGAAGGGCTGAGCATCTGCAATAGGATGCAGATGGGGGGAGGGCAGATCATCTGCAATGGGATGCAGACTGCGAGCGGGCAGAGCGTCTGCAATGGGATACAGGCAAGGGGAGGGCAGAGCATCTGCAATGGGATGCAGATGGGATAGGGCAGAGGGTCTACAATTAGATACAGACAGGGGAATGCAGAGCGTCTACAATGGGATAGAGACAGGGGGAGGGCAGAGCGTCTACAATGGGATAGAGACAGGGGGAGGGCAGAGCGTCTGCAATGGGATACAGACAGGGGAGGGACTGAGTGTCTGCAATGGGATACAGACAGGGGAAGAACCGAACGTCTGCAATGGGATACAGCCAGGGAGAAAGCATAGCGTCTGCAATGGGATAGAGACAGGGGGAGGGCATAGCGTCTGCAGTGGAATACAGACAGAGGAGGGCAGAGCCTATGCAATGAGACAATGACAGGGGAGGGGCAGAGCGTCTGCAATGGGATACAGACAGGGGAGGGCAGAGCGTCTACAATTAGATAGAGACAGGGGCGGGACGAGCGTCTGCAATCGGATACAGACATAGGCGACAGAGCGTCTGCAATGGGACACTAACAGGGGAGGAGCAGAGCGGCTGCAATGGGATACAGACAGGGGGAGGCCAGAAAGTCTGCAATGGGATACAGACATGGGGAAGGCATAGCAAATGCAATGGGATACAGACGGGGGAGGGCTGAGCGTCTGCAATAGGATACAGACGGGGGAGGGCAGAGCGTCTGCAATGGGATACAGACAGGGAAGGGCAGTGTGTCTGCAATGGGATAGAGTCAGGGGAGGGCAGAGCGTGTGCAATGGGATGCAGACAGGAGAAGGGCAGAGCATCTGCAATGGGATACAGATAGTGGGAGGGCAGAGCATCTGCAATGGGATACAGACAGTGAGAGGGCAGAGCGTCTGCAATGGGATACAGGCAGGGGGAGGGCAGAGCATCTGCAATGGGATGCCGATGGGGTAGGGCAGAGGGTCTACAATGGGATAGAGACAGGGGGAGGGCAGAGCGTCTGCAATCGGATACAGACAGGGAGGGCAGAGTATCTTCAATGGGATACAGACAGGGGAGTGCAGTGTGTCTGCAATAGGATACAGACATGGGGAAGGCATAGCGTCTGCAATGGGATACAGACGGGGGAGGGCAGAGCGTCTGCAATGGGATACAGACAGGGGAGGGCAGTGGGTCTGCAATAGGATGCAGACGGGGGGAGGGCAGAGCATCTGCAATGGGATGCAGACTGTGAGCGGGCAGAGCGTCTGCAATGGGATACAGGCAGGGGGAGGGCAGAGCATCTGCAATGGGATACAGACATGGGGAAGGCATAGCGTCTGCAATGGGATACAGACAGGGGAGGGCAGTGTGTCTGCAATAGGATGCAGACGGGGGAGGGCAGAGCGTCTGCAATGGGATACAGATGGGGGGAGGGCATAGCGTCTGCAGTGGAATACAGACAGGAGGAGGGCAGAGCCTATGCAATTAGACACTGACAGGGGAGGGGCAGAGCGTCTGCAATGGGAGAGATATGGGGAGGGCAGAGCGTCTGCAATGGGATGGAGACAGGGGGAGGGCAGAGCATCTGCAATGGGATACAGACAGGGGGAGGGCAGAGTATCTGCAATGGGATACAGACAGGGGGAGGGCAGAGTATCTGCAATGGATACAGCAGGGGGAGGGCAGAGCATCTGCAATGGGATGCAGATGGGGAAGTCAGAACGTCTGCAATAGGACACAGATGGGGTAGGGCAGACCGTCTACAATGGGATACAGACACGGGGAGGACAGAGCGTCTGCAATGGAATCCAGACAGGGGCGGAACGAGCGTCTGCAATGCGATTCAGACAGGGGGAGGCGGCTGATCGTCTGCAGTGGGATAGAGACTGGGGAGGGCAGAGAGTCTGCACTGGGACAGACATGGGGAGGGCAGAGCGTCTGCAATGGGATACAGACAGAGGGAGGGCAGAGCGTCTGCAATGGGATACAGACCTGGGAGGGCAGTGTGTCTGCAATGGGACACAGACAGGAGGAGACAGCAGAGGGTCTGCAATGGGATAGAGACGCGAGAGGGAAGAGCGTCTGCAATGGGATACAGATGGGGGAGGGCAGTGTGTCTGCAATGGGATATAGACGGGGGTGGACAGAGCATTTGCAATGGGATGCAAACGGGGGTTAGAGCGTCTGCAATGTGGTACAGACAGGGGGAGGGCAGAGCGTCTGCAATGGGATAGACTGGGGAGGGCAGTGGGTCTGCAATGGGGTAGAGACAGGGGAGGGCAGAGCGTCTGCAGTGGAATACATACAGGAGGAGTGCAGAGCGTATGCAATGGGATACAGACGGGGGAGGGCAAAGTGTATGCAATGGGAAACTGACAGGGGAGGGGCAGAGCGTCAGCAATGGGATACAGATGGGGTATGGCAGAGCGTCTCTCATGGGACAAATAGGGGGAGGGCAGGGCGTCTGCAATGGGATAGAGACGGGGAGGGCAGAGCGTCTACAAATGGGATAGAGACAGGAGCGGGACGAGCGTCTGCAATAGGATACAGACAGGGGGCGGGAGGAGCGTCTGCAATTGGATACAGACAGAGGCGGCAGAGCGTCTGCAATGGGATAGAGACAGGGAGAGGGACGAGCGTCTGCAATGGGATACAGACAGTGGCGGCAGAGCATTTGCACTGGGACACAGACGGGGGAGGGCAGAGCGTCTGCAAAGGGATACAGAAGGGGCAGCAGAGTGTCTGCAATGGGATACAGACAGGGGGAGGGCAGAGTGTCTGCAATGGGATGCAGACAGGGGAGGGGCAGAGCGTCTGCTATGGGATATATACAGGGGGAGGGCAGAGCGTCTGCAATTGGACACAGACAGAGGCAGGGCAGAGTATCTGCAATGGGATGCAGACGGGAGTTTGAGCGTCTGCAATGGGGTACAGACAGGGGAAGGGCAGATCGTCTGCAATGGGACACAGACAGGGGGAGGGCAAGCGTCTGCAAATTGATACAGACGGGGGAGGTAGAGCGTCTGCAATGGGATATAAACAGGGGAGGCAGAGCGTCTGCAATGGGATACAGAGGGGGAGGGGCATAGCACCTGGCATCCAGACAGAGGACAGTTTTGAGCAAAGCTTCAGCAGAAAAAAAAGTACTATTATATGTATATATATATATATGTGTGTGTGTGTGTGTGTGTGATGGGAATTTTCTGTTTTGGGGAAAAGACAAAAGAGCAGAAAATTATTTAAATGCAAAGAGAATGCAGAACTCAGTGGTACAGAGGGATCTGTGTGACTTAGTACATGAATCACATCAAATTACTCTGAAGATGCAGCTGGTGATTTGGAAGTAAATGGAATTATTCTGTTTCGTGCAAGGAGTGTTGTGTTTGATCTTAGCGATTTTTTGCATCAGTACAGGGCATTGCTGAGATCACACCTGATGCATTCTGTGTAGTTTTAATTGCCTTAACTGATAAAAACAAAATTGCTTTCGAAACGTTGCAAAGATTTTTCTCTTTACTCATTCTTGGGATGAAGGCTTTACGTTACGAAGAAGGAACAGTTCGACCTGAGAATGAGAGATGTTTATTGACCTTATAACATCTTGAGAAGAGTGTAGTTGTTGAATTACGGATGGATATTTCTTCTTGTGTGGGAGAACAAAATTGGGGAAATAATTTAAAAATAAGTCAGGTTCAAAGGAAAGGTGATTGGACCGTAAAAAGGGACTCTGATTTCTCTTCATATCTGATGCCAGACAGGCTGGGCTTTTCCAGCAATTTCTGTATTAGTTTAAGAATAAAACATATTCATCTTAACACAGATATTATGAAGTCATCAAACGCTTATTTTTACATTACGCAGGCACGTACTAACACATCTTCAAGCAAGTAGCGCCATTTATTGTTAATGAATTGATTCTGTGTACGACAACAGCTTTAATGCACTGACCTGGAGTCGAAAATGTGATGGAGTCACATAGTTCAGACAATATTCAAGGGGAGCTCACATGGTCCCGTTTGTGGTCTGATAACGTTACTGATTTAACTTACAGATGGAAAAGTGTAGCCTAACTGTGAAGGAACAGCCTATTGCTCCCTTTCTGTTTCCCTGCCGCTCAACGCAGCAATGTGTGGGAGTGAAAACAAAGCCGAGTCGTCTTTCCCACTCAGTGAGGATTCCTGATGATGATTCATTGAAATCTCCCCACTGCCTGAAGCAAAGCAATTCAGCCACATCCAACTGTTTCAGGAAGAAATCCCATTGTCAGAAGGTTATGCGAGACGAATAAATTCAGAAGTAATTATTCAGACTCGATAGTGAAGGGAACAGACAAGAGATTCTGTGGTTGCAAATGGGAATCCAAGATGATGTATAGTCTCCTACATGCCAGGACCCAGGATATCTCAGAGCGGCTGCAGAAAGTTCTCACGGGGTAGGGAAGCAGACAGAGGTCACTGTGCACATTGGTACAAATGACACAGGTAGAAATAGTGATGAGGTCCTGCAGAGTGATGGTACAGAGCGAGGAAAAACGGTAAAAGGCAGGACCACGACAGTGGTAATATCCGGTTTAGTTCCAGTACTCTGTGCTAGTGAGGGTAAGAACAGGAGGACATGGCAGATGAATGCATGGCTACATAATTGGTTCAGGAGGTAGGAATTCAGAGTTTTAGATCACTCGGACCTTTTGTGGGCAGAAGTGACCTGTTCAGGAAGGACGGGTTGTAGCTGAACTGGAAGGGGAGCAATATCCTGGCAGACAGGTTTGCTAGTGCTACAAGGGAGTGTTTAAACTAGATTGGCTGGCGTGGGGGACAGCGTGGGATCCTCAACAGCAGGGAGGCAAGTGCACGGCTGGAAGGAGATACAGTAATCACAAACAGTAAAGTGCAGAGATAGGTTAGGCAGGAACACGAGAGGGAGCAAGGAATGCCTGTTGGATTAAATTGCATCTGTTTCCATGTAAGATTGCTGACAGGTAAGGTCAATGAACGCAGTGTGTGGATAGGTACGTGGACATTACAGAAACATGGCTAAGCGAGGGACAGGACTAGCAGCTTAATGTACCAGGATACAGGTGCTTATTGCGTGACAGAGATGGTGGAAGGAGGTGTGGGGAGTTTCATTTTTGATTAAGGCGAGTATCACAGCAGTAATCAGAGATAACATAACTGATAGAGGGGAATGGTGCTATTATTTGGGTTGTTCCATCGGCCCTCAAATAGTAAACGAGGAATTAGCGGAACAAAAATATGTAGAGCAATTGGGGAGACTTGCAGGGCCAATGGGATTGCCATAGTAGGAGATTTTAATGTTCCTAACATAGACTGAAAATGACATAGAATTAAGGACGAAGATGGGGTGCATCTATTAAGTGTGTTCAGGAAAGTTTCCCCAAGCAGTATGTAGAGGGTGCAACTCGGGAAGCAGTAACACTTGACATACTCTAAGAACTAGGGCAGGACAGAAGACTGAGGTGACAGTGGGGGAGCACGCTGGGACCAATGACCATAGTTGTATTAGTTTTAAATAGTTATGGAGAAGGACAAAATTGGTCCATATGTTCAAGTTCAAAATTGGGGCAAGGCGAATTTTGATGGAATTAGACAGGAGCTTGTAGATGTTGGTTGGAGGAGTTTATTTGCAGGAGAAGGGACCTCCTGCAAGTGGGAGACCTTTAAAAGTGAAATGTCTACAGTTCAAGGTCTATATGTTCCTGTGAGGGTAAAAGGCAAGGTTAGCAGGAATAGGGAACCCTGGGTGGCAGGAGGTGTTGAGCCTTTGACCAGCAAAAAGGCGGCGTTGCTCAGTCCATGCAGCTGGGATCAAGGGAATCCCTGGAGGTATATAGGGGAATACAGGAGTTTACTGAAGAAGGAAATCAGGAGGGCGAAAAGGGGGCACATGATAGCCTTAGCTGAAAAGATTTGAGTGAATCCAAAGAGGTTCTTTAAGTATATTATATTAAAGAGGTTATTTAAGAAAACAAGAATAACTAAATGAGAATATGACCCTTCCACGTCCACAGTGGACATGCTTGTCTAGAACCGTAGGAGATGTGTGAGATTCTCAATGAATATTTCTCCTCTGTCTTTATCGTGGAGAAATAAATGAAGACTTGGGAGCTTAATAAAGGTCGTGGTGATATCTTGGGTTAGTCAATATCATAGGAGAGGACTTGATGGATGCATTAGAATGTATGAATGAGGATACATCTCTTGGTCCTAAACTGATGCTTCCAAGAACACTGCAAGAGAGTACAGAAGAAACTACGGGGACCTGGTTGATATTTTTGCATCAACGTTAGCCACAGGTTGAGGTTCAGAATTTTGGAGGGGAGCAAATGTTGTGCCATTATTCAAGAAGGGAAGCAAAGAAAAATCTGGAAACTATAAACCAGGAAGCCTAACATCTGTGGTAGGTAGGTTACTTGAGAAGACTCCAAGGGATAAGATTTATGTGCATTTGGAAAGACAGCGTTTGATTCGAAATACTTTTTTTTTTCAGATTTCCTACAGTATGGAAACAGGCAACTTCGCCCAAGAAGTCCACATCAACCCTCCAAACAGTAATCCACCCAGTCCCATTCCCCTACCCTATATTTACCCCTGACTAATGCACATAACACTATGGGTAACTTAGCATGGCTAATTCATCTGACCTGTGAATCTTTGGATTGTGGGAGGAAAATGGAGCACCCAGAGGAAACCCACACAAACACAAGGAGAATGTGCAAACTCCACACAGAGAGTCACCCGCAGCTGGAAATAAGTCCGATCAATGGAACTATGAGGCAACAGTGCTAACCACTCAGCCACTGTGCCACCCTTGCTTTTTGTCAACATAGTTCAATGACACAGGGACAAAAACTATTGTGCCCATCATCCATGATGCAATTCCAATACCACATACCGTGGTATTTATTCTCCACTGAAAATGTCATCTTCATATTACTTATTATTGTTTGTTATTATTAATTTAAATAATCATTATTAATAGTTGTTTTTGAATTGGAAAGATTGCATGGCTTTGTGAGTGGGAGATCATGCCTCACAAATTTGTTTGAGTTCTTTGATGAAGCGACCAGGAATGTTGGTGAGTGCAGGGCGATAGACGCAGTCTATATCATTTTCAGTAAGGCCTTTGATACGGTTGCCCTTGATAGGCTGGTCTGGAAGGTTAGAATCGCATGGAATTGGCAAATTGAACACACAATCGGCATGATGGTAGTAGGCAGAGGGTAATAGTGGAAGGATGCTCTCGGACTGGAGGCCTGTGACACATGAAGGGGTCGCTGCTGGGCCGATTGTTGTTTATTATCGATATCAATGATAATCTTGAGAATGTAAAAGGCATGATTAGTAAATGTGAAGGTGACATTAAAATAGGTGGCATCGTGGATAGTGAGGAAGTATATCAGAAATTGGAGCAGGACCTTCATCAATCTGGAGAAGTGGGCCGAAGAAAATGTTTGCAAAGTCAGATCAAGGGAGGGGTTTCATGGTGAATGGTCAGGTCTTTAGGAGTGTAATTGAGCAGAGGGACCATGGAGTTCAGGTTCACCATTCTCTTAAAGTGGAGTCACAAGGTAGACATGTTGTTAAGATTGAGAGGGTGCAGGAAAGATTTACAATGGTTTTCTGGAACCTGAAGCTTTCATCTACAGGGAGAGGATGAACAGTTTGAGGCTTTTCTCCACTGGACTATCGGATGCTGAGGGGTGACATGGCAAAGGTTTATAAAATCATAAGGTGCATGGATAGTCTGAAGGTCTTTATTTCATAGTCCAGTACTAGACTGTATAGGTTGAAGGTGACGGGGGAAGGATTTAAAATGGACTTTAGGGGTAACGTTTTCATGCAGAGGGTGGTGTATTTACGGAAAGTGCTTTCAGAGAATCTGATGAAAGCGGGTACAATTACATGTTTAAGTATATCTGAACAGGTACGTCAATTTGAATGGTTCAGGGCGATATGGGCAAATGGTACTTGATCAGATTGGGATATCTGGTCGGCGTGGGCAAGCTGGAATAAAGGATCTGTTTGCACGCTGTATGACTCTCGGATCGTATAAGAGGGATAAGGAGAAATTCTAAAAAGGGCCTTTCAAGTGGAAATTCTCTTCCCCAGAGAATTCTCTTCCATTTACCTATCCAAGAGTCTCTTAAGTTTCCTCACGTATTTAACTCTACTACCACCGCTGGCAGAGCATACCACACACCCACCACTCTCTGTGTTAAAAAAGCCTATAGCTAATATCTCCCCAAACCTTCCCTTAATTATCTTAAAATTATGACCCCTCGTGGAAGACATTTCTGCCCTGGGAAAAAGGTCTCTGGCTATTCATTCTCTCTTTGCCTCTCATCATTGTGGGTGGCACGGTGGCACAGTGGTTAGCACTGCTGCCTCACAGCGCCAGAGACCCGGGTTCAATTCCCGCCTCAGGCGACTGACTGTGTGGAGTTTGCACATTCTCCCCGTGTCTGCGTGGGTTTCCTCCGGGTGCTCCGGTTTCCTCCCACAGTCCAAAGATGTGCAGGTCAGGTGAATTGGCCATGATAAATTGCCCGTAGTGTTAGGTAAGGGGTAAATGTATGTAGGGGTATGGGTGGGTTACGCTTCGGCGGGGCGGTGTAGACTTGTTGGACATCTTTTACACCTCTATCAAGTCACCTCTCATACTTCATTACGCAAATCATAAAAGCTCTAGCTCCCTCAAACTTTTTTCATAAGCCCTACCCTCCAGTACAGGCAGCATCCTAGTAAATTTACTCCACACTCTTTTAAAGCTTCCACAAAACTTCTTATAATGGGGTGACCAGATCTGAACACAATATTACAGGTACGGACTAACCAGGGCTCGAGAGACCTGCAGCATAACAACACGTCTCTTAATCTTCCTGCTAATGAAAGCATACACACCATTCGCCTTCTTAACAACCCGACCAATTTGAGTAGTAACTTTGACTGATCTAGGGACACTGACGCCAAAAACCCTCTGTTCTTCCACACTGCCAAGAACCCTGCCTATAACCCTGTATTCTGCATTCAAATTTGAGCTTGCAAAGGGGGTTACTTCACACTTTACCAGTTTGAATTCCATCTGCCACTTCTTAGCCCAGCTCTGCATTATGTCAATGTCCCGTTGCAACCTACAACAGCCCTCCAAACACCCATGTACCACTTCACAAACCTTCGTGTCATCGGCAAACTTACTAACCCATCCTTCCACTTCCTCATCCAAGTCAGCTATAAACATCACAAAGTGCAGAGGTCTCAGAACGGATCCCTGCAGGACACCACTGGTCCCTTTCAATGATCTAGATCCCCTAACTCTCTGTGTAAGAGAATTCCTGGCATTCACTACCCTCAGTTTGAAGAAAACATTCTCTGCTTCTACACCATGACCTAGTGATATGACAAAAAAGAGGAAACACGGGGGATTAGACAGAGAGACTGCCCCTGAACTCACGGCAGTATTAGACCGAGGATGACATCAAGAAATCTGAGGAAAATTGCACTGAATGTGAATTGTTTGCGACCTCACCACTGTTTGGAGTCAGTCACAACACAAGGGAGATGTTTATCATCGGTGGGCATCAATCATGTCAACCGTGGGACATCTGTGCAGGAGATCCTCAGAGTAGCTCCCTCAGCCCAGGCATCCCCACTTTGTCATCATAGAGTCCTTACAGAGTGGAAGGAAGCTATTCAGTCAATTGAGTCCAAACTGAGCAGAATTGGGGGTCTTCACTGATGTTCAGAACAAGTTGGCCATCCCCAGCTCTTGAAGCAGTCTGTGTCCATGTACACCAAGAACTGGACACCATTCAATATCGTGCTGGTAATGTCTGGGTAGCACTCATGTAACAGCACTGTACATTTCCACAGTAAAAGGCGCAGCTCATTCGGCACTTCAATCTGTTTTCATAAGAATATGTGGAATTCTTTCAATCCATCAAAATATTGGGCAAGACGGATGATAGCTCATTCAGTCCCTCTTGCCAATTACGCAGTAAGAGAAGGAATCTGCTTACTCCCTCACACGTGAACAGAAAGAGAGTGTTTTGCATCTGGATTTACTTACTGAGGAACAGGAAACAGTCATTCAGCTTCTCAAGTAACTAACCCAGGAACAGGAAGGTGACAGAGATGCTCCAAATTCACAAACAAATGGAGCAGCGACCCAACAGATAGACTGCACCATCTTATCTCTTGTGGCTTAATTACTCATAGTACATATGTTTAACTTTAACATGGTTTTCTGGCAGTAGGAATGAAGCCAACTTTTTTAACCATTCTTCAACGTGCCAATATAGCTGACCCATTGTCTCCATGGAGGTCAGAAGGCGGTGCGGAATTGTGAACTGTTTTAGAATGAAGGTATTGTGTACAAAGTGACATTCAATGCAGTTTCACATGTTAAATTGCATTAAAGTGTTCAGAGTCTGTACCTATCCGTTAATCAACATGAGGGCACTGCAGAGGCATGTAAACTATCGGGAGTCAATCATCCCGTTAAAAATATAGAATGTTCACCCTATTCAGCTGTTTGGGACGTAATGAGTGTCCGTCCAAAACCATCAAGTTTCAACTTCTTATTCTCTCACAGCGCAACAGATTAAGCATAAACTTATTGCTCTCTCTCATCATGGTACCATCATGCCAGGGTTTAGTCTGATGAAACTACTTTGCACTGTCTCGGTGACAAAAAGATCATTATTTATAAAACAGACCAAATCTGTAAACAATTCACCAAATACTCTCTCAATAAAACACTACCATTGGGAAAGGTATACCAACTCTGGTACTTCAATCATTTTGCATGAAGAGCCACATACACTTACTTCCTGCCCCACAAGAATTCTGTTAGTGACTTATGACCAAGGACATCCAAGTCCTTCCCAACCTCTCGCCATTTAATAAACATAAAGTGAATGATGGTATTTGTTGTTCACATCTGAATCATTTATATACCTTGTGAACAGCTATTGCAAAAACACTGTTCCTTCTGCCACCCAACAAGCCTTCAGACCTGAAAAAAAAACACGACTCTTCTCATATCTCCATTACCCAATGTTTACTCAATATGGTATACATTCCAACCCTACCTATCCATGGACTCTAACATTCTCCACTCACCCGTATTCAAACATGTCAAACGTATTCTGAAAATTCAAATACTCCACTCCCATTACTTCTCAATTGTCGATTTCACAGCGGAAAATCTCCACTACCCCCAGCAGGTTTAGCAACGATCATTTCCCTTTCCTAAATCTCGTCCGAATGCACCAAATTGTATCATTATTCTCCATGTGTCTCATTGTCACGTTCCTCATAAAAGGTTACAATCTTTTTCTCACAGCTGACATCCAGCTATTTAATTTTCAGTTTTCCCTCCCCATCCTGTTTTAAATATTTAGTGGAACAATAACTGCTTTCCAGTCTGCAGCATCTTTTACAGAATCTAACCAGCTTTGAAGAATAATCAGCCATTCTTTCATTAGTTCTGTTGCCACCTCCTCAATACTCTGGGATGGAGCTCATCAGATGCAGCAACTTATGAAACTTCAACTGAATTTGATTTTCAAAACATACTTTTTATTAATTCTAATTTCCTGTAGTCCATCATTTTACCAGTCACTCTGTTCCCTTGTTTTTTCTGAAAGTTAGTTTCTGTACGTTCTCGTATAGAGATGGAACCAATGTATTCGTCTCAGCAGGCATTTGGCTTCTGTCAGCGAGCAATACATCAGAGGGCTACACTTCAGTGGAAAAATTAGCCACTCCTGCGTGAAAAGTTCCAGAATCGAAACATTTCTCTTCATGGTGAGTGTCAGCACAGTCCTATCCCTGGTGTGAAGCTACAGGTTATACTGAAGGAGGAGACAAAGCTCAGTGAACATCTCATTTTTGAAACAAGCTGATTTCACACTTTACGCCTGAATGGGTCCAGCTTAGACAAATGGCCCTCGAAATTCCAGGGAGGATAGTGCAGTACCCTGCTCCTCCTCGTGTACAGACCTTCCCTTCTGTGTAGTCTCACCTCCATTTATTTCCCATGGACCCAGTCACTCTGTAAATGCAGTATCCAGGGTGGCGTCCCCAGACCCTCTGGGATCCCTGAATGGACCCAGCAGCTGACAATACAAAGCCGGAAACACCATCCACAGAAACTTCACTGACCTTGTGATGACACCAGCAAGTCACATCCCCAACATCCATGGTGCACCCATTCAGGGTTGTAAATGCCTCCCTCTCCTCAGTTTCTCTTCCTAGCTAAGAAAGCTGTTACGTCTCCACACAGTCCCACAGGAACAGTTCATCTGTCTAAAGAAGCTGTTCAAAATGTAACATTATATTTCTCTGTATCTCAGCCACTAGACGGGAAGCACCAGTATTGCCGATGAAATTGATCACTACACTCAGAGAAGAGAGATAGAGGGAACATAACTCACTTTAAACATGGACATACCAATAATGACGTGATATTCAGGAATATCGGAAAAGGGAAATGTTAGATTAACTTCCCATTCTATGTTCATTCCAGTTCATCATCAGCAATCCTTCTGCTTGCTTTGCCTCTCTCTTGCCCTGTCTCTCTTTTGCTGAATGTTTCTCCATCCATTAATCACAAACCTCCCACTCAGCCTTCTAACCATCCCTGATATAAATAATATTATTTCCCAGTTGCATTAAGTTTTGATAGGGTCTCTGAATTCGAAACGCTATCTGTGTTTCTCCAGACAGAGAGACATGTCTGCTGAGATTCTCCAACACTTCTAGCTGCTAAAGAATTTTATGTCAGATCTCAAGTATCCCAGGATGCCAGCATTTGTTGTCCATCACTAATTGCACTTCACTGTGAGGCCATTTGTCAAGAAAGTATGGAGCCAACCATATTGTTGTGGGTCAGAATTCAAACTTCGTCCAGACTGGGCAAAAATGTTAAGGCTCTTTACAAAAGGTTATCAGTAAAATAAGGAAAAATAAATCTAGTACTTTTTGGTTGCCACGAGTGAATTTAGGTTTCATTCCAATTTTTATCATTCGAATTTCTGATCTGTCATCGGCTGTGATAGGATATGAGTTGAAACTTTATTACTGGAACAGCACAGCAGGTCAGGCAGCATCCAGGGAACAGGAGATTCGACGTTTCGGGCACAGGCCCTTCTTCAGGAATCTTCAGGAACTGAATAATCATCAGTTCGACTTCTATCTGCAACTCTAACCATGCCCAATCCACAGAAAGATAGGAATCAGCCCTGGATGCTGCCTGACCTGCTGTGCTGTTCCAGCAATAAAGTTTCAACTTTGATCTCCAGCATCTGCAGACCTCACTTTCTCCTCTGTGATAGGATATGAAAAAATGCTTTCAGAGTCATAGCCTGTGCCTCTGAATTACACAGTCAGTGATATTATTACTCTGATACAGTGCCTCTGCTGTGAAGTAACTGTAGAGACAAGAACAAGTTTGCGGTCAAAATATTTGTCATGGGGAAGAGAGGTCAGAAGAGAAGTGAAGCCATAAAATCTGAAGTTAACAAAGGGGTAGGTGACAAGCTCATTCAGCAACAGCACTGAGGCAGAAGCGGAGACTGGGGATATTTTAGAGGCGGATTTTGACCGTATTAAAGACAGAGACAATCCAGAATTGTAAAACGGTTTAACGTAAAAAGGGGACACGAAGTGGAGTTTATGACTGAAAGTTTATGTTTTTGCTAAATATAAATAACTGAAGTAGAAATAACCTTCACCATCATTTATAGAATTGACAGAGATTGGCTTACCAGGAACACCAAGGGTAGCGAAGATGGGGTAGTAACCTGCCTGAATAATCATCAGTTCGACTTCTATCTGCAACTCTAACCATGCCCAATCCACAGAAAGATAGTAAAGACCATCGGATAAACTCCTATGCATTGTTGGAACATTATAGTCTAATGTTCTCAGATTCTGACCCTTTATTGGAACATTACAGTCTAATGTTCTCAGATTCTGATCCATTGTTGGAACATTCCAGTCTAATGTTCTCAGATTCTGATCTCTCCGTCTCTCTGTAGCTGCTGATCCCAATCGTGTTTAGGATGACGCTGTCCCGAGTACTATGGCATAACAAGTTGATAGAAGCCCATACTTAGGGAAGAGGGAAACCCTACAGTGATATAGTTAGCTCCAGGAAGACTGATGTCAATCAGTCACTGAACAAAAAACTCCAATTAGCCCCTTTCACAACCACCCCGACATATTCCAATAATGGGGAGAAAGTGAGGTCTGCAGATGCTGGAGATCAGAGCTGAAAATGTGTTGCTGGAAAAGCGCAGCAGGTCAGGCAGCATCCAGGGAACAGGAGAATCGACGTTTCGGGCATAAGACCTTCTTCAGGAAGCCCTGAAGAAGGGCTTATGCCCGCAACGTCGATTCCCATATTCCAATAATACTTGGACTGGATGGATGTTGACATCGCTGACTATTGGGTGAATGGCATATCTTCAATTGTAAAGTTAGAGGTGAGGGAGGGAGATAATTCTTTTTCTTCACAAGCTCGATGATTCTACTGTGTTTTGGCAGAGTAGGAATTGCTGGGCACCTGACGCCATCTGTGTCTGATCACCAGGCCTGCTGCACTCTTTCGGTTTATGTAGCTATATTTAACTTTGACATATATCTGACCATCGTTTAATAGCTTTGGTGGGGTTAGGCATTTTTGAGAGGCGACTACAATGCCACAGATGGTGTAGATACAGTCTATTCCTTGTGGCCCTTGCAGCCACGGCCTGGAACTGTGGAGTGATGGTCAAACTCTCCCAGAACCAGGATTCTTAGTTTTACCTTTCGTCAGTTATTGCTGGGGTCTCAGCAGGGTTGGGAGGCAGTAAATCTCTCCCGACTGCTACTCTCTCTCTCTCTCTCTCTCTCTCTCTCTCTCTCTCTCTCTCTCTCTCTCTCTCAGAAATTTCTCTCAGAATTGTTTTTGGTGTTCTTTCCTCCTGGATTGGAGAACTGCATGTGAGACAATCTGTTACCTGATTTTGTTTTTCGACATGTGAGTGTTTCTAGGACGTTACTATATTGGAGCAGTTACTGTTAGTTGAATAACCTATTATTCTGTTAAGTTTTCCAAAAGAATTAAGTTATTCCAAGATCGTCTTGTTTTCATTATGTTTTGTCTACTGTGTTTGAATAGATTGTGGTTTGCTTAATATCGAATATTTTGACCAATCGAATAGTATCTGAAACACAGCACCTCACCTTTACCTTTAAAATAAGAAAACGCTCGGGTCGAGATTACCTTCTCCGTGTACTTTGAGGGGATCTGCTCTGGTCCATAACAGAGGGACAGATATTCATTTTTTGCTTAGGTAATTACTTAGTGGACAACATGTTGCAGAAATGTGGAGTTTGGCAGCAGAATGGGCCGACCTGGTGGAGTGACAGTTATGTTAGGAGTTATATCGGATACTCATTCCTCCTCACAATTCCAGCCCGGACACATATACGGAAAGACGAGATATCTGTTCATCATGAAACACTGCATAGACAAGTGTACGGCTAGTGTACTGCCAGAAATCAATCCAGGATCGAACAATGTTCAGGGCTTCCAAATTGAGCACTGGTGCTATTTTTAAATGGCCAATGGGCACACGGTTGAGCTTTCTCAGTTCAGAGCTGCCCTGCACAATTTACCCTGAGCATGGCAGATAAGGGACAATTATACCACGGATTGTCGACAGGGACACGGTGGATCGGCTGTTGCAGAAGAGGACCATTCTCTTCCCAGAGGAGCCGCACAAACACACCCAGCGAACTTGGCCTGAGCTCACCACCCAGTGCAGTGCAGTATCTGCAGTCTGAAGAAATGTTCAGCAACACAGGACAAGCCTCAATAATCTTGCCCGCTCTATCAGGATAAAGGTCACCATATTCTCTCTGCTCCCTCACACTCACTGTATATCTGTTATAGCACCGACCCCTGAACAAGGCTCATGCTCCACCACTCTCACAACAGCATGCAGCACCTACAAGCTCCCTGGCCTATTCAATGCCCCGACATGGTTATATGTTCTTCTGGAAAATGCTGTAACTGGAAAGCTCAGGTTCAGGCAAATGTTTGTCCCCCAGTTTGTAACAGATCAGTGGAGGGAGAAGACGTTTTTTTTTAAATCACTCGGGATGAAAGTATATCATGAGAACATTCAGCCTCTCAAATATACTGCACCATTCAGGCAAAGGAAGCACCTAAACAGTGGAAGACTCACTCCTTTCTTTAATAAAGGCGCCACATTAGAGGTTCTCCAGTTTCGTTGGAACTCTCCTGTAATCGAGAGAGTTATGGAATATTTCGCACAGTGCCACCAGTCACTGTGTAATCACTTCTTCTAAAACCAGCTATGAATTACTACTAACCTGTCTACCCTTATTCTTACCTGTTTGGTAAAAAAAAGTTCATATTGTTAGAGACAGTTCAATAACTTTCATCCGACTACAGTTTTGTTTATATTATTGAATTACTTTGTGCTTTCCCCTGTGAGGAACGATGTAAAATACTATTTTACATTCTCTGCCTGTTCCATGAAACCAGTTCCCCAGTCACATCCTCCAGGTGTTCCACATATACTTTTCTGCCTTTCTTCCAAGGGTCACACACACATCATGAACGTTTTATAATTGATATGGAAAAACTCTTGCGGATAATTTTATTTTTTTCATGTTTCTGGCCAGATTTGACATATTTTCCTTTTTATTTTACTTTATGTAATCTGCTACCGATTCAAAAAAAAAAAAACTTCCCAAATGTGGCCGATGCTAGAGCTCACCAACCTGAATTCTTTAGTTTGTGATTGATTAGTTATCTTTCACAACCTTTGTGCATCATGGGTGCGCGGGGGGGGGTTTGTCTTCATATCTTCATATCATCTTCCTTTTGACCAGAGTCAATGATTGATGAGCGTTATGATGTATCTAATGAAATGTCTCCCCCACACATCTACTGACCTTTACCTGAGTCTATTTTCACATCTCGTTTTAGATCAGATATAAGACAGAAATCTGCAATTGAAATGCCTGGCTCATTGCAATCATTCAGGGGGATCCTCTGTATAAAGCTGAACACATGATCAGTTGAAAATGACTTCGTTCTCCCAGTTTCTCTGGCTCTGCCATTTCTGTTCGATGATGCCACATTCCAGTGGGAAGCTTCCGACATGACCAGTTTTTTTTCTCAAAAAAGAAACTCCCTAACTCCGGTGGACAGGGCCTTCAGCTGTGACTGCCCCATCTCCCGCGGCATCACCCTCACTCCGTCCCCTCCTTCTCAGAACAATGATAGACCTCCCCTTGTCCTCACTTCCTACTGCACTAGAATCCACAATCACAGAATCATCCTCCGCCACTTCCACCACTTCCAGCAGAACAGCACCATCAAACACATCTTCCCCTCCCGTCCACTGTCAGTATTTCACAAGGAATATCCCCTCTGTGACACCCTCCATCACCCCGAGCACTTCCCCACTCCCCCATGGCACCTTCCCATGCAAATGCAGAAGCTGCAACACTTACCCATTCCCCTCTTCCTTCCTGACTGTCCATGGCCCCAATCATACCTGCCAGGTAAAACAACATTTCTCTTGCACTCTTTCAATCCAGTCTCTTATCATTGCTCCTCACAAGGCAGTCTCCTTTACACTGGGGAGACCAGAGACTGCTTTGAGGAACATTCCCAATCTGTCTGTAAGAATAACCCAAACCTCTGATTGCTCCCCATTTCAATAAATACCTTGCCCTCAAGCTAATGAGAACTCTTGGAGGAGGTAAAGAGCAGGTTAGATCAAGGAGAGCCAATGGGAGTTATCTATATGGACTTCCAGAATGCCTCTGATAAGGTGCCGCACAGGAGGTTGCTGAGTAAGACAAGGACGTATGGTGTTAGAGGCCAGGTATTAACATGGATAAAGGGTTGGCTGTCTGGCAGGAGGCAGGGCGAGGAAAAAATAGTTCTCAGGATGGCAGCCGGTGACTAGTAGTTTTTCACAAGGGTCAGTGCTGGGACCACAATATTTCACTTTATAGGTTAATGATTTGGACGGCAGAACTGTGGGCATTCTGGCTACGTTTGCAGATGATGCAAAGATAGGTGGATGGGCAGGTAGTATTGAGGAGGCAGGGAGCCTGCAGAAAGATTTAGAAAGTATAGGAGAGTGGGGAAAGGAGTAGCAGATGGAATACAATGTGGGAGAGTGTGAGGTCTTGCACTTTGGTATGAAGAATACAGGCATGGACTATTTACTAAATGGGAAGAAAATTCATAAATCTGAAGTTCAAAGGGACTTCGGATTCCAAGCCAGGATTTGCCGAAGATAAACTTGCAGGTTGAGTCATTAGTTAAGAAGCCTAATACGATGTTATCATTCATCTCGAGAGGACTACAATGTAAAAGTCGGGATTTTGAGGCTTTCTAAGGCTCTGGTCAGACCACATGTCCAGGATTTACACTTCCTGATGAAGGGGTCTGGCCTGAAACCTTCATTTTCTTGCACTTTGGATGCTGCCCGACCAGCTGTGCTTTTCCAGCAACACACACAACTCTGTGAGTGTCTACATGTGGATGCAGGTCTGACAGTCTCTGTGGTGCTTAAAATGACACAATCTCTCCCGCAGCTGGCCTCCCCACCGTACTGCAGCTACAGTGGCAGACTATGATAACCCTTGAGGATTCAGTCTGGGAGGGAGAGAGGGAAGGAAGCAGCTCACAGCACCATCCAACCTGACATCACCATCAACACACACAACTTAACCCCCCCCCCCCCCCGCCCACACACACACACACACACACACACACACACACAATGCTAGTAGATGGAGGTTTATAAATATACTTGGGCCTGTCAGAATGGAAATGCTCACCTCCGAGTGAACCATTTTGTCAGGAGATGAGAAGAATGCAATTCTCCTTCTGTGTCTTCCAATGCTTAAACATAATGTGAGAAAGTATTGGAAAGTCCTGAGAAAGGCCTAGCAATGGTTGTAATATCGCTCAATATTGACGAAACTGGTCTGTGTGTTCAAAGATATTATTTGAAAAACCACCAGCCATGCAATATCAGAGATTAACAGGAAAGGATTTGTTCCCTTCTCAGAGAGTAAAAAAAAAAAATCTGCCACTGATGCAGTGGCGTGGGGAGACAAGCAGAGTGTAGTATTGTATGAATCTGTTTATAAAACTCAGTGGTCCTCACTGCTGCCTCACAGCACGAGGCACCCGCGTTCAATGTCACCCTCGGGAACTGACTGCGTGGAGTTTGCACATTCTCCCTGTGTCTACGTGGGTTTCCTACGGGTGCTTCGGTTTCCACCCACAGTCCAAAGATGTACAGGTTAGGTGAATTGGCCAAACTAAATTGCCCACAGTGCCCGGGGATGTGTAGATAAGGATCATTAGTCATGAGTAAATGCAGGATAATAGGGGAATGAGTCTGGGTGTGTTACTCTTCGAAGGGTCAGTGTTCCTCTTCGAAGGGTAAGTAAGGATGTGTTGGGACGAGGGGCCTGTTTCCATTAATCACAGTTTTGCTCAGGGTCCTTGAGTCCACTCTCAGACAAGTCCTGTTTCAACTGAAAGGGAAGTCACTCTGATCTCACCTCAAATTACATTGGAAGATCAGTTGAAAGAATAAGGAACAAAAGACAAGAACACTGTTTGTTTGATCAATGTCCTCACATTATTCAAAAGAAAATTGATGCTTGGTCTTCCTTAATGCATTACTTCAACATGACATCACTTTTTAAACAATGGTCAAATCGGTGGGTATTTGTTCTTTTAATTTGCATCCAATTCAACGTAGAAATGAGAACCTGAATTGATCTTCTGTAGTGTGTTTATAATCCAGAATTTAAATCCATCTCTATCATGATTGTTTTAGCTCTTTCAAACAATGTTAACGAATGAGCCTGTGTCCATCCTGGAGATGAAAAAGATCTTTCAGCTCTGACTACTGCAGCAAATATTGTAAAGAACAAGCTCCAGCCCCACATCAAATGGAAATTTGCAGGGCAAGGTACCTAAAGTTAGTGCAAGGTTAATGATTTCCAAGCCTTATAAATAATACATGCGGAGGGGCGGGGTATTAAATCAGAATTCAGCTACTGTCCAAAATACTATTTGTGGCTCCCTCACAAAAGACCACAACTGCATCACGCTGTAAATCCACCAAAATAGGAAAAACAAGAGACTGGAATTCCCAATTCTGCAACAACATCTGTAGAACAGGAAGAAAATCAAGGATTGTTTCTGAAATTCATGAATGTTGATGATCAGAATGTGGAAGATGGTGGGGATATTGGAGGATGATAACCAATGTTATGGATGACACAATGACTAACCGGGTGGATCACAGTGAGCAGGAACGTGTTAGGGTACAGGAGGGTACAAACGAATTGTTCAGATGGCCAGATCAATGGCTGATAAAAGGTAACACTGAAATATGAGTGATGCTGCACTTTGAAAGATGTAACAAGACAAGAGTGAAGTAAAAGCATGAAGATAGGTTAGATTTGCTTTTGGAGCAGAGAAGGGTGGTGAGTTGAACCTAACAGAGGTGTATAAGGGCATGAGAGGTATGGGCAGAGTGAACAGACAACAGCTGTTCCCCTTAGTAAAAGGGTAAAAAACAAGGGCACTTACGTTTGAAATGATAGAGAAGATACCAAGAGAGGATTTAGTGAATCTGTTTTGAACCCAGAGGATGATATGTGTCACGAATGCATTGCCTGGGAATGTAACCTCACAAACTTTATAAAGCACTTTTATCAGCACTGGATGGTGCAGTCTCGATGGGCCTTTACTTTCTTACATGATTCCATGTGGTGGCAGCCATGAAAGCTTTGATATATTGTGAAGCACGAGCCAATGGGACATGTTGATTTGTTCCATAGAACTGTGCTCAGTAAGTGGCGAGATTATAAACCACCATTATCCCATGGAGTATCAGTACTTACTCAGCCTCGGAGAGCCCAGCCATCTCTGAAAACATTCAAGGTAATTCACATGCTCAGCATCGTCCATCAAAAGCACTAACGTTATTCCAGCTGTTTGACATCATTATTCGAAGGAAACCAATAACATAGAGACAGACTTTCCTTCATTATTACACAGACCAGTATCTGTAAGGTTGCTACTTTTCTGAAAAATAATAAATTCCATCCCATACGTTCGTTTTGACAATGAGTCAGTTTTCCTGTGTTTTCCTGCGAGCTGTTCATCACAGCATGGCGGCTTGTTTAACACTTCATCCACCACCAGTAATATTTATTCCCAGCTAAACCAGCACATGAGATGTATAGCTGGCACTCCCTCTCAACAGCTACTTGGATGGACCAACACCAACTGGAACGTCTCAAGGGCAATTCATGCTGGTTGAGCTCACTTAAAATCCCAAATGAATTGAAAAGACAATCCGACTTTCCAATAATTATTGAACAATGTAGACATTTTATTGGTCTTATGGGTTTGTCGCTGCCTTTGGAATTGTGTGATCTATTTCCATGAAACCATTTCGTACACATATTGAAAGAACAAAAAAGCTCAAGTCATGGATATTATAAGATAACGCAGCATTTAAGCACAAATGCCAGGGCATAATAGGCTATTGATCTTCAGGTAACTGGGATTACTATAGGTTGCTGTTTTCTGGCTGGCGTTGATGCATTGGGCTGAATGGCCTGTTTGTATGCTGTGTGATATCACTTAAATTGTTGAAAACAGAGAATGTAGTCTCACTGTTTCCATAGATTGTAAGCATCAAATGGTGAAGAATTCAACTTCCAAGGTCACACAACACATCGACTTGAATCATTCTCCCTTCACTATCAAATGGTTCAGAACACCGTTTCTCTCTTTATAACATACCTGTTCCTGTCCGTGCACCGCGAAAAACCCTGGGGTTTATCACCATATTCTGAACAGAAATTAGACATAGGCCACATAATGCCGGCCTTGATAATGAAACTCACCTTCCAAGAATAACTGAAAGGAATCTGTACTATTAAAGACAGATCTCACCCAATCTGACTTCTAAAGCATTTCAAGGGAGGCTTTCACTTTGCCCTGTGCTCATGATCTTTCTCCAAAACCATGAAACTTTCCTGAGTGCATTTTCCAGGGCTGTTTAAAAGTCACGTGTGGAAAGTTGTGCCTAATAACCTGAAAGGAGAAGACTGCATGTTCATGAGAATCGTCTCATAATTTTTCAGTTTCTAAAAAAAAACAGAAATGTCGAAACGAGCATCAGGAGTAAGTCACCAATACAGCTCCATCATGCGATAAGATTGTGAATGACCTGATTGTGACTTCAATCACACATTACTTCTTTGACCTTACAACGTTAGTGTGTCACTCTTAGTCAAGAATCTGCCTGCCTCTGCCTTAGGAATATTCAATGTCTTAACCTTCATTGCTATCTGGGAAGAGAGTTCACAAATACACGACACTTTGAGTGGGTTAAACAAACAACAACTTCTTTACTGAGATATTCTTCTGTTTTATTGTCCATCCAATCCTGGTAATCTCTCTCACAAGCTGAAATATTGTTTCAGAGTTCAAATTGAAAGAACTACTTGGAATATTCTGGGGTTACCAAGGTCACATATTGTTCGCCGAAACTCCAGCAGATCCAGAGTCAGTCAGTTCAAGATTTCCTCCTGAAATAAACGTTCATCACAGGAGTTAGTTGAGTGAATCTTCCCTGAATTGATTTGCATGTCATTATGGCCATCACTGTCTCGACGTGGACCCGCCACTACCCTGCAAAACTGTGGAAAATCTTTCCTAATTTTGAATATATTCTGTTTGAGCAAGTTTCTACATTTATCTTACCTCCCTGAAAACTTTATGTACACCTAAAGGTTTTATTTTGTAATCCAAGTGCCCGATTCCTTTGTGCCTCAACCTAATTGAAATAATAGACTGCCTTTCAATTCATTTGTGGGTGGCACGGTGGCACAGTGGTTAGCACTACTACCTCCCAGTGCCAGAGGCCCCGGTTCAATTCCCGTCTCAAGCGACTGACTCTGTGTAATGTTTGCACATTTTCCCTGTGTGGGTTTGGGTTACATCTGGTGCTCCCGTTTCCTCCCACAGTCCAAACATGTGCCGGTTAGGTGAATTGGCTATGCTAAATTGCCCGTAGTGTTATGTGCAGGGGTAAATGTAGGGGCATGGGTCTGGGTGGGTGTGCTTTGGTGTAGACTTGTTGGGCCGAAGGGCCTGTTTCCACGCTGTAAGTTATCTAATCTAATCATCTTTGAGCGTACAGGCAGTTTTTCTTACGATGCTATATACAACAATATTTGTCTGTCCATTTGACCCACATTAATCTATTTATAGACTTATGTCTTTTTCATACCTTGCCTTTCGAACAGTTTCAAATGTCTGCATTCTTCCCTAATACAGACAGAATATTTGGCCAAATAAATAGATTGTGGGCAATGGAGTTGACAATTTAATATATTTAATCAATGTCTAAACTATGGACTTGTGACAACGCTAAAGTGTTTTATATTCCCATCACTCAGTTCCCAAAACTCAAACTAGGGACAGCTGGTGCAGAATCTGTGTGGTTACAATTGAGGAACGGAAAAAGTGAAAAACCAGAGTTGGAGTTATGTCCAGACCTACAAATCGTAGTCAGGAGCTGGGGCGGAGGACACATCAGGAGATAGAAAAGATGTGTAGGAAGGGCAAAGTTACAGTGAATGGGGGGATTTCAATATGCAGGTGGACTGGGAAAATCAGGTTGGTAGTGGTTTGCAAGAAATGGAATTTGTGGTATGTCTACGATATGGCTTTTTGGAGCAGCTTATGGTGCAGGCAACGAGGGAACGGGCAATACTAGATTTAGAGTTGTGCAATGAAGCAGATAAGGGAGCTTAAGGTAAAGAAAGCTTTATGATGCAGTGTGCATTATATCATTGAACCTACTCTTCAATTTAATAGGGTGAAGATAAAATTAGAGTTCACAATATTACCGGTGAATAAAAGCAATGAATAAATACAAAGGCATGAGGGAGGAACTGGGTTGAATTGACTGGGAGAGTAGGTTAGCAGGAAAGACAGCAATGGGGGGAGATTCTGGGAGTAAGTCAGGAGACACAGCAGAGATTCATCCCAAGCTAAAAGAAACATGGTTAAGGGAGGATGAGGCAACAATGGATGACAGGGGAAATCAGGGTTAGCGTAAAAGCAAAAGAGAAATCAAATAACATGGTAAATGCCAGTGGGAAACCAGAGGATTTGGAAGCTTACAAATACCAATACAGGGCAACAAAATAAGAAATAGGAGGAAGAGGATTAAATATGAGGGTAAGCTAGCCAGTAGTATAAAAGAAGACTCTAAGAGTTTCTTTAGATATATAAAGGGCAGTAGAGAGGCAAAAATGAACATTGGGACGCGGAAAACGACGCTGGAGATATAGTAATGGGGAACAAATAATGGCTGAGAAACTGAGCAATTATTTCACGTCAGTTTTCACAGTGAAAGACACAAATAGAATCCCACAAATACAAGATAGCATGGGGGCAGAGCTTATTAGGAGAAGTTGCTCGAAAATCTAAATGGGTATATAAACTGGACCAAATGGACAATATCGCAGAGTGCCAAGGGAGATAGCTGAAGAAATAATGGAGACATTAGTGGTGATCTTTCATGAATTTCTAGAATCAGGTAGAGGCCCAGAAGACTAGAAAGTTGCTAACGTGACAACCTCCTTAAAAAGGGAATACGGCAAAAGGCAGAAAGTGGCAGACCGATTAGCACAACCTCAGTCATGTGTAAGATCCTGGAAGCCATTGTGAAGAAGGAGATTTTTAAATACTTGCAAGTGAATTGTAAAACTGGGTAAAGTCAGTATGATTTCGTCAAGGGGACGTCATGCCTCGTAAATCTGTAAGAGTTATTTGAGGATGTAACAAACAAGTGAGACAAAGGAAAGCCAGTGGATGTTATCCACCTGGACTTCAAGAAGGACTTTGACAAGGTGCAACACAGGAGGCTGCTGAGTACAATAAGCTCCCATTTTGTTAGAGGCAAGGTATTAGTGTGTGCAGAAGCTTGGCTGTCTGGCAGAAAGTAGAGAGTGGGGATAAAAGGGTCCTTGTCAGGATACCAACCGATGACAACTAGAGTTCCACAAGGCTCAGTGTTGGGACCACAACTTTTTACTTTGTACATTAATGATCTATATTAAGGAATTGAGAGCATTCTGGGTAGGCTTTTAGACGAAACAAAGGTAAGTAGAGGGACAGGTAGCATTGAGGAGGCATTTAGGCTGCAGAAGGATTTAGATAGAATAGGAGAGTGGGAAAAGAAGTGGCAGATGGAGTACATCTTGGGAAAGCGTGAGGTGATGCACTTTGTGAGGAGGAGCGGCGGCATGGACTACTTCATAAATGAAAAGAAAATTCAGAAGTCTGAAGTGCAAACAGAGTTGCGAGTTCTTGCACAGGAATGTCTCAAGGTAAACTTGCAGGTTGAGTGAATAGTTAGGAATGTGTTGAATCTTCCGCACAGAATCCGCCGACCAGATTTAACGTCTTCTATTCAGCAAAAGAACCGTGAGTATTGCAGGGTCTGTACTGTAGCTGTCAGGTTTGTTTGCAAACCATCAGTAGGGAGCAGTAGCCTGTCTGGATTCTGCAGCATGTGGATTAGCACAGAAACTTTAGACAAAGTTGGGATCCATTTGCCAGCATGATTTAATCATTGTTCATTTTTGTAACTCCATGATAAGTTTATCAATGTCCATCGTACATTGATTGTTTTGGGTAGCCTATGCAGTCAGAAAGACAAATACAATGATGGCATTTATTTTGAGAGGACTTGAATATTAAAGCATGGATGGATTTCTGAGTCTTTCCAAGGCTCTGATCGGAGCATATTTGGAGTATTTTGTGGGAGCATCATTTAAGATATATCTGGACAGATACATGAATGGGCAAGTAGCAGAGGGATACAGATCCTTAGAAAATAGGCGGCAGGTTTAGGTAGAGGATCTGGATCGGTGCAGACTTGGAGGTCTGAAGGGCCTGCTCCTGTTCTGGAATTCTCTTTGTTCTTCGTTCTTTATTATTCATTCTAAAAAATTCAAGTTTTCAATTTACTGTATGCTACAATTTAATAACATAAACATTTATTTATTTGACAGTGTTAAATTATTGTCATTTCTAAATTAGAGTCATAGAGCCATAGAGATGTAGAGCATGGAAACAGACACTTCCATGCCGACCAGATACCCCAACCCAATCTAGTCCCACCTGCCAGCATACGGCCCATATCCCTCCAAACCCTTTCTATGCATATACCCATCCAGATGCCTTTTAAATGTTGCAATTGTACTAGCCTCCACGACTTCCTCTGGCAGCTCATTCTATACACATAGCACCTTCTGCATGAAAAAAGTGCCCCTTAGCTCTCTTTTATACCTTTCCCCTCTCAACCCTAAACATATGCCCTCTACTTCTGGACGCCCCCACACCAGGGAGAACACTTTGTCCATTTACCTTATCCATGCCTTCATGATTTTGTAAACCTCTATACGGTCACACCTCAGCCTCCGACGCTCCACTGAAAACAGCCCTCGCCTTTTCATGCTCTCCCTGCAGCTCAACTGCTCCAACCGCGGCAACATCCTTGGAAGTCTTTTCTGAACCCTTTCAAGTTTCACAACTTCCTTCTCATAGGAAGGAGACAAGAATTGCACGCAATATTCCAAAAGTGGCCTAACTAACTTCCTGTACACCCACAACATGATCTTCCAACTCCCGTACTCCATGCTCTGAATAATAAAGGAAAGCACACAAATGTCTACTTCACTATCTTATCCATATGCGACTACTTTCAAGGAACAATGGAACTGCACTCCAAGGTCTCTTTGTTCATCTCCACTCCCTAGGATCTCACCATGAAGAGTATAACTCCTGCTAAGATTTGCTTTCCCAAAATGCATCACTTCGCATTTATGTAAACTAAACTCCATCTGCCACTCCTAAGCCCATGGCCCATCTGGTCCAGATCCTGTTGTAATCTAAGGAAACTCTCTTCCCTGTCCACTACACTTCCAATTTTGGTGTCATCTGCAATCTTACTAACTGTACCTCTTATGCTCACATCCAAATCACTTATGTAAATGACAAAAAGTAATGGATTCAGCACTGATCCTTCTGGCCCTCCACTGGTCACAGGCCTCCAGTCTGAACAACAGCCCTCCACTACCACCCTCTGTCTTCTACCTTTGAGCCAGTTCTCTATCCAAATGGCTAGTTCTCCCTGTATTCCATGACATCTAACCTGGCTAACCAGTCTTCCATGGGGAACCTTGTCGAACGTCTTACTGAAGTTGAAATAAATCACGTCCACTACTCTGTCTTCATCTTTCCCCTTTGTTACTTCTACAAAAATCTCAATCAAGTTTGTGAGACATGATTTTCCACTCACAAAGCAATGTTGACTATCCCTATTCAGTCCTTGCCTTTCCAAATACATGTCCATCCTGTCCGTCAGGGTTCACTCCAAGAACTTGCCCACCACCACTGTCAGGCTCACTGATCTATCGTTCGCTGGCTTTTCCTTACCAGCCTTCTTAAACAGTGGCACCACATTCGCCAACCTCCAGACCTCTGGCACCTCACCTGTGACTATCGATGATACAAATATCTCAGTAACAGGCCCAGCAATCATTTCCCTGGTTTCCCACAGAGGTCTCGGGTACACCTGATCAGGTCTTGGGGATTTATCCACTTTTACGCGTTTCAAGACATCCAGCACATTTTTCTTTGTAATATGAACATTTGGAAGATGTCATCATTTGCTTCCCTACATTACATATCTTACATGTCATTTTCCACAGTAAACATTGATGCTAAATGCTCATTTATTATCTCCCCCATCTCCTGCAGCTGCACACAAAGGCCTCCTTGCTGATCTTTGAGGGGGTCCTATTCTCTCCCCATTTGTTCTTTTATCCGTAATGTCTTTGTAAAATCCTTTTGGATTCTCCTTAATTCTATTTGCCAGTGTTATCTCATAACCCCTTTTTACCCGATTGATTTCCCTCTTAAGTATACTCATACTGCCTTTGTACTCTTCTAAGGATTCACTCAATCTAGTCAGACAACACGTTCTTTTTCTGTTCAAAACAAAATGTGCATGCTTTACTTTTGTATCATAAAATGTTGTTAGGTGTTTATATTTTAGTTCCATCAATATAGAATCAGCTTGATTGTTTTCAGAGATGATGTAGTTATTGTTCAGTTGATTAACTGTAGTTCATATCTCATCATTGGCCAATTCACAAACATGGCAAACACCTGATTATTGTTCAGGTCAGTAAACACATTACGTTGCCGACATTGTCATGACCGACATTAAAAATTGATTCCAAAAGGCCTGAATTCAGGCACCGTGCTACTGGACTTCATAGCAGCCTGTGGCACTCAGTGAAACACTGGCCTGCTCCTAAATCTGCCCAGAGATTTTCCAACCTGGGTCAGGGCAATCATTCAAGCATTCCTTCAAAGTAAATCATTTGGATTCCACCTTGGGCAGGAGGAAAGTAGCCAACAGGCTATCACTGTTCTCAGTGTAGTCACAAATCCTGTCTAAATTAGATACCAATGATTGACCAGGAACTAGGTCTTACAAATTCATCCCCAGTCAGAATCTGGCTCAGAGAGCAGTTGTATGGACATGGAATGTTAGAATCACATGGCGTGTTAGAATCACATGGTGTTACTTATGGTGCTGATATCTGGCATGTCCCCCATACTCCATACATCTGCTCCCTGGACCAGGAACTGGGTGAAAATATTCACAATTGACATTCTTCTGCAGCATCTTGTGTCTTACAGTGAATCCTCTGAAATTATATCCAATAAATGCACCTTCACATTCACCAGTATCAAATTAAATTTGTACATGTCTGTGGATGGTCAGATATTAATACATGGGTCACCCAACAGAATGTATCTGAAGAAACCAAGAGCTAACGGCAATTCAAAAATAAGTTTAATAACTGAACTTGATGGATTTTGTCTGGTCGAGGTAACCACGCATATTGTGCTGGCACTCTGGTGAATGTAAACGTGCACACCAAAACTGGAAGTCTTGGTCTAACATCCCTCCCCAGCTTCCTGACCTCACACAGGTCACTCCTCCACACGCCTCACTCCCTCACACATTAACCAACTGACGAGAATCCACAACATGAGAGAAACTCGGAATATAGAACAGTACAGCACAGTAAGAACCCTTCAGCCCTCAATTTTTTTCGTCGGCCTTTTATCCTACTCTAAGATCAGACTAACCTACAAAACCTACAATGTACTAACTTCCATGTGCCTATCCAAGAGTCTTCTTAATTATCCCTAATGTATCCGACTCTATTACCATCACTGGCGGTGCACTCCGCTCCCACCACTCTCTGACATCCCCCCCGAAACCTTACGCCAATCACCTTAAAATTATGCCCCTTGTTGAAAAGACTCTGGCTATCCAATCTTTGTCTATCAACATCTTGTACACTTCTATCAAGTCAGCCATCATTCTTCTTGGCTCCAGGGAGAAAAGTCATAGCTCCCTCAAACTTTCTTCCTAAGACATATCCTCCAGTCCTGGCAGCATCCTGGTAAATATGCTTGGCACACTCTCTGAAGCTTCCACATGTTTCCTATAACGAGGCAACGAGAACTGAACACAATATTCCAAGTGTGTTTGAACCACAGCTTTATAGAGCTAAGCATTAACCTCGCCGCTCTTAAACTCAATCCCCCTGATAATGAAAGCCAACACACCATCACCTTCTTAACAACCCTATCAACTTGTGTGGCAACTTTGTGAGATCTATGGACATGGACCCCAAGATACCTCTGATCCTCGACATTGCCAAGTATTCGCCGTTAACCCTATATTCTGTATGCAAATGCAATCTTCCAAAATAAATCACTTCACACTTTTCAAGGTTGAACTCTATCTGCCACTTATCAGCCCTGCTCTGCATCCCGTCAAAGTCCTGTTGCAACCTACAGCAGCCCTCCATACTATTCACAACTGAATCAATCTTCATGTCATCGGCAAACTTACTAAACCACCATTCCATTTCCTCAGCAAAGTCATTTATAAAAATCACAAACAGCACAGGTCCCAGAGCGGATCCCTGTGGAACACCACTGGTCACTGAGCTCCAGGCTGAATACTTTCCATCTGATACCATCCTCTGTCTTCTATAGGAAAGCCAAGTCCATATCCAGACAACCACATTTCCCTGCTTCCCCTGCCTCCTTACCTTCTGAATGAGGCTACAATGGGGAACCTTATAAAATGCCTTTCTAAAATTCTTGTTCACCACATCTACTGGTCTACCTTCATCAACGTGTTTTTTTCACATCTTCAAAGAATTCAAAAAGGTTTGTGAGGCATGACCTGCTCCTCAAAAAGCCATGCTGACTATCTCTAATCAAATTATCATTTTCTAAGTAATTGTAAATCCTGTCTCTCAGAAGCGTCTGATGTAAGACTGACTGTTCTATCATTCCCAGGGTTATCCCTATTCCCTTTCCTGAACAAGGGAATAACATTTGCCACTCTCCAATCATCTGGCACTACTCCAGTGGACAGCGAGGATGCAAAGATTATCACCAAAGGCACGGTAATTTCTTCGATCATTTCCTGGAGTAACCTAGGATATACCCCATCTGACCGAGGGGATTTATCTATCCTTATGTTTGTACTTCAATCAGTCTGTACTTCCCCTCAACTTGTCTACACCCTGTCCAACCAACTGATTGAATGCTTTCCATTTCAGTGCTATATACAGTGCTGCCGTCCTGAGCAAGTACAGTTCCCAATGTCCTGCGAATCACGGAATCAAAGAAAAGGGAATGCACCAATCCATTCCTGATAAATAGTTCATGCTCGAACCGTCGACTCTCCTGCTCCTCGGATGCTACCTGATCTGCTGTGCTTTTCCAGCACCACACTTTTCGACTCTGATCTCCATCAACTGCAGTCCTCAGTTTCTCCATTACTGAAGGCTGTCCTCTTTGCACACTGAGGGGGGGGGGGGGGGGGGGCTGGGTGGGTGCGGGGGGTGGGGGGTGGGGGGGGGGAATTAACCATCAGGAACTCATTGTATGTGGAGCTGACTTCTCAGTTCTGGAAAGTTGCACTTGATGAATACATTTTTTTACAAAAAAACATTACAATTCAACAAATGTTCATTCAGTCCCAGAGTTACAATTTTGGTTCATGGTTTGGGCAGCCTGATAACAAATAGTGAATGATTGAAAAACTCTGATACACAGAGTATTCCAGATGTTATATTCCAGCTTACGTTAATACTGGCAGTATTATCAGACAGACTGTTGTGATAATGGCATGAGTTGACGTGTGGAGGTGGAACGTTTTTGCCATCACAGAGACATGTTTGAGAGAGGTCAGGGCTAACAACTCGTATTATGTTGTACTGGAACTATAGGCAGGAAAGGATAGGGTGTTAAAGAGGAGTTGGTGCTGTATTATTAATTAAGGGACAGTTACTGCAGTGAGGAGGGACGATACCTTGGACATGTCTTCAAATGAGGCTTTATGGGTCGATGTTAGGGTCCAAACGATGACAGAAACACTGCTGGGGATATTTTATAAAGCCCCAGAAAGATGAAAATGCAGGAGCAAATATATAACTAATTCACTGAGGTGTGTAAAAACCAAGTCACTGAGGTGTGAAGGAAAGCAAGTTCGAAGATGTTACAGAGATAGCAAAGAAAGTCTGCAGATGTTAAAGAGACAGGAAAACACGACCAGAGATGTGACAGAGATAGGAAAGCAAGGCAGGAAATGTTACAGAGATAAGAAAGCAAAGCTGGAGATGTTACGGAGAGAGAAGAAAACAAGGCTGGATATGTTACAGCGATGGGAAAGCAAGGCTGGAGATGTTATAGAGATAGGAAAGCAAGGCTGTACATGTTATAGAGAGAGGAAAGCAAGGCTGGAGATGTTACAGAGATAGGAAAGCAAGGCTGGAGATGTTACAGAGAGAGGATTGAAAGGATGGAAATGTTACAGAGAGAAACGAAAGCAAGGCTGGAAATGTTACAGAGATAGGAAAACAAGACTGGAGGTATTACAGAAATAGTGTGGCCTGTGCATGCTAGAATAGGTTAGTGAGATATCTTTGAACTCATTCACAGGAGATGGGGAATGGTGAACCAGCCGGAGTTTAGAGAGATAGGGACTGGTGAAGGGGCTGGCGGAGATTACGGTGATAAATGGGGCTGTAGCATGATATAAAGGTTGTAGTGATACGAAGGGTTATTGAGATACAAATGCATGTAGCGGTTGGATGAGATGGTAGGGAAAGATACAGAGATACAGGTAGATAGTTTAAAAATAGAATTGTGCAATGTCTTAATAGAGAAAATATTGTAGAAATCTGTGGAATAGACAAGGCATTTGGAGGAACTGAAGGAGTGAGACCTTGGACTGTCCAATCACAAGAGTTATAGAGTGAGTGTCATACTGCACAGAAGAGGCCCTTCGATTGATAGTAATAAAAATGGAAAAGCCCTGCAGACAGTGGACACTGGAAATCCCTCCTTCCTCACGTCTGGCGGCTAGGGCGAAATGTGGGAGAGGCGTTCTACAGACTCCTCAAGCAACAATGTGACATAACGAAGCCTCAAGTGTCAGATCAAACACGGAAGCCTCAAGTGTCAGACACGGAAACCTTCTGCTGACTCCCTTCCCTCAGCTGATGGATCAATGTCCCTCTACATTGAACACTTGGAGGACGCACTGACAGAGTGAATGAGCTGGAGAATGGATAATGGGAGGGCTATTTCAAAATCACAACCAAGAGGTGCTCAGCAGCAGGCAGCATTATTGATCGAGATGGTCGAGTCCAAAAGAACACAGCTGCGAGACTGGGTCTGCAGCGGTTCGGGAGGGAACGACTGACTGGCAGAAACATACTTGACCTCATCTTCACCACGGCTGCAGAGGCGTTGATCGATGACCAAATTGGAAACAATCACGATCGCACACAGTATTTCTGGAGACAAAGACCCATTGTGAATAGTGTGAGTGTGTACACGCGTGAGCGCACATGTGAGAGATACTATCACCATGCTGAACGGGACAGATTTCGATGAGATCTAGAACTCAGCACTGGCCTGTGAGAGGTGGTTTGGGTCATTAACAACAGCAGCAGAATCGTACTCCAGCACAATTTTAACTGTCACTGCCTGGCATATGCTCCACTTTACCCTGACCATCAGGCAAGGGGATAAACCCTTGTTCAATGGAGAATATAGGAGGGCTGGCCAAGAGCAGCACCAGGTATATCTCAAAATGAGGTAACGTTACCAAACACGACAACTTACTCACCAAATAGCATAAACAGCTAGTGACAGACAGCTCTAACCAACAAATCTGAACTAACCTCCGCAATCCTGTCACATGCAGCCAGGTTGAATGGTGGTGTCAATCAAACAACTCACTGGAGGAGGAGGATCCCCACATATCACCTTCCTCAATGATGGAAGAGCCCAACACAACAATAGAAAAGCTAAGGCTGAAACGACCACAACAATGTTGAGACAGAAGTATCGATAGGATGATCTATTTTAGTCTCCTCCAGATTGCAGTCTTCAGCTAATTTGATTCACTGTGTGTGGTAATTCCAAACGACTGGAGGGATGGGGAATGCAAAGGCTGTGGGTCCTGATAACATTCCATTCAAGCTGTTCCTGCGGGATACAGCACTGACACCGACCTGTCAAGATGGGAAACTATCCAGGTGTGTCCTGTACACACACAGACAAAACATCAGACAATCAATGCTTTCATTTCTATCATTAATAAAGGGATGGAAGAGGTCACCTACAGTGGGATCGAGCAGCACTTCCTCAGCAGCAACGTGTTCACTGAAGCTCAGTTTGGGTTCTCATCCCTTGGGCTCATTGAAGCCTTGGTTTAACGATGTCCAACAAGAGACCACGCAGCTGAATTCTAGAGGTGAGCCAACAGTGACTGCACTTAACATCATCATAACTGCATTTAACCAAGTGTTGTATCCAGGATTAACGGCAAAACTGGAGCAAATAGGAATCGTCTGCACTGGCTGAAGTTATACCTGGTACAAAGGAAGGTGGCTGGGGTTGGAGGGGAGCAGCTATCTCAGCTCTACAGCAGTTCTTCATGGGAGGGATTTCTGGGTAAGCCTGTAGATCAGAAATGGAAAGGTAAGGCACCATACTCCTATGGGATGATAGGAGACGACTGGCGGTAGTTTAACTGGACAGTCATCATGCCTCAAGTGAGGGAGAGGTTGAGTAGGACAGCCCTTTTCAGTCACTTCAGTCAGTGCAGAATTGAACCCACACTGTTCGTATTAATCCGCATTACAAACTAGCCGTCCAACTGATTGAGATAACCAAGTCCTCGCTCAGCTCCTTGGGTTAGATACTGTAATATTATTCCGTTCAGATATGTTGTCAGAAACCTCTGGAAGCCAGCTTCCTAGCTCAGAGAGAGGGACAGCATCAGTGAACGATAAGAGTGCTCTCTGCCCTCGGCCTTCAGCTGATTCATAAATGACTGTAAAATCACAATTGGGGATGTTTGCCAATGATTGGACAATGTTCAACACCATTCGTGATTTACTCAGATACTGAAGCAGTCCTTGTCCAAATGAGACAAGGACCTGGAAATATGCAGGTGTGTGCTTAACAGTGACAATACCATTTCAATTACACATGTGCCAGACAACGATTACTTCTAACAATGGAAAATTGAACCACATCCTCTAACGTTCAATGCCACCACCATAACTGAATACACACCAAGCAATATCGCGGGGATTACCGTGAACCTGAACTGGACTAACCATATGATTTTATTATCCATTCCTGTGAAGGGCTTATGCTAAAACATCGACTCTCCTGTACCTCAGATGCTGCCTGACCTGTTTTGCTTTTCAAGCGCCACCTTTTGACGCATTTAAATTCACTGGCTACAAGAATATGTCAAGGGCTATAAATTCTGCTGGAATAACTCACCTTAAAATTTCTGAAAGCCTGTCCCCTATTGCCAAGACACATGTTAAATGTGTGTGTGATTAAATACTTCCATTTGTCTGCGTGAGTGCAGCTTCACCCTTTTTCCACTGACACTCAGTAGCAGCAATACCTTCATCTACACGGTGCTCTGCAGAAATTTACCAAGGCTCCTTACAACTTACCTCTGAACCCCGACCATCAAGAAGGGCAAGGGAAGCAGATACACGGGACCCCCACCATGTTCGCGATATGTTCCAAGCCATCGACCATCCTGATTGGGAATTATATTGCCGATCCTTCAGTGTCACTGTTTCAAGTTCCCTATCTATCAATAAATGCCGTCCCAATCACATTTCATGAATAAATTAACATAAAAAAATATTGTCTAGGACTGTTCACTGCTGGACACTGTGTTTTGGGTTTTGTGAGCTCAGGCTAGTTGGTCCAGGTAGTACCTTGCTTGTTGTGAACAGCTGAAGGGATATGCTGTTTGAAACAATCTGTCAGTCTCTCAGAGGCATGGCCTAAACACCGAGCATCACACAGACACTGGCAATCTCATCCCACAATACTGAGCTCCGAGATAGACAGAAGCAACTGAAAACGTACTCATATCTGACTGGAACATGTTTAAACACACAGTGACATTGTTGCCACGAAAATCATTATGAGTGAATATTAGCAGGGAGGAAGTGAGGACTGCAGATGCTGGAGATCAGAGTCAAAAAGTGTGGTTCTGCAAAAGAAAACTCAGACGTTCAGGCAGCATCTGAGGAGCAGGAGAATCGACTATTAGTTAACAATATTAATACAAGGGAAAATAATTGCATATTTTCAAAGTCCTTGTACTTAATAATAATTTCGTCTTGGGTGTGGAAATGAGACTCATCATTTCAATGCTCCTTCCTGTGAGTTTTCATCATATTGTTGTTATAACAGTGTACTGAATAAATGGGTGGAGTTTGTCCTAATTGGACAATCTAAAGGTTGGTATTATGAAAGGATATCGGACCTTCAGTAAAGAGACTTTATGTAACGGCTGTTAACGGTTAGGACAATGCTGCAAACATTTACACAGAGATTTCCAGCTCAAGTCACACACAAGGTTGTTGGGCTGGGATCACGCTTGCCATCAATGGAGCTGCACAATTCCGTTTGGATACTGACATCGTGGAGCTAACATACACTGGATATGGTTTATGAGGGATTCAATGTAAGATACCATGTGCTGCAGGAGTCCATCACCTTTATAACACCTTCATTCAGGATCGGGTCCAAGGTTCAGAATTACAGAGTTTAGGTGGCACACAAGAGACATGATTGCAGGACATGGTTGCTAATAGGTCGTTGTTATAAATATTGAGCTGTGTCTGGACCAGCGCCATGTGCTAGCCCATTGATCAGTCTGCCCCACACACATCTCCCTGTTGTTCAGATATGTCTTTAACCAGTCTATTGTGAGCGATTGTGAGAGTAACTGCCCAGCTCCAGTTTGGAAGCTCTCTAGAAAGATATTGGAGATGGCCAGTGGTTTGGAGGTCATGGTGAGGGCCAGTAACACTGTGTCTGAATTCAGGCTTTTCCTCAAAGTCATTTTCAACAGCTTTGCTGCCTGCAAGATGGTGAAATTGGCTGTTTACTACAGTCACTGAACTGTAATAGTTAGCTGTGCACTCTGATAATTCAATTATTGTTCACTTCAATTGTTTTCAACTAAAAAACAAGGATGTTCGGTGTATTTTAAAATATGTAAGAAATAAAGTGAGATTAACTCTTCATTATACAACATGTAAAATTTACCTGTTGCATATTTTCCACAGACTAATCAAGCAATAATCAGATATTGTCTGGAAAGCAAGATTATGTGAACAGGACTATGTCCCAGGGAACATCAACATCCTCTCCGGTAGGTTCGGTCCCACTGACAGGCCACAGCCAGGTAGAGGGGGACAGCTCCTTGGTATATAGTCAATATAGGGTGGCATGGCGGCTCAGTGCTTCGCACAGCTGCCTTATAGCACCAGGGTCCCAGGTTTGATTGCAGCTTCGGGCAACTGCCTGTGTGGAGTTTGCGCATTCTCTCTGTGTTTCCTCCCACAGTCCAAAGATGTGCAGCTCAGATGAATTGGCCATGGTAAACTGCCATAGTGTTCAGTGCATTAGTCAGAGAGGTGTGTGTTGCTCTTTGGAGGGTTGGTGTGGACTGGTTGGGCCGAAGGTCCTGTTCCCATCTTGTATGGAATTTAATCTAATGATAGTGCTCAGCATTGATGCTGGATCCTGTGGCTGCTAGACTCCTCTGTGGCAGGTTATGGAGGAATCACTAAAAGGGAAACATGTAATTGACCACATCGTCACTGATCTGCCTGCTGCAGATACACGTCTCCATTTCAAATATCAGTAAGAATGGTCACTGCACAATGGGGAGCAATGGCTAACTTCACATTTTGCAGACCCTCCTTACCATGATATGTCGCCCCTTGTGTACTGAATGGGACAGAATTTACATAGATTGAATAACCAATGACGATGCAGCCATGAAGTGCAGAGGGCAATTGGCAGCAGCAGAATCATATTCTGTACAGCTCATACAGTCTGTAACCTCACAGCCAGACAGACCTCCCACTGTACAGTAGCGATCACGGCCCGACATACCTCCCACTGTACAGTAACCATCACGGCCCGAACATCCCTCCCACTGTACAGTAACCATCACGGTCCGACATACCTCCCATTGTATAGTAACCATAACGGACGGACATACATCCCACTGTACAGTAACCATCACGGCCCGATATACCTCCCACTGTACAGTGACCATCACAGCCCGGCTAACCTCCCACTCTACGGAAGCCATCAAGAGCGGCACGGTGGCTCAGTGTTTAGCACCGCTACCTCACAGCGCCAAAGTCCTAGGTACGATCCTGGCCTTGGGTGACTGTTTATGTGGATTTTGCACATTCCCCACACACCCCATACCCCCGTGTTTGCGTGGGTTTCCTCCCACAGTCCAAAAATGTGCAGGCCAGGTGAATTGACCATTCTAAATTGTCAAGTATTTTAGTCAGAAGGAAACGGGTGTGGGTGGGTTACTCTTCGGTGGGTTGGTGTGGACTAGTTCGGCTGAAGAGCCTGTTTCCACACTGTAAGGAATGTAATCTACTCTCCAAGGTACAAGTCAGGAATATGATGGAATAATCACTTGTCTGAATGATTGCAGCGCCAACAGTACACTCGTACGGACTTACTAGCAACAGACAACACAGTTGCATGTGGAGGATCATGTCTCACAAACTTGATGGATTATTTTGAGGAAGTGACAAAATTAATTAATGAGAGCATGGTGCTAGATGTTGGCCGATTGGACCTTAGTAAGGACTTTGATATCGTTCCTTATGGCAGGCTCATACAGAAGGTGAAGTGAAATGGGATCCGCCGTCAGTTAGTAAGGTGGATAGAGAACTGCTTGGCCACTGAAGACAGAGTAGTGGTAGAACAGTGTTTTTGTGACTGGAGATCTGTAAATTGATTGGCGGAGTTGCAAATTGTGAGGATGATTGCCAGAGAATACAGCAGGATATGGGTCAGCTGCAGACGTGGACGGAGAAAACACAGATGTAACTTTATTTGGACATTTGTGACGTGATGCATTTTGGAAGGTCTAATGCAGGAGAGAAGTATAAAGTGGATGGAAAAACTCCTGATTGCATCAACATCCAAAGGGATCTTTGTGTACAGCTCCACAGTTCCCTGAATGTGGTAACACGGGTGGATCGGGTGATCCAGAAGACTGACGGCAAACTTGCAGACATGGATCGGAGCATGCAGTCTGAAAATTAACAGAACATATTGCAACTGTAGAGAAACTTAGTTCGAGGTACATTTATAATATTGGGTACAGTACTGGTTGCCACATGATGTTGAAGTGTTGGAGAGGGTATGGAAACGTTTTACCAGCATGTTGTCTGGTTTGGAGGGTATTATCCAGAAGGAGAAATTGAACACACGTGGTTTGTTTGCACCTGGACATCATTGGCTATGGGGCTACCTGATAGATATTTACAAAATTATCAGAGGTATAGATGGAAGGACAGTTAGAGGTTTTTTTCCCCCAGAGTAGAAATAACAATTACTCCGGACCGTAGGTTTTAGGTAAAAGGGAGAAAGTTCTGGAGATGTGAGAGGTAAGGTTTTTTTTGCTGTTCCAGACAGAATGTAAAAGTGCCTGGAATGCACTGATGGAGGGGAAGAAGCCAATATAGCAAGGTTTAAGAGGGATCTTGGCACAAGTATGAGTATGTAGGGAATAGAATGTCATAGAAGGTATCGGAGCATAAACTTTTGTTTTTACTTTGGAATGGCATCATGTGTCAGTGCGGGCTTGCTGGGCTGAAGGGCCTGTTCCTGTACTGGACTGCTCTTTAAGTCAAGATTTGAGCAAGGAAGTGGCGAGATGCTGACTGAATGATTACTGATGATCAACAGTCACATTATTGTGGATCCCCCAACTCCCCTCCCTCCTCAACAACTTGCAGTTTCATGTCCTCCCCCACTGTGGGGAAACTCAATATGGAGATTTTGACATGTAAGTCAGATCTGGTACCTGGTGACTCCATCTCGCCGCTCGCTCTTGCAAACTGCTATCCTTGCCACCAACGTCTCGTGGGACACTGCATGAACAGAAACTGCATGTACTCCACACCCACCAATGCTGGCATTTGTCACATGCCAGCCTCACTATGCCATCCCAGCATATCTCCGACGAACTGACGGTACGCTTCTGTACTTCAATGCTGCAGCTCAGGGTGCACTGACAACTCTCATTGCAATGCTACTGCAAGGACACTGTGCTCAGGGACACATATCCAGCTCATGGACTGTCTCTCTGGGCTTCTCACACTGTGTTTGTACACACTCAATGCTGCTGCAAGGACACTGTGCTTAGGGACATCTATCCAGCTCATGGATTGGCCTTCTGGGCTGCTCATTCCGTTTTTGTGCACACTCACTTTGAGCGGACGTGAATGCTCACAGAATTGTTGCCTTGTCTTACCCCGCCCTCAAAAGTGTTTCCCCTCAGCTCGAGCTACCAGGCTCACCCGCCTGCTGTATTGCCTTGGCGTTTAGCCAGACACAAACCCAGAAAGCTGAATATCATTGTCCACAGTCAGTCACGGTCACGGTGCCCAGCACAGTGAGTCAGGGGGAGTCTCGGAAACCAGTCCGTAGCTTGGACACGGTCAGTAACGGTGCCCAGCACAGTGAGTCAGGGGGAGTCTCAGATCCCAGTCCCGGAGCTTGGACACATTCAGTCAGGCACTCGTGGTTGTTAGGGTCAGGATCCTTCCCCTGTGAGGTGGTGAGGAGCTGAATGTTGGGCCTTCTCATTCCCTCTTTGCTCTTTCTGCCCTATTGTGCGATAGTTCCTCCTGGAATGAGCGAATTATCAAGAGGTATTAGGGAGATGGAAGTGGTTGGTACAGCTGTTAGTGCTGGGTCAGCTGAGGGACAGGTGGGGAGGTGTCCTGAGTGAATGAGTGGGCAGCACAGACACCAGGCAGAGCTGACGAGCAGGACAGAGAAGAGGTTAGAGAGAAACCGAGAGAAGGTACTGCATTCAGTGAGAGTAGGAGAACATGAGTCTTGGTGGGAGGTGGGTGCAGTAACAGAGAGAGAGAGGGGGGCAAGGTCACAAAGTGTAGATAGTGGCACTTACCCTGGTTACTGACATCCTTTCTACACTGTCGGGCATTCGCCCAGAAGGCTGGCAACTCATTGGCACACGGGTCAATCTCAGACAAGCTAGCAGGTTTGGTGTCATGGCTTCCACTGCCAGTCATAGAGTCGTAGAGATGTTCAGCATGGAAACAGACCCTTCGGTCCAACCCGTCCATTCCGACCAGATATTCCAACCCAATCTAGTCCCATCTGCTAGCACCCGGCCCATATCCCTCCAAACCGTTCATATTCATATACCCATCCATATGCCTCTTTAATGTTGCAATTGTACCAGCCTCCACCACATCCTCTGGCAGCTCATTCTATACACGCACCACCCTCTGTGTGAAAAAGTTGCCCCTTAGGTCTCTTTTATATCTTTCCCTCTACCCTAAACCTATGCCCTCTAGTTCTGGACTCCCCGACTACAGGGAAAAGCCTTTGTCTATTTATCCTGGAGGAAGATAATGTCCCTGTCCTGCACCATGCCATCCACCAGAACTTCAGGGGCTCAGCCACAAAGTAGTGCCCTCAGTTTACTACCTTTCCCAATGCCCCCCCTCCCCCCACCCAGGGCAGTTTCGGATGGTCAATCCAAGATTGTAATGACCTTTTTAAAATGGCATCTGTAGCAGTGAATCTATTGCATTCTGGGATATCTGGATAGTGGGCAGTTTTCATACCTATAACAAAGCGGAAAATACTCATTGGGCTCGTATCAGGTGAAAGAAGGGACATAGAGGCAGGGCAGGTTGTTAATGAAGCAGATTCAGGACGTTGTTATTATGAGAACATTCACTTAGACCTGTGGAGACAAACCCTCTATGAAACTGACAGAAATGAAATTGGCCAAGTTTAAAGATTCAGGCCCTTGTCTTGTGCAATTTTGTCGTGCAAACTATTGGAAGTTATAAACTTAACGAGAGAGATGACCGATAAAGGAGATTCACATCCTTAAAAGAAGCTGGGGAGAAAACTCCCCGGCCATGTTTGCTCATTGTTCATCATTTTCGGTTCCTCACTGAATAGAGGCAAAGTGTCAGAGACCTGCTGATATTGTAGCTTAGTTTAGTGTGAAGCAAGGGGCTGACAGAATACTTACAGATCGAAATTCTGCGCCTCAGGAAGAACGGACGCTTAGAAAATCCCAGAGGAATCCAGGACTGTCAGCTTGAATTTAAGCAGGGAAAAATGTGTGTAATTAATCTGGCTGTTTGATTTTCATGCAGAGATTCGTACAGTTGATGTGACTTACTTGATTTGATGAGCGAACACATTGCAGTCTGCTTAAAAATGGAGCTGAAAATGTGTTGCTGGAAAAGCGCAGCAGGTCAGGCAGCATCCAAGGAACAGGAGAATCGACGTTTCGGGCATAAGCCCTTCTTTCTGAAGAAGGGCTTATGCCCGAAACGTCGATTCTCCTGTTCCCTGGATGCTGCCTGACCTGCTGCGCTTTTCCAGCGACACATTTTCAGCTCTGATCTCCAGCATCTGCAGTCCTCACTTTCTCCTGCTTAAAAATGGAAGCGAGGAGGTCCAGTTGAATGTACCAAGCAAACTGGAGATGTGCAAGTCAAGTCATTTAGGGACAACAATCAATAGAAAGAATACACAATAAATGAGCATACTATCAGTGTGGACAGATCCTAGTACAAATACCTCCCTATTTCTCCCTTCTGTTTGCTTTGAAAAGGGACAGTTAGACTGCAAATGTCAGCTCTTTTCTCTCCTTACAGATGCTGCCAGACCTGCAGAGATTTTCCAGCATTTTCTCTTTTGGTTTCAGATTCCAGCATCCGCAGTAATTTGCTTTTACCCTGAAGGTAGCCGGAAACGTCAATAATCTAAATAAGGCAGCAAATGGCACCATTTCCTCTCTCAGTTCAAGTGCAGAATATAAGAGCAAGAAGCTTATACAATAACTGTATAAATAACTAGTTCAGTCACAGCCTGTGTGCTGCATGTAGTTCTGGTCACTATATCACATGGAAGGATGGAATTAGAATGGACAGTGTAGAGGAACAATGTGAGGATTGCAGATGCTGGAAATTAGAGTCAAAGAGTGTGGTGTTGGAAAAACACAGCAGGTCAGATAGCAGGGTGCCAGGAGAATTGACGTTTCAAGCATGTTTCACTCTTGGAAGTCGTACAGAAGAGGTTTGTTATCCGAGGAAAGTGATAATGCAGTTATGAGGAAAGGATGAAGTGGAGGATGCTGAGAGAAGATTTGATTAATCTGCACATGTTGTCAAGGTCCTGGATAGAGAGGGAGAGACTGTCTTGTTCTTATTGGAGAGCTCAGTTACCAGCAGCAAATATTTAATGTAATTGGATGAAATATTAGAGAAGTAGTGAGGAAAGTTGTTATTTCACCTAGAGTAAGGAAGGGATCTGGGAGTGATGCATGGAAGCGGAGTCGAAGCAGAAACTCTGGAAAATTTTATAAATGTGCCTAGATCTGAACCTGAAGTCCTACAGTCTCTGTGGTACCATAAAAAAAGTTTTTTTTTTTGAATGGATGAAGCTGGGTGGCACCTTCTTTTTAATCAGTGCAGACAAGTTCCAGAGTAGTTTGTGTTGTAGAAATTTCTGATATTTAGACAATATCTAGATAATCAATGTAAAGGGATCTGGGAGTGGACAGAGAGGAATAGTGTGTAAGTTGATTAGCATCACAAAAATACTGATCCCAGCCTTTATACACAATGGTACTTCACTGTGGTGGTCTTTTTCTCCTTGTATAAATGCTGAAAGTCTTTGATTATGCGGTTCTCACCCATGGCCTGGGTGGGTTCGGTCACTTTGGTAAAGACAGAGATGAAGTATTCATCTCACACTCAGCCATTCCCCTTCTTCTCAGTATAAATCCTCTTTCAAGAGTTGAAACAGCCTTACTCCATCCTTTCGCATGCTCCCTTAGAGGTGTGACAACTTTATGTTGGCTCTCCGTTTCCTCATAAATCCCTCCGCTCTACCATCTCTACCCTAAACCTTCAGTATTTCTCCTGGTTCACAATTCTGTTCTCTATCTGACAGCTATTCAATTGTTCTTCCTCATCTTAAGCTTTTGCTCCACTGTCACCGAGGCAGCATTGGATTTGTTTACCCTCCCTTTCCTGTGTGAGGAACTTTTCCTCCAACGGAGCCAAGCCATTGAAGGGAGCCCATTGTTAAATTTTTCTTTTTCTGACAAACTTGGTGTTCCGGCCATACTTTCCCAGATTCATTATTGCCCCAGTGAAGGCAGCTCACTGTCGATTGATTTTTCTCAAACTCAGTCAATGCATAATATTCTCTACCATCATTCTGAATGTAACAATAAAATGATCATCGTGCCTGAAAAAGTTCGCGCCTGATACTGGATCCAATTTGCCCACCTCTTTTCCAAGATTCAACAGTACATGTTCTCTTGGGGTGGGCACATACTCCTGCAGTAAGCTCTCCTCCATGCAATCCGTCACAGCCCAGACACGGTCAGTATCCCAGTCTATATCTGGATAATGCAAGTTTCTCAACACTATCACGTTGCCATCTCTGTACGCCTTTCACTAGTTGGTGGCCTACAGACGGTCTCTCACAGCGTAACTTAATAATTTTTGTTGAATAACTCCAGACAAATTAATTCTGAACTTGGAGGTATCTACTTTCTCTAACACTCATTTACTAACAATATCTTGAACCAGTGCTTCTACACTTCATAGAACATAGAACAGTACAGCACAGAACAGACCCTTCAGCCTAAGATGTTGTGCCGACCATTGATCCTCATGTAAGGTCAACCTAATGTACGAACCCTCAAATTTCTGTGACCATATGCATGTCCAGCAGTCTCTTAAATATCCCCAATGACATCGCTTCCACAACTGCTGCTTGCAACGCATTCCATGCTCTCACAACTCTCTGCATAAAGAACCTGCCTCTGACATCCCCTCTATACTTTCCACCAAACAGCTCAAAACCATGACCTCTCGTGTTAACAATTTCTGCCATGGGAAAAAGTCTCTGGCTATTAACTCTATTTATGCCTCTCATTATCTTGGACATCTCAGTTAGGTCCCCTCTCTTCCTTCTTGTTTCCAATGAAAAAACTCCGAGCTCAGTCAACCTCTCTTCGTAAGATAAGCTCTCCATTCCAGGCAGTAGCCTGGTAAACCTCTTCTGAACCCTCTCCAAAGCATCCACATCTTTCATATAATACAGCGACCAGAACCGGACACAGTATTCCAAGTGCGGTCGAACCAAAGTTTTATAGAGCTGCAACAAGATTTCATGGCACTTAAACTCAATCCCCCTGTTAATGAAAGCCAAAACACCATATGCTTTCTTAACAACCCTTTCCACCTGGGTGGCAATTTTAAGGAAGAATGTGTCAGGTTACAGCGGGATATAGATAAGTTGCAGAGCTGGGCAGAAAGGTGGCAAATGGAGTTCAATATAGGCAATTGTGAGGTGATTCACTTTGGTAAGAGTAACAAAAAGTTGGGGTACTGGCTAATGGTCGGATACTTGGTAGTGTGGATGAGCAGTGGGATCTTGGTGTCCATGTACACAGATCTCTGAAAGTTGCCACCCAGGTAAATAGTGCGGTGAAGAAGGCATATGGCGTACTGGATTTTATTGGTAGAGGAATTGAAGTCCGGAGCTCTGAGGTCATGTTGCAGTTGCATACGACTCTGGTGCTACCGCATCTTGAGTATTGTGTGCAGTTTTGGTCACCATGCTATAGGAAGGATGTTGAGGCACTGGAACGGGTGCAGAGGAGGTTTACCAGGATGTTGCCTGGTATGGTAGGAAGATCGTATGAGGAAAGGCTGAGGCACTTGGGGCTGTTTTCATTGGAGAAAAGAAGGTTTAGGGGTGACTTGATAGAGGTGTACAAGATGATTAGCAGTTTAGATAGGGTTGACCATGAGAACCTATTTCCATGTATGGAGTCAGCTATTACGAGGGGGCATAGCTTTAAATTAGGGGGTGGTAGGTATAGGACAGATGTTAGGGGTAGATTCTTTACTCAGCGAGTCGTGAGTTCATGGAATGTCCTGCCAGTAGCAGTGGTGGACTCTCCCTCTTTATGATCATTTAAACGGGCATTGGATAAGCATATGGAGGATAGTGGGCTAGTGTAGGTTAGGTGGGCTTGGATCGGTGCAACATCAAGGGCCAAAGGGCCTGTACTGCGCTGTATATTTCTATGTTCTATGTTCTATGTACCTGCACACCAAGATCCTGCTGTTCCTCCACACTGCCAAGAATCCTGTCTTTAATCCTATACTCAAATTTCAACTTCGACCTTCCAAAATGCATCACCTCACATTTATCGAGGTTTAACTCCATCTGCCACCTTTCAGCCCAACTCTGCATTCTGTCAATGTCACGCTGCAGCCTACAATAGCCCTCTATACTGTCAAAGACACCTCCAATCTTTGTGTCGTCTGCAAACTTGCTAACCCATCCTTTAATCTCCCTATCCAAATCATTATTAAAATTTACAAAGAGTAGAGGCCCAAGAACAGAGCCCTGCAGAACACCACTCACCACTGACTTCCAGGCAGAACGCTTTCCTTCAACTACTACTCACTGTCTTTTGTCGACCAGCCAATTCTGTATCAGACAGCTAAACTTCCCTGTATCCCATTCCTCCTGACATTCTGAACGAGCCAACCATGGGGAACCTTTTGACATGCCTTGCTGAAGTCCATATACACCACATCCACAGCTCGACCTTCAACAACGTGTCTAGTAACATTCTCAAAGAGCTCAATAAGTTTTGTGAGGCATGACCTCCCCCTCACAAAGCCGTGCTGACTGCATTTAATCAAGCCATGCTCTTCCAGATAGTCATAAATCCTATCCATCAGAGTCCTTTCTAACACCTTTCAGACGACAGACGTGAGACTGACTGGTCTTTAATTGTTGGGGATTTCCCTATTTCGGTTCTTGAAGAGAAGAATTACATTTGCCTCCCTCCAGTCTTCAGGTATGACTCCGGTGGAGAGCGAGGATGCAAAGATCTTTACAAGCGTCGAAGCAATCACATTTCTCGCTTCCCAAAGCAGCTGAGGACAAATCTGGTCTGGCCCTGGCGACTTGACAATCTTAATATTTGTCAAAATTTTCAGCACATCAGCTTCCTCAATCTCTATCGGTTCCAGCATGCTTACCTGCTCCTCAATGGTTTCATTCACGACAAGGTCCTTTTCATTAGTAAAGACAGAAGCAAAAAACACAGTTAGGGCTTTCCCTACCTCTTCAGACTCGATACACAAGTTCCCTATGCTATCTCTGATCGGCCCTACTCTTTCTTTGATCATTCTCTTATTCCTCACATACGTGTAAAATGCCTTTGCATTCTCCCTAATCCTTCCTGCCAAGCCTTTTTCATGTCCCCTCCTGGCTCTCCTCAGACCATTTTGAACTCCTTCCTCGCCTGATTGTAATCCTCTAGAGCTGAGCAAGACCCTTGCTTCCTCCACCTTACGTCAGCTGCCTTCTTTCCTTTGACGAGAAGCTCATCCGTTCTCGTCATCCAAGGTTCCTTTATCTTACCCCTTCTTGCCTGTCTCATTTATGCATCACTCGCAATAACTGTTTCTTAAACAGACTCCACATGTCTATAGTGCCCTTTCCATGGAGCAATTGCTCCCAGTCCATGCTTCCCAACTCTCGTCTGATAGCATCATAGTTTCCTTTTCCCCAATTAAATATCCTCCCATTGTGCTTGCTTCTCTCCTTCTCCATAGCTATGTAGAATGTGAGGCACTTGTGGTCACTATCACCTAAATGCTCTCCCACTGCAAGATCTGACACCTGCCCCGGCTCATTGCGGAGCACCAAATCCAAAATGGCCTCTCCCCTCGTCGGCCTTTCAATGTGCTGAGTTAGGAAACCCTCCTGAACACACCTTACAAAACAGCTCCTTCCAAACCATCTGCTCGAAGGAGGTTCCAATCAATTTTGGGAAAGTTAAAGCCACCTATTACAACTACACGACTCCATTCAACTTTTTTCCAAAATCTGCTGACCAATGCTTTCTTCAATCTCCCTGCTGTTGTTGGGTGGTCTGTCGTAAACCCCTAATGAGGTGACTGCTCCCTTACTGTTCCTAATTTCCACCCATACTGACTCAGTAGGCAGACCCTCCTCGACAATGGTAACTTCTGTATCTGTGATACCCTCTCTGATTTCCTTTCTGAATTCCTTGTATGTGGTGTCCCTCAAGGGTTGGCCAGCACGGTGGCTCAGTGGTGAGCACTGCTGCCTCACAGCACCAAGGTCGCAGGTCGATTCCAGCCTCGGGCGACTGTCTGTGTGGAGTTTGCATATTCTCCTAGTGTCTGCGTGGGTTTTCTCGGGGTGCTCCGGTTTCTTCCCACAGTCCAAAGATGTGCAGGTTAGGTGAAATGACCATCCTAAATTGCCCGTAGTTTTAGGTGCATTAATCAGGGGTAAATGTATGGGAATGGGTCTGGGTGGGCTCCTCTTCGGAGGGTCAGTGTGGACTTGTTGGGCCGAAGGGCCTGTTTCCATACTGTAGGGAATCTCAAGATCTATCCTTGGCCCATCCTGTATCTCAACTACATACTGTCAGGAAATGACACCATCGAAAAATACCGTGTTGGGTTTCACATGTACACTGACAATGCCCAGTACTCCCTGGCCATCATCCCTCACCACTGCTCCACTGTTACTCAGTTATCAAACTGCTAACCATGCTCCCAAAACTCGATTAGCTGCAATTTCCTCAAATGAAACATTGTCATGGTTAAACCCATTGCCTTCAGTTGCTATTACAAATACATTTCCCTTACTACTGAGCCCCTCCCTCTCACTGAGAAATGCCTGAGGAAGCACTACACTCTTCACAATATTGCTGTCATATCTGACCCCAAGGTGACCTTCTAATCAGACATCTACACAATCACAAGCACCAGGAATTCCAATCTCTAAATTGTTGCTTGTCTCTCCCTCACCCCAACTCCATTGCGACTGAAACGCCTTACCCGTGCTGGTGTTGCCTTAAACTTGATGAATCTGAAGCAGAACCCTTGATTCCGTGACTGACTCAGAATATGCTAGCTTTCTGTGTTTCCTGCACAATTACCCCCAGTCCCTTTGTGGTGCAACTGTCTACAGTTTCCACCATTTAAATAGTAACTCTGTTCTTTTACTATCACCTCCAAAACTACCAACGTCCCATTTTCCCAACTTATACTCCATCCGGCAACTTGGTGCCCCCTTCTCCTGTGCATCTCTCGCTATTCACAATCCTCTTCGAACTTTACAGTTATGCCTTTTCTGGCAGATTCCACCCCCCTCCCCAATTCTTCTAAATGTTTACTAGGAGTCCTCGGCAGTGGGAAGCATGCATAGTTGCCATTCTTTTAGGGACACTCTTTTGAATGACTGGGAGGAGCTTGCTACCCATTGGTCAGAATGGAGACAATTTGCCCCTGAAGTGCGTGAGCCTTTCACACCCCATGTCTTATTGATGAGGCACAGCGGCAGCACGGAAGGAAAGAAAAGGAAGCAAATCCTGCTCTCCACATCTCACTGAATCTTGGAACATTCTGTCCCATGTGTCAAAGATCTGCTCTGTTCAGTCACATGAAGTCCCAAGGTGGAAATTCATAGAAACCCACGTAGATTTCCCCCTGAATTGATTGCTGACCTCCACAAGGGGTAACGTGTACAGTTATCCTGGGCCAGGATGAAGGGATAGTGAGAGTTTCTAATCTGAACTGACAGTGACGGATTTTATACACTTGTATTATAGGATACTACAGGTGGACATTCAGATGGTAATCTCAGTCATTGTAATGCCAAACTCTGATTGAATTACTCAATTCATCAGGACCTGGATATTTGAATTGTGTGTGAGTGTTGTGTTCCAGCTCAATCCCATTTGCTGCATAAAAGTTCTCCTTTGAATCAGACCATTTTCTCAATAGGTGTCCCCTAAATCTTCAACGTGTCATGTTATCCTTGTATAATGAGCTGATTGGTGTAAGGTTTATTATTATAATGTGTAACTTTTGTAAAACCCTCTCTCACAGGGTACCCTCAACTTAATTTGCTACAATCTCAGTTTCCCCAAACCCCCGATTCCCCAATGTCTGTTTGCTCTCTATAAGGTACACATCAGGATTGTGTTGGAACATTCTCCACTTGCCTCCATCAGTGCAACTTGCAACAATATTAAAGAAAGTGAACACCGTCCAGGACAAGGCACTGTGTCTGAGTGGAGTCCCATCCACCACCTTTAACATTCCCTCTCCCCACCCCCAAGGTACAGTGGCATCACTGTGTAAAAGGTAAAGTCAGCATTGTCCTACCAGACCATAGGGATGCTCTCTCATCAGGGAGAGATGTGTGGTGGTGGTTTAACCTGAAGGTTACCGCAGATCAGGCAACGGGGGATGTTGGGAAGGAGAGTCTCTCTATTGTAGATCGATATTCTGTATGTATCAGCAACACCGATATCATACCAATGAATAATGTAAAAAAATCCAAAATACACTACTAAAATCCCCCATTCCTTGAACTATACTGGTAAATCTCCTGTGCCCCCTCTCAGGTTCCCTGCCATCCTTCCCAATGTGTGGGCGATCTCTGGTTTGCACAGACCCAACTGCTCTGTGTTCTTGTGGGTGATTTAATCATCGAAAAACAGTTGCACTAACCTCACTCTCTGTAAGTTTGCGAGACACAGAAATTCCAATAGCATTTAATACATATTTAGGTGCACGCTTGCGATACCAAGACAGATTATGCGATGGACTGTGTATTGGAAAATGGATTACGATAGTTTGGTGCTAGTTTTCTTTACTGGCACAGACTCAATGGAACGCAGAGCCTTTTTTTCTGTGCTGTAAATCTCTAGACACTTAATATAGGTATATGACAGGCCACATTTGAAACCAGGTCAGAAAAGGTGACATTAGAATGGTCAATGTGTTTGGGAGGGAAGTGAGATGGAGAGGTTTAGGAGGAAATTCTGGAGCTTGGCGCAGGAATCTGAAAGGGCCATCATCAAGTGAGGAATAAAAATGGGGAATCCTCAAGGCTACAATCAAAGAAAGGTACATATAGCCGTCCAATACCGCCCCGAGCCAGACCCTCACCACCGTGCACACACCACCTACAGTCTGACCCACACTGCTGTTCCCACACTACCCTCTGCCTGACCCTCACTGCTGCCCACACACCGCTCTCAATCTGACCCTCAATGCCATCCAACACTGCCCCCAGTCTGACCCTACCTGCCGTCCACACACCGCCCCTAGCCTGTCACTCACTGCCATCCACATTGCCCCCGGACGACAATCCCGGCCGTCCACAAACCTGCGCTAGCCTGACCCTCAAAGCCATCCAACACTGACCACGACCACCGCCCACACATCGTCCCCAGTCTGTTTCTCACCACTGTCCACACATTGTCCCCAGCCTGACCCTCACTGCCCCCACTCTCCGCACCCAGCTTGACACTCTCTACCCACACACTCTGCCCCAGCCTGACCCTCACTGCCGTCCAAAACCACCTGCAATCTGACCCTCACTGCCCCCACACACCGCCCCCACCTGACCCTCACCGTCGTCCACACACCGCCCCAACCTGACCTCACTGCCGTCCATACTCCGCCCCCAGACTGACCCTCACCGCCGCCCACACACCGCCTCCAGCCTGACCCTCACCGCCGTCCATATATCGACCCAACCTGACCTCACTGCCGTCTATACACCGCCCCCAGACTGACCCTCACTGCCGTCCACACACTGCCCCCAGCCTGGCCCTCACCACTGTCCACACACCGCCCCCAACCGGACTTCATTACCGTCCACATACCGCCCCAGAGTGACCTTCATTGCCGTCCACACACCGCCTCCAGCCTGACCCTCACCGCCGTCCACACACTGCCCCCAGCCTGACCTCACCGCCGACCCAACACCGCCCACAGCATGCCCTTCACCGCCATCAACACATGACCCCCAGCCTATCCCTCACCGCCGTCCACATTGTAATGCAGTCCACACCACACCCACCACACTGTAATGCAGTCACAAACTACACTTTACTGACTCCACACGGTCCTAGTTTGAAGACAATCCTCTTTGGTTTTCCCATTTCACTGAAGATATTTCTATACCTTTTATACTGCACTGCCATTCTGGTTACAGTGCTGCCTATCTCTCACTGTCTCATTTATCCTAATTCCTTTTGAAAGATACTTCAACCAACAGACACACAAAGTTCCAGAAAGAGCTTTATTTATTTGCAGATGCATTATTTATTTTATTTGTGCACAACACACAATTTGAAAACACAGAAGATCAGTGTGGGATTTGAGAAACCCTTGATTTTGGGATGAGGCCTAGCCAGGCAGGATTCTGATCCAACGCTGCAAACCTACAATTCAGTGGCTGAGCTCTTTCAGGTTTTGTATATTATGATTCTCTCAAATATTAGGCAGACCTTACTGGAATGTCACTTTATCTCTCCGCATTCGTTGCAAATTCGCTGGATTTGCATTTAAATCACCTTCAAAGAGCTGTCTCCATTTCCTATCTCTGCTAGCATCAATGAATGGATGATTCATTGCCCCCTCCCTTGCTGAAAGTATTCCTGAAACTAATCAGTCAGGCAGACAACTTAGATTTGCCCACAGCCACCTTTTTGATATCAGCACAGCGATGGCATTGAGTTTATAAATAAGGAAAAGCTAGAGTTTGAAAATATTTAACATTGAACACGCACACAGAATCACACACGAACAGACATATACAGACACAGAATCACACACACGGAGATACAGACACCTTCAAAGAGTTGTCTCCATTCCTATCTTGCAAGGGAATTCATGTTTTGATGATGCATTCATGCAGGACAGTAAACAGCTTTTGAGACTTTCCCCATTGTGACAGAAATTCAGCCCCAACCTGAAACTTGGAGATATGGAACAGAATAGAAATGAAACAGCAGCTTTCTGTGTTCCTGTTCCCAATGTAACATTTGACCAAATAGTTTATCTTGTCTTCAGTCTAACATCCAACTAGGATCATTTCACAGATCCAGTAACAGATCGCTAGGAATGAGCGACAGACTGGAATCAAATCGAGATGTTCAGGGATTATATACAGCATACAAGATACCCAGGAGTGATGGACAGACTGGAATCTATTCGAGGGGTTTATGGTTTATATACAGCATATCAGATTCCCAGGTGTGAGGGACAGACTGGAATGTAATCGAGGAGTTAATGGGTTATATACAGCTTATCAGATACACAGGAGTAAAAGACAGACTGGAATCAAATCAAGGGGTTCGGGGTGATTTATATACAGCATACCAGATACCCAGGAATGAGTTACAGACTGGAATCTAATCGAGGGTTTTCGTGTGGTTTACATACAGAATAGCAGATATCCGAGAGTGAGTCACAAAATCGCGGAGTCATACAGTCATAGAGATGTTCAGCATGGAAACAGACCCTTTGGTCCAACCCGTCCATGCCGACCAGATATCCTAACCTACCCTCGTCTCTTTTGCCAGCATTTGGCCCATAACCCTCCAAACTTTCCCATTCATATACCCATCTAGCTGCAATTTAAATATTGCAATTGTACTAGCCTCCACCACTTCCTCTGACAGCTCATTCCATTCATGTACCACTCTCTGTGTGAACAAGTTGCCCCTTAGGTCTCTTTCATATTAGATTAGTTTAGATTAGATTAGATTAGACTACAGTGTGGAAACAGGCCCTTTGGCCCAACAAGTCCACACCGACCCGCCGAAGCGCAACCCACCCATACCCCTACATTTACCCCTTACCTAACACTACGGGCAATTTAGCATGGCCAATTCACCTGACCTGCACATCTTTGGACTGTGGGAGGAAACCGGAGCACCCGGAGGAAACCCACGCAGACACGGGGAGAACGTGCAAACTCCACACAGTCAGTCACCTGAGGCGGGAATTGAACCCAGGTCTTTGGCGCTGTGAGGCAGCAGTGCTAACCACCGTGCCACCGTGCCGTCCCCTCTCACATTAAATTTAAGCCCTCTAGTACTGGACTCCCCCACACCAAAGAAAAGACTTTGTCTATTTATCCTATCCATGCCCCTCATGATTTTATAAACCTCGATAAGGTCACCCCTCAGCCTCTGACACTCCTGGGAAAACAGCCCCAGCCTATTCAGCCTCTCCCTGTAGCTCACATCCTCCAACCCTGGCAGCCTTCTTATAAGTGTTTTCTGAACCCTTTCAAGTTTCACAACAGGTTCCCGATAGGAAGGAGACCAGAATTGCACGCAATATTCTAACAGTGGCCTAACCAATGTCCTGTCCAGCCGCAATATGACCTCTGAATGCCTATATTCAAAACTCTGACCAATAAAGGAAAGCATACCAAACGCTGCCTTCATCACCTTATCCACCTGCCACTCTACTTTCAATGAGTGACAAACCTGTACTTCAAAGTCTCTTTGTTCAGCAACTCTCCCTCGGAGCTGACCATTCAGTGTATAAGTCCTGCTATTTTCTTCTTTCCCAAAATGCAGCACATTGTGTTTATGTAAATTAAACTCCATCAAGTGGAATAGAATTGAAGGTTTTGGGGTGTTTTTGAAACATGCGAGTCACACATACTTGGAAGTGAGTTACACATTGGAATCTAATCAAGAGGGATCCGGGTGATTCATATAATCCCGACAGTGGGGAAACAAGCCCTTCAGCCCAACAAGACCACACTGACCCTCAGAAGAATAACCCATCCAGACGCATTTCCCCACATTTACCCCTGAATAATGCACCTCACCTCCACATCCCTGAGCACTGTGGGCAATTTTAACAAGGTTTGGAATCGATGGTTAATATGCAGATTTACAGATACCCAGGAGTGCGATACAGACTGGAATCGAATAAAAGTATTGAGGTGGCTAATGTACAGAGTCCCTTAAAAATGGGAGTCAGTTACAGATTGGAATTTTATCAAGGGGCTTCGGGACGATTACGTGTAGAATAACAGATACCCAGGAATGAGCTGCAGACTGCAGACAAATTGAGGGTATTGGGCGATTTACAGACAGACCAACGGGATATGAGATGGGTGAAAGCAGAGGAGAAAGTACCCACCATGGACCAACTCAACAATGAACAGAGCTGGACAGGATTCAACTGCTGTATGTGGAGGTTTCCATGTGTTCTGAAAGATGGGAGAGAAACAAGCAGATACCCACACTTTCTATGATGTTGCAGTCAAATATCTGAAGGACAGGGAATCCCTAAGCAGAGACCAGAGTTAAACTCAGTTTAAACTCTCTCCATCACACACACACACGCCCACACATAGAAACTGAATATAATGTGGAGAAATGTCCATGTGCAGCACAGATTTCCAAACCAACTCAGTGACAGACGAAAACCCCGTTCTCTGCCCAGTCCTCACTTCCAGACCCAGGGAGGTTTTGTCCCTGACCCAGGGCAGGTTTCTGACTGGATATTATTACATTGCAACATGAAGGTACTGAGTGTAGCAGTTTGCTACATTCCATCATATCATCTACTTTGCTATCCGTGTTTTGTGAATTATATTGAAAACATTGGCAGGTGCAAGAGAATATTCTGGAACGTGATTTACAGTAAGAATAGAAAAAGCACAATGTTTCTGAGTAAAATGGTAAGAAATACTGAAACAGTAATGTTCAGAGACTACGGCTGGTCTTGTACATAAACATCAGAAAGTTAACGTGATCGTACAGCCAGCAGATAGGAGGACCCGTGATACATTGATCATTATTGAGATTAGATTGTGGTGGGAACATGAGCTTAACATGACAGGAGGTGGAATCAAATCGAGGGGTTGAGGGTGGTTTATATACAGAATAACAGATAGTCCGGAGTGAGTTACAGACTGGAATCTATTTGCGTGGTTCAGGGTGGTTTATGTACAGAATACCAGATAGCCCGGAGTGAGTAAAGGCCTGGAATGTAATCGAGGATTTCAGGGTAGTTAATATACAGAATTACAGATAACCAGGAGTGAGTTACAGCCTGTAATCTAATCGAGGCGTTCAGGGAGGTTAACACACAGAATAACAGATAGCCCGGAGTGAGTTACAGACTGGAATCTAAACATCGGGTTCAGGGTGGTTTATCCACAGAATAACAGGTACCCCGACTGTGTTTCAGCCTGGAATCTAATCAAGGGTTTCAGGGTGGTTTGTATACAGAATAACAGATACCCCGGACTGAGTTTCAGCTTGTAATCTAATCGAGGTGTTCAGGGTGTCTTATGTACAGAATAACAGATATCCCAGAATAAGTTACAGCCTGGAATCTAAACGAGCGGTTTAGGGTGTCTTATGTACAAAATAACAGATAGCCTGGAGTGAGTTACAGCCTGGAATCTCCTGGAGGGATATGTGAAGCTTTTTATGTGGAATGACTTGTAACTGGGAATGAGTCACAAAGTGGACTAGAGGCCAAGTGGTTTCAAATCTTGACTCACATAAACGTAATGCAGTCACAAACTATACGACTTTACTGACTCACAACTAGTTTGAGGACTATCCTCCTCTGTTTTTCCCCTTTCACTGAAGATATTAATATACCTTTTATAATGCACTGCCATTCTGGTTACAGTGCTGCCTATCTCTCACTGTCTCATTTATCTTCATTCCTTTTGAAAGATACTTAAACCAACAGATACACAAATTTCCAGAAGGAGCTTTGTTTAATAGCAGGTGTTTTATTTTCATTTATTTGTAGACAACACCCAAGTTGAACCCACAGAAGGTCAGTGTGGGATTTGAGAAACCCTTGAATTTGGGATGAGGCCTGGCCAGGCAGGATTCTTATCCAACGCTGCGAAACTACAATTCAGTGGCTGAGCTATTTCAGGTTTTGTATATGATGTTTCTCTCATATATTAGGAGCTTGGAAAGTAAGGCAGACCTTACTGAAATGTCACATTGTGTCTCCGCATTCACTGTAAACAGGCTCTGGGATTTGCATTTTAATCACCTTCAAAGAGATGTCTCCATTTCCTGTCTCTGCTAGTATCAATGAATGGAAATGGCTTTTGACACAATGCCCCCTCTCCCTTGCTGAAATTATTCCTGACACAGATCAGTCAGGCAGACATTTTAGATTTGTCGACAGCCAACATGTTATATCAGCACAGCGATGGCATTGAGTTTATAAATAAGGAAAAGCAAGAGAGGCTGGCAACATCAATACAGTTTGAAAATATTTAACATTGAAAACGCACACAGAATCACACACAAACAGACATACACAGAGACACATAATCACACACACAGAGATACAGACACCTTCCAGGAGCTGACTCCATTTCCTATCTTGCAAGATTCTTCATGTTTTGATGATGCATTCATGCAGGACAGTAAACAGCTTTTGAGACTTCCCCATTGTGACAGAAATCCAGCCCCAATCTGAAACTTGGAGATATGTAACAGAACAGAAATGAAACATTAGCTTTCTGTGTTCCTGCTCCCAATGTAACATTTTACCATTTAGTTTATCTTGTCTTCTGTCTAACATCCAACAAGGATCACTTCATAGATCCAATAAAAGATCCCCAGGAGTGAGGGACAGACTTCAATCAAATCGAGTGGTTTAGGATTTATATACAGAATAACAGATACACAGGAATGAGGGACAGACTGGAATCTAATCGAGGGGTTCCGGGTGGTTTATATACAGCGTCCCAGATACCCAGGAGTGAGTTACAGACTGGAATCTAATCCAGGGGTTTGTGGTGCTTTACATACAGAATAACAGATATTCGAGAGTGAGTCACAAAATCGCGGGGTCATACAGTCATAGAGATGTACAGCATGGAAATAGACGCTTGTGCAACCCGTCCATCCCGACCAGATATCCTAACCTACTCTCGTCTCTTTTTCAAACACTTGGCCTATATCCCTTCAAACCTACCCAATCGAGCTGCATTTTAAATGCTGCAATTGTACCAGCCTCCACCACTTCCTCTGACTGCTCATTCCATTCATGTACCACCCTCTGAGTGAACACGTTACCCCTTAGGTCTCTTTCATATCTTTCCCCCTCACACTAAACCTATGCCCTCTAGTTCTGGACCACGTGCACGAGAGTGTGTGTGGATGCAAGAAGAGTGAATCTGTGTGTGTGTGTAAGAGAAAAGAGAGTGCATATGTGCGAGAGTGTGTGTGGGGGCAAGAAAGAGTGAGTGTGTATGTGTAAGAGAAAGATATTGCGTGTGTGCGAGAGTGCTTGGGTGCAAGAAAGAGTGTGTGTGTGTAAGAGCTAGAAAGTGCATGTGGGTGCAAGAAAGAGTGTGTGTTTGTGCATAAGAAAAAGAGAGTGCATGTGATTGAGAGTGTGCATGGGTACAGGAAAGTGAGAGTGTGTGCATAAGAGAGAGTGCATGCGTGTGAGAGTGTGTGTGGGTGCAAGAAAGAGTGAGTGTGTGCGTAAGAGAAACAGAGTGCATGTATGCAAGCGTGTGTGTCGGTGCAAGAAAGAGCGAATGCGTGTGTGACAGAGACAATGTATGCAAGAGAGAGAGAATGCAAGTGCGTGAGAGAATGCGTGTGTGCGTGAGAGACAGAATGCATGTGCGCGAGAAAGAGAATGTGTGCGCGAGAGAGAGAATGCGTGTGTGCGTGAGAGAGAGATTGCGAGTGTGCATGAGAGAGATAATGAGTGTGCAAGAGAGAGAGAATGCGAGTGCATGAGAGATAGAATGCGTGTGTGCAAGAGAGAGAATGTGTGACTGCGAGTGAGAGAATGCATGTGTGCGTGAGAGAGAGAGAATTCGAGTGCGTGAGAGAGAGAATGCGTGTGTGCGAGACAGAGAATGCGTGTGTGCATGAGAGAGAGAATGCGTGTGTGCGTGAGACAGAGAATGAGTTTGTGAGAGAGACAGAGAATGTGTGAGTGAGAGAATCCGTGTGTGCGTGAGAGAGTGAATGAGTTTGTGTGAGAGAGAGAATGCGTGAGTGCAAGAGAGAGAGAGAATGCGTGTGAGAGAGAGAGAGTGCGTGTGTGTGAGAGAGAATGCGTGTCTGTGAGAGAAAATGCGTATGAGAGAGAGAAAAAGCATGTGTGCGTGAGAGAGAGCACGCGTGTGACAGAGAGAATGCGTGTGTGTGAGAGAGAGAATGCATGTGTGTGAGGGAGAAATTGCGTGTGTACGTGAGAGAGAATGCAAATGTCCGAGAGAAAGAATGCATGTGTGCGTGAGAGAGTGAGTGCGTGTGTGCGTGAAAGAGAGAATGCATGTGAGCGAGAGAGAGACAATCGGTGTGTGTGAGAGAGAGAATGAGCGTGTGGCGAGAGAGAGAGAACGCGTGTGCGCATGAGAGAGAATGCATTTGTGAGAGAGACAGAATGTCTGTGTGCGTGAGAGAGTGAATGCGTATGTGCGTGAGAGAGGCAATGCGTGTGTGAGAGAGAGAAAATGTGTGCAAGACAGAGAGATTGTGTGCAAGTGAGAGAGAATAAAAGTGCATGAGAGAGAGAATGCATGTGAGAGAGAGAATGCGTGTGTGCGAGAGAGAGAATGCATGTGTGCGTGAGAGAGAGATTGCATGTGTGAGAGAGAGAGAATGCATGTGTGCGTGAGATGGACAATGAGTGGGTGAGACAGAGACAATGCGCGTGTGCGAGAGAGAATGCGTGTGTGCATGAGAGAGAATGAGTGTGTGCAAGAGAGAGAGAATGCGTGTGTGAGAGAGAGAGTGCGTGTGTGAGAGAGAGACTGTGTGTGTGAGAGAGAATGCGTGTTTGCATGAGAGAGAGAGAATGCATGTGAAAGAGAGAGAATCCGTGTGTCTGCGAGAGAGAATGAGTATGTGGCGAGAGAGACAGAGTGAGTGTGCGAGAGAGAGAGAATGCATGTGAGCATGAGAGAGAGAATGTGTGTGTCCCTGAGACAGAGAATGCGTGTGTCGCTGAGAGAGAGAATGAATGTGTGTGTGAGAGAGAGAATGCATGTGTGCGTGAGAGAGAATGCGTGTGTGAGAGACAATGCATGTGTGAGAGAGAGAATGTGTGTGTGTGAGAGAGAATGCGTGCGAGAGGGAGAGAGAATGTGAGTGAGAGAGAGAGAATACGTGAGTTTGAGAGAGAAAATGAGTGTGCGAGAGAGAGAATGCGTGTGTGCGAGAGAGAGAGAATGCATGCGAGCGTGAGAGAGAGAATGCTTGTGTGCGTGAGAGAGATAATGAGTTGCGTGAAAACAGAGAACATGTGAGTGCGAGAGAGAAAATGTGTGTGCGAGAGACAGAATGCATATGTGAGAGAGAATGCATGAATGCAAGAGAGAGAACGTGTGTGAGAGAGAGACTGTGTGTGAGCATGAGAGAGAGAATGTGTTTGTGCGTGAGCGACACAATGATTATGCGTGAGAGAGAGAATACGTGAGTGCGTGAGAGATAGAATTTGTCTGTGTGTCAGATAGAGAATTCGTGTGTGAGAGAAAGAGAATGAGTGCACGTGAGAGAGAGAATGCGTGTGTGTGAGAGAGAGAATGCGTGTGAGTGGGAGAGAGAATGCGCGTGAGAGAGAGAATGCGTGTGTGCGTGAGGGAGAGAATGCGTGTGAGCGTGAGAGAGAGAATGCGTGTGTGCATGAGAGATATAATGAGTGTGCGTGAGAGTGAGACGACGTGAGTGCGAGAGGGAAAATGTGTGTGCGAGAGAGAGAATGCATGTGTGCATGAGAGAGAAAGCCTGAACGCGATAGAGAGAGCGTCAGTGAGAGAGAGAGAATGCGTCTGTGTGTGAGAGAAAAAGCCTGAATGCAAGAGAGAGAGCGTGAGTGAGAGAGATTGAATGCGTGTGTGCGTGATAGAGAGATGTGTGTGAGCGTGAGAGAGAGAATGCATGTGTGCGAGATCGAGAATGTGTTTGTACGTGAGAGAGAAAATGAGTGTGTGCAAGAGAGAGAGAATGCGTGTGTGAGAGAGATAATGCGTGTTTGCGTGAGAGAGAGAATGCGTGTGTGAGAGAGATAATGTGTGTGTGCGAGAGAGAGAGAATGCATGCGAGTGTGTGAGAGAGAATGCGTGTGTGCGTGAGAGAGATAATGAATTGCGTGAAAAGAGAGAATATGTGAGTGTGAGAGAGAAAATGTGTGTGCAAGAGTGAGAATGCATGTGTGAGAGAGAGAATACATGAATGCAAGAGAGAGAACGTGTGTGAGAGAGAGAATGCGTGTGAGCATGAGAGAGAGAATGTGTTTGTGCATGAGCGACACAATGATTATGCGTGAGAGAGAGAATACGTGAGTGTGATAGAGAAAATGTGTGCGCGAGAGAGAGAATGCGTGTGTGCGTGAGAGAGAGAATGCGTGAATGCGAGAGAGAGAAAAAGTGTGTGAGAGAGAGAGTCTGCGTATGTTCATGAGAGAGATTGTGCGAGTGCGAGTAAGAGAATGCATTTGTGCATGAGAGAGATAATGTGTGTGTGTGCGAGAGAAAATGCGTGTGTGCGAGAGAGAGAATGCGTGTGAGAGGGAGAGAGAGAATGCGTGAGAGAGAGAGAATGCCTGTGTCCCTGAGATAGAGAATGCGTGTGTTGCTGAGACAGTTAATGAGCGCGTGAGTAGAGAGAGAATGCGTGTGTGCGTGAGAGAGAAAAGGCGTGTGTGAGAGACAATGCATGCATGAGAGAGAGAGAGAATGTGTGTGTGCGAGGGAGAAAATGCGTGTGTGTGCGAGAGAAAATGCGTGTGCGCGAGTGAGAGAACGTGTCTGAGAGAGAGAGAATGCGTGTGTGCGAGAGAGATTGAATGTGTGTATGCGTGAGAGAGAGAATGCATGTGAGCGTGAGTGAGAGAATGAGTGTGCGCGAGATCGAGAATGTATGTGCCCGTGTGAGAGAGAATGCATGTGTGCATGACAGAGCGAATGCATGTGTGCATGAGAGAGAGAATGTGTGTGTGCGTGAGGGAGATAATGAGTTTGCATGAGAGAGAGAACACATGAGTGCGAGGGAGAAAATGTGTGCACGAGAGAGTGTATGCATGTGTGCGTGAGAGAGGGAATGCGTGAATGCGAGAGAGCGAACCTGTGTGAGAGAGACAGAATGTGTGTATGCGAGAGTGAATGGGTGTGCGCGTGAGAGAGAGAATGCGTGTGAGCATGAGAGAGAGAATGCGCGTGCGTGAGAGAGAATGCATGTGAGCGAGAGAATGCGTGTGTGCATGAGAGAGAGAATGAATGTGTGCAAGAGAGAGAGAATGCATGTGTGAGAGAGATAATGTATGTGTGCATGAGACAGAGAATGCGTGTGTGCATGCGAGAGAGAATGCATGTGTGTGTGAGAGAGATAATGAGTTGCGTGAGAGAGAGAATTTGTGAGTGCGAGAGAGAAAATGTGTGTGCAAGAGAGAGAATGTGGGTGTGAGAGAGAGAATGCATGAATGCAAGAGAGAGAACGTGTGTGAGAGAGAGAATGCGTGTGAGCATGAGAGAGAATGCGTGTGTGCATGAGAGAGATAATGCATGTGTAAGAGAGATAATGTGTGTGCATGAGAGGGAGAATGCGTGTGTGCATGAGAGAGAGAATGTGTGTGTGCGTGAGAGACATAATGATTATGCGTGAGAGAGAGAATACGTGAGTGCAATAGAGGAAACGTGTGTGAGAGAGAGACTGCGTATGTTCATGAGAGAGAGAATGTGTGAGTGCGAGTGAGAGAATGCATTTGTGCATGAGAGAGATAATGCGTGTGTGTGCAAGAGAGAATACGTGTCTGCGTGAGAGAGAGAATGCGTGTGTGTGAGAGAGAATGCGTGTGAGAGGGAGAGAGAGAATGCGTGTGAGAGAGAGAATGCGTGTGTCTCTGAGACAGAGAATGCGTGTGTTGCTGAGACAGTTAATGAGCGCGTGAGTAGAGAGAGAATGCATGTGTGCGTGAGAGAGAAAAGGCGTGTGTGAGAAACAATGCATGCATGAGAGAGAGAGAATGTGTGTGTGCGAGAGAGTGAATGCGTGCGTGTGCGAGAGAAAATGCGTGTGTGCGAGACAGAGAACGTGTCTGAGAGAATGCATGTGTGCATGAGAGAGAATGCATGTTTTTGAGAGAGAGAATGTGTTTGCGCGTGAGAGAGAGAGTGAGTGTGTGCGAGATCGAGAAGGTGTGTGTGCGTGAGAGAGAGAGAATGCATGTGTGCATGACAGAGAGAATGCAGGCGTGCATGAGAGAGAATGCGTGTGTGCGTGTGGGAGACAATGAGTTTGTGTGAGAGAGAGAATACATGAGTGCGAGAGAGAAAATGTGTGCATGAGAGAGAGTATGCATGTGAGTGTGAGAGAGAGAATGCGTGAATGCGAGAGAGAGAACGTGTGTGAGAGAGAGATGCGTGTGTGCGAGAGAGAGTGAATGCGTGTGCGTGAGAGAGAGAATGCATGTGAGCGTGAGAGAGAGAATGCGTGTGCGTGAGAGAGAATGCATGTGAGCAAGAGAATGCGTGTGTGCATGAGAGGGAGAATGAGTGTGTGCAAGAGAGAGATAATGTGTGTGTGAGAGAAATAACGCATGTGTGCATGAGAGAGAGAATGCATGTGCATGAGAGAGAGAATGCATGTGAGCGCGAGGGAGAGAATGCATGTGTGTTGGAGAGATAATGAGTGTGCTTGAGAGAGAGAATACGTGAGTACGAGAGAGAAAATGTGTGTGCGAGAGGCAGAATGCATGTGTGTGTGAGAGAGAGAATGCGTGAGTGCGTGAAAGGGAATGCGTGTGTGTGAAGGAGAGAATATGTGTGTGCGTAGAGAGAGAATGAGTGTGTGCGAGAGAGAGAGAATGCGTGTGTGAGAGAGATAATGCATGTGTGCATGAGAGAGAGAATGTGTGTGCGTGAGAGAGAGAATGCGTGTGTGAGAGAGATAATGTCTGTGTGCATGAGAGGTAGAATGCTTGTGTGCATGAGAGAGAGAATGCGTGTGAGCGTGAGAGAGAGAATGTGTGCGTGAGAGAGATAATGAGTGGGCGTGAGAGGGAGAATACATGAGTGCAAGAGAGAAAATGTGTGTGCGAGAGAGACAATGCGTGTGTGTGTGAGAGAGAGAACGTGTGTGTGAGAGAGAGTATGTGTGTGCATGAGAGAGAGAATGTGAGTGCGAGTGAGAGAATGCATGTGTGCATGAGAGAGAATGCGTGTGCGCGAGAGAGAGAATGCGTGCGTGAGAGAGAGAATGTGTGTGTGCGTGAGAGAGAGATTGAGTGTGTGTGAGAGAGAGAATGCATGTGTGCGTGAGAGAGAGAATAAGAATGTGTTTGAGAGAGTGAATGCGTGATTGCGAGAGAGAGAATGCGTGAGTGCCAGAGACAGAGAATGCGTGAGTGTGTGAGAGAGAGAATGCGTGTGTGCGTGAGAGTGAATGAGTTTGTGTGAGAGAGATAATACGTATGAGAGAGAGAATGCGTGGCTGTCTGAGAGAGAATGCGTGTGGTCAAGAGAGAGAGAATGCGTGTGTGAGAAAGAGTGAATGCGTGTGAAAGAGAGAGAATGTGTGTGCGTGAGAGAGAGAGTGCAGGTATGCATGAGAGAGAATGCGTGTATGCGTGAGAGAGAGAATTTGTGAGTGCGAGTGAGAGAATGCATGTATGCATGAGAGAGAAAATGCGTGTGCGCGAGAGAGCGAATGTGTGAGTGCGAGTGAGAGAATGTGTGTGTGCATGAGAGAGAGAATGCGTGTGTGTGAGAGAGATAATGCGTGTGTGCGTGAGAGAGAGAATGAGAATGTGCGTGAGAGAGAGAATGAGTGTGCGCGAGAGAGTGAATGAGTTTCTGTGAGAGAGAGAATGCGTATAAGAGAGAGAATGCATGAGTGTGAGAGAGAATGCATGTATGCATGAGAGATAAAATGCGTGCATGCATGAGAGAGAGAATGGGTGAGTGCGAGAGAGACAATGCGTGTGGGCGAGACAGAGAGAATGCATGTGTGAGAAAGAGTCAATGCATGTGGGCGAGAGAGATAATACGTGTGATAGGGGGAAAATGCATGAGTGAGAGAGAATGCGTGTGTGTGTGAGAGAGTAAAAGCGTGTGTGAGAGAGAATGCATGTGCACGAGAGAGACAATGCGTGTGTGCGTGAAAGAAAGAATGGGTGTGTACGTGAGAGAGAATACACATGTGTGAGAGAGAGAATGCGTGTGTGCATGAGAGAGAGTGCGTATGTGCTTGAGAGAGAGAATGAGTGTGTGCATTAGAGAGAGAATGTGTGTGTGCATGAGAGAGAGAATGTGTGTGTGCAGGAGTGAGTGCGTGCATGAGAGAGAGAGAGAATAAGTGTGTGTGTGAGAGAAAGACTGCATGTGTGCGTGAGAGAGGGAATGTGTGTGTCAGAGAGAGAATGGGTTCACGTGTGCGAGAGGGCGAGAATGCAGGAGACACGGAATGCATGTGAGAGAGAGAGAAAGTATGTGAGAGAGAATGAGTGTGTGCGTGAGAGAGAGAATGAGTGTGTGCGTGAGAGAAAGAATGCGTGTGTGCGTGATAGAGGGAATGTGTGTGTCAGAGAGAGAATGGGTGTGCGAGAGAGAGAGAATACGTGAGACACAGAGTGCGTGTGAGAGAGAGAGAGAATGTGTGTGAGAGAAGGCGTTTGTACGTGAGAGAGAGAATGAGTGGTTGCTTGAGAGAGAATGCATGAGAATGAGAGAAAATGCGTGTGTGAGAGAGAGACTGTGCCTGTGCGTGAGAGAGAGAATGTGTGTGAGAGAGAGATATTGAGTGTTTGAGTGAGAGAGAATGCGTGTGTGCTTGAGAGAGAGAATGCGTGTGCGCGAGAGAGCGAATGTGTGAGTGCGAGTGAGAGAATGTGTGTGTGCATGAGAGAGAGAATCCGTGTGTGTGAGAGAGATAATGCGTGTGTGCGTGAGAGAGAGAATGAGAATGTGCGTGAGAGAGTGAATGAGTGTGCGCGAGAGAGTGAATGAGTTTCTGTGAGAGAGAGAATGCGTATGAGAGAGAGAATGCATGAGTGTGAGAGAGAGAATGCATGTATGCATGAGAGATAAAATGCGTGCATGCGTGAGAGAGAGAATGCGTGAGTGTGAGAGAGAGAATGCGTGTGGGCGAGACAGAGAGAATGCATGTGTGAGAAAGAGTCAATGCATGTGTGTGAGAGAGATAATGCGTGTGAGAGAGGGAAAATGCATGAGTGAGGGAGAATGCGTGTGTGAGTGAGAGAGTAAAAGCGTGTGTGAGAGAGAATGCGTGTGCACGAGAGAGACAATGCGTGTGTGCGTGAAAGAGAGAATGGGTGTGTATGTGAGAGAGAATGCACGTGTGTGTGAGAGAGAATGCGTGTGTGCATGAGAGAGAGAATGCGTATGTGCGTGAGAGAGGGAATGAGTGTGTGCATTAGAGAGAGAATGTGTGTGTGCATGAGAGAGAGAATGTGTGTGTGCAGGAGTGAGTGCGTGCATGAGAGAGAGAGAATAAGTGTGTGCGTGAGAGAAAGACTGCATGTGTGCGTGAGAGAGGGAATGTGTGTGTCAGAGAGAGAATGGGTTCACGTGTGCGAGAGGGCGAGAATGCAGGAGACACGGAATGCATGTGAGAGAGAGATAATGTATGTGAGAGAGAATGCGTGTGTGCGTGAGAGAGAGAATGAGTGTGTGCGTGAGAGAAAGAATGAGTGGTTGCTTGAGAGAGAATGCATGAGAATGAGAGAGAATGCGTGTGTGAGAGAGAGACTGTGCCTGTGCGTGAGAGAGAGAATGTGTGTGAGAGAGATATTGCGTGTTTGAGTGAGAGAGAATGCGTGTGTGCATGAGAGAGAATGAGTGTGTGCGTCAGGGAGAGAATGCGTGTGTGCGTGAGGGAGAGAATGCGTGTGAGCATGAGAGAGAGAATGCATGTGTGCGGGTGAGAGAATACATGTGTGCGAGATTGAGAATGTGTGTGTGCATGAGAGAGGGAATGCGTGTGTGCGAGAGAGAGAGAATGCGTGTGTACATGAGGGAGAGAATGCGTTTGTGCGTGAGAGAGAGAATGAGTGTGTGCATGAGAGAGAGAATGAGTGGGTGCTTGAGCGAGAGAATGCGTGAGAATGAGAGAGAATGCGTGTGAGAGAGAGAGAGACTGTGTGTGTGAGTGAGAGAGAATGCGTGTGTGAATGAGAGAGAGAATGCGTGTGAAAATGAGAGAGAGAAAATGCGTGTAAGCATGGGAGAGAGAATGTGTGAGTGCGACAGAGTTTGCATGTGTGCATGAGAGAGAATGCGTGTGCGAGAGAGAGAGAATGCATGTGTGAGAGAGATAATGCCTCTGTGCACGAGAGGGAGAATGCGTGTGCGCGAGAGAGAGAATGTGTGAGAGCGATAATGTATGTATGCATTAGAGAGAGAATGCGTGTGTGCGTGAGAGAGAGAATGAGTGTGTGAGAGAGAAAATGCGTGAGTGCGTGAAAGAGTGAATGAGTTTGTGTGAGAGAGAGAACGCGTGTGAGAGAGCGAATGCATGAGTGCGAGAGACAGAGAATGCATGTGTAAATGAGAGAGAGAATGTGTGCGTGCGTGAGAGAGGGAATGCGTGTGAGAGAGAGAATACATGTGCACGAGAGAGAGAGAATGCGTGTGGGTGAGAGAGAGAATGTGTGCGAGAGAGAGAGATTGCGTGTGTGCATGACAGAAAGAATGGGTGTGTGAAAGAGAGAATGCGTGTGTGTGAGAGAGAGAACGTGTGTGTGTGAGAGAGTGAATGCATGTGTGCGAGAGAGAGAATGCGTGTGAGAGAGGGAGAGTGCATGCATGCGTGGGAGAGAGAATGCGTGTGAGAGAGAGAGAATGCGTGAGTGCGAGAGAGAGAGAGAGAATGCGTGTGTGAGAGAGAGAAAAAGTGTGTGAGAGAGAGGATGCATGTGTGCGAGAGAATGAGTGTGCACATGAGAGAGAATGCACATGTCTGAGAGAAAGAGTGCGTGTGTGCATGAGAGAGAGAATGCCTGTGAGAGAGAATTCGTGTGTGCGTGAGAGAGAATGCGTGTGTGCGTGAGAGAGAATGCATGTGTGCGAGAGAGAGAGAATGCGCGTGTGCGTAAGAGAGAGAATGTGTGTGCATAAGAGAGACAATGCGTGAGTGCGAGAGAGAGAATGTGTGTGCGCCTGATAGAGAATGCATGTGTGCATGAGAGAGAATAAGTGTGTGTTTGACAGAGAGAATGCGTGTGAGAGAGACTGAGAATGAGTGGGTGCTGGAGAGAGAGAATGCATGAGAATGAGAGAGAATGCGTGTGCGAGAGAAATACTGCGTGTGTGTGAGAGAGAGAATGCGTGTGAGAGAGAGATAATGCGTGTGAGTGAGAGCGAATGCGTGTATGCGTGAGAGAGAGAATGTGTGTGTACGAGAGAGAGAATGCGTGTGCGCATGGGACAGAGAATGCGTGTGTGCGAGAGAGAAAATGTTTGTGTACGAGAGAGAGAATGCATGTGTCCGTGAGAGAGAGAATGCGTGAATGCGAGAGAGAGAACATGTGTGAGAGAGAGAGAATGCATGTATTCATGAGAGAGAGAATGTGTGAGTGCGTGTGAGAGAATGCATGTGTGTATGAGAGAGAGAATGCGTGTGTGCGACAGAGAGAGAATGCATGTGTGAGAGAGATAATGCCTGTGTGCACGAGAGAGAAAATGCATGTGCACGAGAGAGAGAATGTCTGTGTGATAGAGATAATGTGTGTGTGCATGAGAGAGAGAATGCGAGTGTCCGTGAGAGAGAGATGCATATGTGCGAGAGAGAGAACATGTGTGTGAGAGAGAGAATGCATGTATTCATGAGAGAGAGAATGTGTGAGTGCGTGTGAGAGTGAATGAGTTTGTGTGAGAGAGAGAACGCGTGTGAGAGAGCGAATGCGTGAGTGCGAGAGACAGAGAATGCATGTGTAAATGAGAGAGAGAATATGTGCGTGCGTGAGAGAGGGAATGCGTGTGAGAGAGAGAATACATGTGCACGAGAGAGAGAGATTGCGTGTGTGCATGACAGAAAGAATGGGTGTGTGAAAGAGAGAATGCGTGTGTGTGAGAGAGAGAATGTGTGTGTGTGAGAGAGTGAATGCGTGTGTGCGAGAGAGAGAGAATGCGTGTGTGCGTAAGAGAGAGAATGTGTGTGCATAAGAGAGACAATGCGTGAGTGCGAGAGAGAGAATCTGTGTGCGCCTGATAGAGAATGCATGTGTGCATGAGAGAGAATAAGTGTGTGTTTGAGAGAGAGAATGCGTGTGAGAGAGACTGAGAATGAGTGGGTGCTTGAGAGAGAGAATGCATGAGAATGAGAGAGAATGCGTGTGCGAGAGAAATACTGCGTGTGTGTGAGAGAGAGAGAATGCGTGTGAGAGAGAGATAATGCGTGTGAGTGAGAGCGAATGTGTGTATGCGTGAGAGAGAGAATGTGTGTGTACGAGAGAGAGAATGCGTGTGCGCATGGGACAGAGAATGCGTGTTTGCAAGAGAGAAAATGTTTGTGTACGAGAGAGAGAATGCATGTGTCCGTGAGAGAGAGAATGCGTGAATGCGAGAGAGAGAACATGTGTGAGAGAGAGAGAATGCATGTATTCATGAGAGAGAGAATGTGTGAGTGCGTGTGAGAGAATGCATGTGTGTATGAGAGAGAGAATGCGTGTGTGCGACAGAGAGAGAATGCATGTGTGAGAGAGATAATGCCTGTGTGCACGAGAGAGAAAATGCATGTGCACGAGAGAGAGAATGTCTGTGTGATAGAGATAATGTGTGTGTGCATGAGAGAGAGAATGCGAGTGTCCGTGAGAGAGAGATGCATATGTGCGAGAGAGGAAATGCATGTGCACGAGAGAGAGAATGCGTGTGTCCGTGAGAGAGAGAATGCGTGAATGCGAGAGAGAGAACATGTGTAAGAGAGAGAGAATGCATGTATTCATGAGAGAGAGAATGTGTGAGTGCGTGTGAGAGAATGCATGTGTGTATGAGAGAGAGAATGCGTTTGTGCAACAGAGAGAGAATGCATGTGTGAGAGAGATAATGCCTGTGTGCACGGGAGAGAAAATGCATGTGCACGAGAGAGAGAATGTCTGTGTGATAGAGATAATGTGTGTGTGCATGAGAGTGAGAATGCGTGTGTGTGTGAGAGAGAGAGAATACGTGTGTGCGTGAGAGACAGAATGAGTGTGTGAGAGAGATAATGTGTGTGTGCATGAGAGAGAGAATGCGTGTGTGCGAGAGAGAGAGAGAATGCGTGTGTGCATGAGAGAGAGAATGTTTGCGAGAGAGACAGAATGTGAGTGCGAGAGAGAGAATATATGTGTGTGAGAGAGAATGCATGTGTGCGAGAGAGAGAATGCGTGTGTGCGTGAGAGAGAGAATGAGTGAGTACGTGAGAGAGAATGCACGTGTCTGAGAGAAAGAATGTGTGTGTGAGAGAGAGAGAATGCACGCGTGAGAGAGAGGGAGAATGCATGTGTGCCTGAGAGATAGAATGCGTGTGTGCGAGAGAGAGAGAATGCGTGTGTGTGAGAGAGAGAAGGTGCGTGCGTAAGAGAGAGAATGCATGAGTGCGAGAGAGAGAATGCGTGTGCGCATGAGAGAGAGAGAATTCGTGTGCGCATGAGAGAGAGAGTGAGTGCGTGTGAGAGAGAGAGAATGCGTGTGAGAGAGAGAATGCGTGTGTGCGTGAGACAGAGAATGCGGGTGTGTGTGAGAGAGAAAATGCATGTGAGAGAGAGAATGCATGTGGGCGAGAGAGAGAGAATGCATGTGTGCACGACAGAGAGAATGGGTGTGTGAGAAAGAGAGAATGCGTGTGAGAGAGAGAGAGAGAATGCATGTGCATGAGAGAGAGAATGTGTGTAAGAGAGGGAGAATGCGTGCATGCGTGAGAGAGAGAATGCGTGCGAGAGAGACAGAATGTGTGACTGCGAGAGAGAGAATATATGTGTGTGTGTGAGAGAGAGTGCGTGAGAGAGAGAGAGATAATGCACGCGTGAGAGAGAGAGAGATAATGCACGCGTGAGAGAGAGGGAGAATGCATGTGTGCCTGAGAGATAGAATGCGTCTGTGCGAGAGAGAGAGAATGCGTGATTGCGAGAGAGAGAATGTGTGTGCGCATGAGAGAGAGTGAGTGTGTGTGTATGAGAGAGAATGTGTGTGAGAGAGAGAGAATGCGTGTGTGTGTGAGACAGAGAGCGCGTGTGTGCGTGAGAGAGTGAATGCGTGTGAGAGGGAGAGAATACGTGTGTGCATGAGAGAGAGAATGCGGATGTGTGTGAGAGAGAAAATGCATGTGAGAGAGAGAATGCGTGTGTGCGTGAGTGACAGAATGCATGTGAGACAGAGAGAAAATGAGCGTGTGAGAAAGAGGGAGAATGCATGTGTGCGTGAGAGAAAGAATTTGTGTGCGAGAGAGTGTGTGTGACAGAGAGAGAATGCGTGTGAGAGAGATAGAATGCGTGTGTGCGAGAGAGAGAATGCGTGTGCGTGAGGGAGAGAATGCGTGTGTGCAAGAGAGAGAATGCATGTGTGCGTGAGAGAGTGAGATTGCGTGTGTGTGAGAGAAAGAATGAGTGTGCGGCTTGAGAGAGAGAATGCGCGTGAGCGTGAGAGAATGAATGTGTATGTGCGTGAGAGAGAATGCGTGTATGCATGAGAGAGACAATGCGTGGGTGTGAGAGAGAGAATGCGCATGTGCAAAAGAGAGAATGCGTGTCGGCTTGAGAGAGAGAATGCATGTGAGAGAGAGAATGCATGTGTGCGTGAGAGAGAATGTGTGTGTGCGTGAGAGAGAATGCATGTGTGCATGAGAGAGAGAATGTGTGTATGCATGAGAGAGAATGAGTGTGTGTGAGAGAGAGAATGCGTGTGAGAGAGAATGCATGAGTGCGAGAGACAGAATTCGTGTGTGCATGAGAGAGAGAATGCGTGCGCGTGTGAGAGAGAATGCGTGCAAGAGAGAGAGAGAATGCATGTGTGCGTGAGAGAGAATGCGTGTGTGCGTAAGAGAGAGAATGCGTGTGTGTGAGAGAGAGAGAAGACGTGTGCTCAAGAGGGAACATGCGTGTGTGCGAGAGAAAAGGCATCTGTGCGTGAGAGTGAATGCATGTGTGCGTGAGAGAAAGAATGCGTGTGGGCGAGAGAATGCATGTGTGCGTGAGAGAGATAAGACGTGTGTGCGACAGAGAGAATGTGTGTGTGCAAGAGAGAGAATGCATGTATTCATGAGGGAGAGAATGCGTGTGAGAGAGAGAATGCGTGTATGTGAGATAGATTACGTATGTGCAAGAGAGAGAATGCGTGTGTGTGAGAGAGAACGCGTGAGTGTGAGAGAGAGAATGTGTGTGTGAGAGAGAAAAAGCGTGTGTGCATGAGAGAGTGTGTGTGTGTGAGAGAGAGAGAATGAGTAAGTGAGAGAGAGAGAATGCGTGTGTGAGAGAGAGAATGCATGTGAGAGAGAGAATGCGTGAGTGCGAGAGAGAGAATGCGTGTGTGTGAGAGAGAGAATGCGTGTGTGAGAGACAGAGAATGAGTGTGACAGTGAGAGAATGTGTGCATGTGTATGAGAGAGAATGCGTGTGTGTGTGAGAGAGAATGCGTTTGTGTGAGAGAGAGAGAATGCGTGTGTGAGAGAGGGAGAATGCACGTGAGAGAGAAAGAATGCGTGTGTGCGTGAGAGAGAATGCGTGTGCGCGAGAAAGAGAGAATGCGTGCGTGCATGAGAGAGAAAATGCGTGTTTGTGAGAGAGAGAGAATGCATTTGTGTGAGAGAGTATGCGTGTATGCGTGAGAGAGAGAATGTGTGCGTTAGTGAGAGAGAGAGCGTGTGTGTGCGAGAGAGAGAATGCGTGTGTGTGTGACAGAGAATGCATGTGAGAGAGAGAATGTTTGTGTGTGTGAGAGAGAATGCGTGTCTGTGCGCATGAGAGAGAGAGAATGAGTGTGCACATGAGAGAGAGAATGCATGATTGAGAGAGAGAGAGAATGCATGTGTGTGAGAGAGAGAGTGCGTGTAGGTGAGAGAGAGAGAGAATACGTGTGGGTGAGAGAGAGAGAATAAGTGTGCGAGAGAGAGAATGCGTGTGTGCGAGAGAGAAAGAATACATTTGTGAGAGAGAGAGAGAATGTGTGCGTGAGAGAATCAGTGTGTGTGCGCAACAGAATGAGTGTGTGCCTGAGAGAGAGAATGCGTGATTGAGAGAGACAGAATGCATGTGTGTGTGAGAGAGAGAATGCGTGTGTGCAAGAGAGCGAGAGCAAAAGACTGAGTTTGTGTGCGTGTAATAGAAAGAGAGTGCATGTGTGCGAGAGTGTGTGTGGGTGCAAGAAAGAACGAGTGTGAGTGTGTTCGAGAAAAAGAGTGAATGTGTGCGTGAGAGAGAATGCGTGAGAAACAGAGAGAATGCGTGTGCTAGACAGAGAGAATGTGTGTGCGAGAGAGAGAGACAATGCGTGTGTGCAAGAGAGAGAGTGTGCGTGTGTGAGAGAGAATGCGTGCGAGAGAATGTATGCGTATGCGAGAGAGAGAATGCATGTGTGCGAGAGAGACAGAGAATTCATGTGCGAGAGAGAGAGAATGCGTGTGTCGCTGAGAGAATGCGTGTGTGCATGAGAGAGAATGAGTGTGTGCGTGTGAGAGAAAATGCGTGAGAGAAAGAATGCGTGTGTCAGAGAGAATGCTTGAGTGAGAGAGTGAACGCGTGTGTGCAAGAGAGAGAATGCGTGTGTCCCTGAGAGAGAGAATGCGTGTGTGCATGAGAGAGAGAATGAGTGTGTGCGTGAGATAGAATGCATGAAAGAGAGAATGCGTGTGTGAGAGAGAATGCGTGTTTGAGAGTGAGAGAGAATGGGTGTGTGTGTGAGAGAGAATGCCTGTGTGCAAAACACAAAGTGCGTGCATAAGATAGTGTGCACGCATGAAAGAGAAAATGTGCGCATGTGAGTGAGAAAGAGAATGAGTATGTGTGAGATATGATGTGCACATGCATGAGAGTGTGTGTGAGTGAGAGAAAGAGATTGTGAGAGTGAGAGATCGTAAGTGTGTGTGTGTGAAAGAGTGAGTGCATGCGAGTGTGTGTGAGCCTGTGTGTAGAATTAAACGAGCGTGAGTGCGCACGTTAGAGAGAGGGCATGTGTGAGAGAAAGAGTGTCTGCGTGTGGAAGAGTGTGCACATGTGTATCAGAAAATGTGTGTGTGTGTGCAAGAGAAAGCGTGTGCACATGTGAGAAAGAATGTGAGAGCATGTGTGTGTGTGACCAAGAGAGATAGAGCGCTCATGCATGTCGGAGAGTGTGTCTGCATGTGAGATGAAGAATTTGTGTCCACACTTTCTGTGTGAGTGTGACTGAGAGACAGAGAGAGAGAGAAAGAGAAAGAGAGATAGAGAGAGATTGTGTGTGCGAGAGAGAAAGAGAGAGAGAGAGTGTGAGAGAGGAGGGGAAGACAGTATGAGCCTGTGTGAGAGAAATATCGATTGTGCGTGTGAGAAAAAAAAACTGTTTTTGTGTGGCAAGATAGTGTGTTAGAGTGAGTGAACGAGACATTGCAAGTGTGTGTGAGAGAGATCGAGTTTTGGAGAGTGAGAGAGTGAGCGTGTGAAAGTGAGAATATATGATATGGTGAATGGGAGTCTGTGGGGGTGCGTGTGTCAGACAGTGCGTATGAGAGTGTGTGTGTAAGAGTGTGTGTAACTGAGAGAGTATGTGGAAGCGAGAGTGTGTGTGAGAGAGAATGTAGAGAGAGAGAATGCGTGAATGAAAGTGTGTGTATGTGAGTGAAACAGAGAGAGTATGTGTGTATGTTTGTGTGAGTGTGAGAGAGAGATTGTGATAGTGCGTGTGAACATGCTTGAGTGTGCATTTGTGAGTGACTGTGTGTGTGTAAGTGTGTGCATGTCAGAGTGGATGTCTGCAAGTGTGTGAAAGGGCATGTGTGTGAGGGACTGAATATGTTGGGTGAGGGAGTGTGTGTGTACACATGTGAGAGAGTGAGTGAATGAGAGTGAGGGACAGTGTATGATTCGTGGGTCATTACTGGGACAGGGAGAGAAACACGTGGGTTATACACTGTTACATTATGGAGGGACAACATTGACACGGAAACTGGGCACTCAGATGGAAACACGCACACACACACACACAACGGCATGGTCTCACTTTCTCTCTCACACACAGAGGTATGGTCTCACTCTCTCACAAACACAAACATTCGGTCTCACTCTCTCTCACACACACACAGGCATGGTCTCACTCTCTCTCACACACACAGGCATGGTCTCACACACAGAAAGATGCATGGTCTCACTCACACACACAGAGGCATGGTCTCACTCTCACACACACAGAGGGATGGTATCACTGTCTCTCACACATACACACAGGCATAGTCTCACTCACACACAAACACAGGCATGGTCTCACTCTCTCTCACACACACAAAGGCATGGTCTCACTCTCTCTCACACACACAGAGGTATGGTTTCACTCTCTCCCTTACACACACACAGAGGCATGGTCTTACTATCTCAACCACACACACAAAGGCATGGTCACACTATCTCAGGCACACACACAGAGGTATGATCTCTCTCTGTCACACACACACAGGCATGGTCCCTCTATCACACACACTCAGTGCCACACACAGAGGCATGGTCTCTCTCTCTCTCTCTCTCTCAGACACACACACACACACAGAGGCATAGTCTCTCTCTCTCTCTCTCTCTCTCTCTCTCTCTCTCTCTCACACACACACACACACACACACGTATGGTCTCACTCCCACACACAGAGAGGCATGGTCTCACTCTCTCACACACAGATGCATGGTCTCACTCTCACACACATACACGTAGGCATGGTCTCACACTCCCTCTCACACAGAGGCATCGTCTCACTCTCTCTCTCACATACACAGAGGCACGGTCTCACTATTTCTCTCGCACACAGAGAGGCATGGTCTCACTATCTCTCTCTCACACACAGAGGCATGGTCTCTCTATCTCTCTCACACACAGGGGCATGGTCTCACTATCTCTCTCACACACACAAAGGCATGGTCTCACCATCTCACAAACACACAGAGAGACATGGTCGCACTCTCTCTCACACACACACAGAGGCATGGTCTCACTATCACACACACACACACACACACAGACATGGTATCACTATGTCACACACAGACAGAGGCATTTCTCACTATCACACACAGACACAGAGGCATGATCTCACTATCTCACACACTGAGACACCCTCACTGACTCTCGCCCAGACTAAATCTGTGCACAGTGCCCATGTTGTGTGTTGGGGTGTGTCTGTGTGGGTGTTGGTGTGTGTGTGTCAGTATATGTGTGTGTGTTTCGGTGTGTGTATATGTCGGTGTGTGTGTGTGTGTCAGTGTATGTGATTATGTGTGTGTGTATGTGTGAGTGTGTGTGCATGTGTGTCTCTGTGTCTGTCTCTGTGTGCGTGTCTCTGTTTGTGTGTCTCTGTGTGTGTCTGTGTGGGGGGGGTGAAGGCAGGGGAGCAGAGAGGGTGAAATGTGGGTGTTGAGGGGCAGGCACGTGATCTATGATTTAAATTCCCAAACTCTGCCAATATTTTTGAGAAAGGGAAAGGAAATAAAGGACTGAAAATCAAGATAGAAATGGCTGGATGTCGAGCAGGGCAGGGAGAGACAGACAGACAGAGAGAGAGAAACACACATACAGGGATAGGAAGAGGGAGACAGAGAGATAGACAGAGACAGAGACACAGAAGAGAGACACAGGGACAGAGAGAAAAGACAGAGAGAGAGAGAGAGAGAGTGGGACACACAGGGACAGAGAGAAAGAGACAGAGAGAGAGAGACAGAGACAGAGAGAGACAGAGAGTGGGACACACAGGGACAGAGAGAATGCGAGAGATACAGAGAGAGAGAGAGAGAGAGACAGACACACACATAGGAACAGAGAGAAAGAGACAGAGAGAGACAGAGACAGAGAGAAAGAGAGTGACAGAGAGAGACACAGAGAGAGAGAGAGACAGACAGAGACAGAGACAGAGATTAATTATGGAAATCACACATACAGCAGGAAAATCCCAAGAAAACCTCAGCAAATATCCCTATCTCCATTCCCAGCCCTGTGTGTGTGTGTGTGTCTCAGGAAGCCTACCTACAGTCAGGCTCTGAGACGCTAGTTTGGGAGTAATCTTTAATATTTTCAAACTGCACTGACACAACTAATAAGGCTTCAATAAAAAAGAGAGTTGTAGCAATTGGGAAAGATGACACTTTGTTGCCCCAGAATTAACATCTCAATGGGCAGCAAGATCCCACAAGGCTCCTGTCCTGGGTATTAACATGTCAATCAGACAGAGCCCTCCCCAGGGAGCAGACTGACAGACGATGCAACTTGTCAGAGAGGGCAGGGGTGGGGTCCACTCACCCCTCACCCAGAAAAAATGTGCGCAAGGAATTGGTCAGATTCATTCTCAAACCCTGTTCTCTCTCAGCCCTCCCTGTCTGGTTGTGACTGTGTGTGTGTGTGTGTGTGTGTGTGTGTGTGTGTGTGTGTGTGTGTGTGTGTGTGTGTGTGTGTGTGTGTGTGTGTGTGTGTGTGTGTGTGTGTGTGTGTGTGTGTGTGTTTAATAATGTTTCTCGCCTGTGGTTAATTGCTTTCTTATGACTTGTTTATACTTTGATGTTGCTGTAATGTTATGAAATGCATTGAGGTTGGGGGAAGAGAGTAGTGGGGTTGTGTTTAAACTGGGATCTTGCTGTGTAATTTTTCATCACACTGCTCTCGCTCTCCCGACCCCCCAGCAACTCATCGCTTCTTTCTTTTATACTGAGGAACTTTTGTTGGGAATGCAGGAAAGTGAAGATCCAAAATGCCTGGGGGCCAGGACAAGAACAACCTCCATAGGGGGAGCACAGACCTGAGGCCTGTTAGCCAGGCTGCAGCCTATGGGGCCCAGGTGAGTGGGGATCTGTTTATTCCCCCGATGTTTCATCTCCTCTGGGGGTGGGGGTTGGATGTGGAAGCCTGGTTTTTCGGGGCCTCTGCTTAACTGGGTCCTGTCAGATCAAGGCCTTGTCGGTTTTAAAATGGGTTTGAAGCCTGGGGTTAATGTAACCTGAGCATTGTTGATACAAACAGGTTAAACCCCCAGGATATGGGAGACGGGACTCCCTCGGGAGGGAACTCTAACCCCAAATATCTGACCCTCTGGAAAGAATCGTCACACTATCAGAGGAAAGTGGATGATAAAGAGGGCAGGATGATCGAATTTGACATGGAGAGAAAGAGAGCGAGAGAAAGAAATGAAAAATGGTGAGAGCAAGAGAAACAGGAGAGAGAGAGAGGGGCCCTGTGAGATTGTGAAATAGCTGCAATGTTTGATTCTGGGGTGACAGGAAATAAATAAACTGGAAATAAAAATGATCTGATTATTGAGCTTCTGCAGCACTGTCACTTGTGGGATCTTGCTGTGCGTCAATTACCGTATTGCCATCGTTGCAGGCAGTGAGTGGTTTAATCAGCTAACCCGTCATTTCAAACTTTTCAACATGGCAACTCAACCCATCACCCGATGTGTTTATTTTTGGATGTTGCTGAGAAATTGTCTTGTCTCACTGAGAGGGGAAAGGCTGGGATCTTGCTGTGCTACCTCCCTGTGAAAGATTTTCCTGCTCAGCCTTCCCACTAATGCTGCCTCTTTCCTCCCAAAGGGATCTTCCTGGCCACTTGAGGATTTGAAAAGTGTGTGTTTGGGAGCAGGAAACCTTCAAACAAGAGCTTCCTCCAGAGGGGGGAACGCAGTCCTGAGGCCTGTTTGACAGGCTGCAGCCTGTTGGGCCCAGGTGAGTTTTGTCTTTGTATTACCCAGAGGTTTAATCTCCTCTCTCTGGGGAGGGGGCTGACTTTTACCGGGACCTCTGGTTAACCGGGTCCTGACGGATTGCGGTCTTGTCGTTTTTGAACAGGTTTGAAGCATGGGGCTAAGGAAACTGGGGCCTTGGGATTTGACACAAATACGTCAACCCTTAACCAGCATCACCCACGATGTGTGTGTGGTTAGATTGCTGATTGTGGGATCTTGCTGTGCGTGCGTGTTTATTAATGTTTCTAGCCTCTGGTCAACTGTTTTGCGGTGATGTCTGTGTATTTCAATGTCGCTGTGATGGTCAGCAATTCATTAATTCTGCAATAATTAAACTGAACAAGTGTCACTGGGTCACGTAGGAGATTGGGGAAGGCAGAGAGCTGTGGACGCTTGCTGTGCTTTTGGTGCCACTGTTGTATTTCATTTCAAATTGATTTGTTTTTATTTCTCAGTGTGATTTCCCATCCCCCGCTTCCCCTAACCCTGGGGGTGAGGAGGAGATTGGATCCAGGAGCTGAAGCTCGGGACGACACTGAGACAGAGAGAATTAAATCACTTCTGCCGCGAGGAATCATCAGACACAGAGAGAGAGGATAATCAGAAACTGCCCTGTCTCCTTGTCGTTCGTTTACACATACAGACACACACACACACACACACACACACACACACACACACACACACACACACACACACACACACACACACACACACACACACACACACACACACACACACACACACACACACACACAGAAAAAAATGGTGGGGTTCAGCTATCTATGGGATTTTTACCACAGGAGGGTGTGTTCTGGTCAGGACTGGGGGAGACAAAGGAGGAAAAAAGATGGAGGGGGAGCTGCTGCACACTCTGATCCAACATATGCCACTGCCTCCCTCTCTCAATCCAGCTCCAGGGACAGAGAGAGAAGTAGAGGGAGAATGGTGGTGTGAAGGGGGCGGGAGAGACATAGTGTGTGTGTGAGAGAGAGAAGAACTAGTGAAAGAGAATGCTAACTGTCCCAGTAGAAGGTTCATTGGTTTAAAATGGATTTGAGGCCTGGGGTAAAAGGAACCGGGGCCTTGGGATTGTGACACAAACAGATTACTGGGAGGAAGGACTCCCCGAGGAGGGAATTAATACCATAACATGAGAAACTCTCTCCAAGCCCCATTCTAATGTCAGAGTCATGCACATAGGCCAGGGGGATAAAATGTGAAAAGCCTGAGAGACAGGGCGAAAGATCTTCGTGATGGAGACAGCGAGAGAGGGGGGACAGAGAGGGAAGAGAATTCAGAGATAAAGGGAGAGAGGGGAGGAACAGAGACATCTCGGAGATGGAGAGATTAAGGGGGAACAGAGAGAGGGAGGGAAGAGAGATCAGAGATGGAGACAGTAAGGGGGGAACAGAGAGAGAGAAAACAGAGAGAGATCTTAGCTGGAGAGAGCAGAAGACGGGTATCAGAGAGTGCGGGACACAGAGAAGGAAGGGGGAAATGTTTGGAATTTGTTCAACAGGTGGATTGCTCCCTCTTGTCCAGGAGACAGAATCAAACCCTTAACCAGCATCAGAGACACACACGATCTGTCTGTGGTTACACTGCTGCTAGTGGGATCTTGTTGTGTGTGTTTAAAGCAAGCATCTGGTTAAAAGCTCGATGGTGATTTTTATATTTCGATGGTGGAGATGCTGGTGTTGGCCTGGGGCAACACCAGGCTATAGTGTAACAGGATTCTCCGAAAGCTAGTGTTTCCAGAGAAACCTGTTAGGAGTATAATCTGAGCTTGTGTGATGTTTAACGTTATATATCGACATATATAGACACAGAGGGAGGAAGGGGAGGAGGGGATTATCTGTTTTGGGGGGGGGGGGGGGTTATGTGAGGTTCCAGTTGTAATTGGATGGAGAAAGAACGTTGCATTAAAATATATCCTCTTTTTAATCTATCATTCAATCCCAATGCTCGGGGGGAGGGAAGTCGAGGGGGGAATCGAGAGCGCGGAAAGTCGAGGCGGGAAAGTCGAGGGGCGAAAGTCTGGGGGGAACGTCGAGGGGGGAAAGTCGACGGGGGGTAGTCGAGGGGGTAAATTCGAGGGGGGAATGTCGAGGGGGAAAATTCGAGGGGGGAAAGTCGAGGGAGGGGAAAGCCGTGGGAGGAAAGTCGTGGGGGGTTAGGGTTAGGGCGGGCCTGCCCACTGTGAAAACACCATCCCAAATTCCCAATTCCTTCTACTCCACCGCATCTGCTCCCAGGAGGACCAATTCCAATACCAAACAACACAGATTGCCTCCTTCTTCAAAGACATCAATTTCCCCTCAGACGTGGTTGACGAAGCTATCCACCACATCTCCTCCACTTCCCGCTCCTCTGCCCTTGAACCCCACCCCTCCAATCGCCAACATGAAAGAACCCCACTGGTCCTCACCGACCATCCCACCAACCTCCGGATACATGATATCATCCTTCATCATTTCTGCCACCTCCAAACAGACCGCACCACCAAGGATATATTTCCCTCCCCTCCCCTATCAGCGTTCCAGAAAGACCACTCCTTCAGCGACTCCCTCGTCAGGTCCACACCCCCCTCTCAACCCAACCTCCACTCCCAGCACCTTCCCCTGCAACCGCAAGAAATGCAAAACTTGCGCCCACACCTCCCACACTTCCCTCCAAGGCCCCAAGGGATCCTTCCATATCCGTCACAAATTCACCTGCACCTCCACACACGTCATTTACTGCATCCGCTGCACCCAATGTGGCCTCCTCTATATTGGGGAGACAGGCCGCCTACTTGCGGAACGTTTCAGTGAACACCTCTAGGGCACCAACCAACCCAACCGCCCCGTGACTGAAAACTTTAACTCCCCCTCCCACTCCGCCAAGGACATGCAGCTCCTTGGCCCCCTCTACCGCCAGATCCTGGCCACAGGACGCTTGGAGGAAGAGCATCTCACCTTCTGCTTAGGAACCCTCCAACCACAAGGGATGAATGCTGATTTCTCCAGCTTTGTCATTTCCCCTCCGCCCACCTTTTCTCAGTCCCAGCCCTCAGACTCATTACCGCTTTCTTGACCTGCAGTCTTCTTTCCGACCTCTCCGCCCCCACCCCATTCTGGTCTATCGCCCTCACTTTAACCTCCTTTCAACTATCGCATTCCCAACGCCCCTCCCCCAAGTCCCTCCTCCCTACCTTTTATCTTAGCCTGCTTGGCACACCCTCCTCATTCCTGAAGAAGGGTTTATGCCCGGGGCGTCGATTCTCCTGCTCTATGGGGAGTTTACAATATTTTGCCATCTAGTGGGGTCAGAGCACATTGCTGTGAGTCTGCCTAACTGCTCCATGGGGAGTTTACCCTCTAGTGGGTTCAGAGCACATTGCTGTGAGTCTGCCTGACTGCTCCATGGGAACTTTACAATAGTCTGCCCTCTAGTGGGGTCATAGCACATTGCTGTGAGTCTGCCTGACTGCTCCATGGGGGTTTTACAATAGTCTGCCCTCTACTGGGGTCAGAGCACATTGCTGTGAGTCTGCCTGACTGCTCCATGGGAACTTTACAATAGTCTGCCCTCTAGTGGGGTCAGAGCACATTGCTATGAGTCTGCCTGACTGCTCCATGGGGAGTTTACAATAGTATGCCCTCTAGTGGGGTCAGACCACTTCGCTGCGAGTCTGTCTGACTGCTCCATGGGGAGTTTACAATAGGCTGCCCTCTAGTGGGGTCAGAACACATTGCTGTGAGTCTGTCTGACTGCTCCATGTGGAGTTCACATTAGTCTGCATCTGGTGGGCTTGGAGCACATTGCTGTGGGTTTGTCTGACTGCTCCATGTGGAGTTTACATTAGCCTGCATCTCGTGGGTTTAGAGCAGACTTCAGAATTTTCACTGAAATTCCAGTGAAATTTTAAAAAAGATTCCTTTCTGCTGTTCATTCAATTATTTCTAAACTGCAGTCCCTGTTCCCAGTCCAACCAAATCCATAACAACACTGAAGGGAAACAGGGATTGACATATACACTCCCGATTATTCTATCTTTCTAACTTTGTACAAATTTTTGTTTTATTTGGTTGAACTGTAAAAACATATCGTTTCTTTGATTAATTACTTCTTAATGATTTTGAGAAAGGGTTTGAATGAAATGTAACTACTCTCTCTGACACACAAGACAGATGTGCTGTCGCTGATGTTATCAGGGCCCATCGAATTGAGCAAAAGGTATCAAGGGGGCAGATGTTTTGATGCAGCGAGTTGTTGTGGTCTGGGATATAATTCACATCAATTCCAATGCACAACAATACTTATGAAAACGCATGAACATCTCCAAAACAAAACAGGATTTAAATATAAACGTAAACACTTCCCATCCACAACAATATTTGTATTTATGAACAAACAGTTCCCATACAAGGAAAGTTATAAATAAACTGAGATAGTTCGATGCACAGTAATATTTACATGTAAACAGATCAGCTCCAATGCAAAACAATATTTATGCACAGACAAACAGCTCTATACAACAATGTATATGGTATATTGTATGTACTATATAATAGAAAACCTGAAATAGCTCAGCTACTGAATTGTTCATTTGCAGCATTGGATCAGAATCCTGCCTCGAAAGGAACAAACAAAATAATTTTGAAAGGTGGGTAAGGGTATTAAAAACAGAGCAAGGCTATGACACCCTTAGAGAGATTCCTGTTTTGGAGAAGTTCAACAATTCACTCCATCCAGCATGGGGAGCTGCACAGATCACATCATTCCATTATCTATAAACCACAACGAGATACTCTGATCAGCACAGCGACCTCTGCCGTGATCACCCGTTAATTCATCTGTAAAACATGAGCAGTTGCCCTCCCAGCACGTCGGACTGTGTACCCCACCCCAGTACATTGATCTGTAAACCAGGAGCAGTTACCCTCCCAGCATGAAGGTCTGTGTACACCAACCCAGTGCATTGATCTGTAAACCAGGAGAAGTTACCCTCCCAGCATGTAGGACTGTATACACCAACTGAGTGCATTGATCTGTAAACCAGGAACAGTTACTCTCCCAGCATGTAGGGATGTGTACACCTCCCCAGTGCATAGATCTGTAACACTGTGTTAGGTCCCTGACCAGTGTGGGGAAACTTGCAGACCCCTCTCTCTCTCACTCGACCCTCTCACTCTTGCCGCCTCTACCTCACTCTTGACATCCCACTTTTTTGCCCCACCCTCTATCTCTCACCCCGCCTCTCTCTCTCTCTCTCGCCCCCTCACTCTCTCACCTCCTCATTCTCTCTCTCTCTTCCCTCTCTCCTCCTCTTTCTCTCTCTCGCCTACCCATCTTTCTCGCTCCTTGTCCCTCTCTCTCTAAGACGTGACCCCTTTCTCTCTCGTCCCCTCCCTCGCACCTCTCTGTCTCTCTCGCGGCGCCTCTATCTCTCATTATCTCCTCCCCGTCTCTCTCTCTCCCTCCCTCACCCTATCTATCCCTTGTTCCCCTCTCTCTCTCCCTGCTCTTTCACTCTCTCTCCATTCTCTCACCCTCGATCCCCCTCTCTCAGTTTCTCTCTGACTGAATCTCTCTCTCTCTCCTGTCCCTCCATCCCTCTTTCTCTCTGACGCACTCTGTCTCTTGATCCTTCCCTCTCCCTCTGACACGGAGACTAGGGGTGGTGTGGGTGGTGGTGTTGCATGTGGGGGGAGGTGGGAGTGTGACAGAATAGAGAAATGTGGGAGGTAGGAGGAGGGGAAAATCGGGTAGAGATGAAATTGCGGGAGGGAGAGAGAGATGGCAGAGTGCGGGTGAGGGGGAGAGAGAGGAAAGAGTGGAGGCAGGTGGAGAAACGGGGGTTGGGGTGTGCGAGAAAGAGAGAGGGGAGTGAAAGGGAAAGGTGGTGAGAAAGAGACAGTGTGCAGAAAGAGAGAGAGGGAGAGAAGTGATGAGAAAGAGTAGGGGAGAGGAAATGGGGAGGCCAGGTTGCAGTGGGGGGACAAAGGGAGTTAAACCCAGCTCATGAGCTCAGGGCCCGGTCCCCTACCCTTCCCTGAGGACCAGGACTTGGGGCTGAGTCTGTCTCTCTCCAGCTCAGCTTCTCCAACACAAAGACACACAACAACATCGGTCACTCTGCTACTCGGCACGCTTTAATCAACATCTTTATTGTTTACAACTGGAAGTGATGGATACAATCAGTGGGATGGTGCCTTTTCTCACTGGCCCCTGAGTTGTGAGAAACATTGAAATGTTTCCCTGTAACCCCCCCCTGGGGAATAAGGATGGACAAACCAGCGCTGCCCTCAGTCTGTTACCATAACGACAGGCTGCTCCATCGCTGAAACACTGAACTGAAATGAGAAAATCCCAGATGGTTTGATTAATGAGGGAATTTGATTGATTGTTAAATTTGGGTGAAGGGATATTTCAGCACATTCTTCAGCTGCTGCCTGAACTTAGTCTGGGTCACGGCATAAATCGCGGTGTTTGTGCAGCAACTGAGCAGCTGTAGCATGAAGCCCAATTCCTTAACAAAGCGATGGAGATACAAAGGGGTATCCACGATATCATGCATCCGTCTCCATATAGAATACAGCATTAACATTGACCATAAAAGGATGAAATTGGCCGAGACCACAAACAGTAAAATGATGGATTTCTTTCGGTTTCTCATTTCAGTGTCAGACTGAGCGTCCCCATTGGTGTGAGCGCGGAGTCTCCTGCGGGCTCTGCTGGTGACGAAAATGTGTCTGACGGTGAGAACATTGAGCAGCAGAATCAGGAGAAATGGGACACACGGGGTTAGAATGTGGTGGAGAAACTCAATTGTGACCCAGACAATGGAGGATAGAACAGCGTCTGTTACCGCACAAAAGCAGGGGCGGTTCCACAGCCGATACCGAGCCGTGAGCATAAAATACCAAGAAATGTTCTTTAAACAGCTCAGCACAGTCACTGCTCCCAGAACCACAGCCGCCGTTTTCTCACTGCAATATTTACTTTTCAGCTTCTGGCAACAAATGGCCACAAACCGATCAAAGGTGAAAGTGACGGTGAACCAGACAGAGCAGTCAGTGGCTGCATAAAGCAGGCCGGCGTGGATATTACACACAGGGACGGAGTACCTCAGGAAATAAAACTGTTCCCGATAAACAATGGGAATGTGTCTCAGGATCAGGTCGAGGATAATGACCAGGAGATCCGCCGCTGCCATGGCCCCCAGGTAACGTCTGACACATGGAGACAATCCACAATCTTTATAAAGCAGGACGTAGATGGTCACTACATTAACTGTGAGGAAGGAAAACAAACCCATTATCCATCAGCCTGGAGACAAAGGGACCCGTTTGATCAGGGACCCAGTGAGATTTTCAAATGTGCCCCTGTCTTCAGGGATTTATTAAAATAATTAGAGCTGGAATAACAAATGGGAGGATCGGAATTACTGACAAAAATGTGCCATAAACCACAAGAAACCCTCCCTCCCCAAACACACAGAGACACATCCATAAGTACAGATGGTTTCTAGAACATTCCCACACACTCGATCACTCGAGAGCAGACACAGGTCACTCCTTCCCAGTTTCTAATACGGAGGATTCTCTCCCAGTTACGTGAAGACAAACCGAGTTTGGGAATTTCTGCATTTTGGTCTAAATTGTCATTGATCCTGTATCGTGAAGAAATGTAAATGCAGGGAAAACGTATTCACCCCTTTAATTGCCTGAGGGGCCTTCGGAACAGTGTCTCCTTCTCCCTGGAACGGGATCTCTTCCCTCGGGAACTTATCGTTTATTCAATTCACTGACGTCCGGCCGTTCACAAACAATGTCAGGGACAGAACGTTCCGGGCAATGTCAGTTATAGAATGTCGGGGACAGAACTTTCCGGGGAATGTCAGTTATTGAATGTCAGGGACAGAACTTTCCGGGGAATGTCAGTTATATAATGTCGGGGACAGAACTTTCCGGGGAATGTCAGTTATTGAATGTCAGGGACAGAACTTTCCGGGGAATGTCAGTTATATAATGTCGGGGACAGAACTTTCCGGGGAATGTCAGTTATTGAATGTCAGGGACAGAACGTTCGGGGAATGTCAGTTATTGAATGTCGGGGACAGAACGTTCCGGGGGATGGCAGTTATAGAATGTTGGGGACAGACCGTTCCGGGGAATGGCAGTTATAGAATGTCAGGGACAGAACGTTCCGGGTGACTCTTCACCATTATCTTTCCCCCCCATCCACCCCACCAACGTGATGATACTCTGATCAGCACAGCGACCTCTGCTGTGATCACCCGTGAATTCATCTGTAAACCAGGAGCAGTTCCCCTCCCAACCTGTAGGACTGTGTACACCACCCCAGTGCATTGATCTGTAAACTAGGAGCAGTTACCCTCACAGCATGTGGGACTGTGAAAAAACCTTCCCAATGAATTGATCTGTAAACCAGGAACGGTTACCTCCCCAACATGTAGGCCTGTATACACCACCCCAGTGCATTAGTCTGTAAACCAGTAGCAGTTATCCTCCAAGCATGTAGGATTGTATGCACCACCCCAGTGCATTGCTCAATAACACTGTGTTAGATCACTGCCCAGCGCGGGGAAAGTTGCAGCCCATGCTGGATGTGACAGGATGTGAAGCTCCCATCCATTTACAGCTCCATATCTCCATGGTGCCATGATAAGGGGTTGCTGTGGGTGTAAACATCACTGCCCGAGAGAGATGGCGGGTAAATCAGCTTAAATATCACCACATGGGATGGGTTTGGGGTATAGAAAAAGAGGGGGAGACTGAGAGACAGTGTCATGGAAGGATGTGTTCCCACGTTTCAGAATGCTGAAATGTAGACACTTTGATCGCATCCTGCAACATGACCCAGTCTTTCCAGGAAAGATGGAAAGAAGGGGTAATAGTGAGAAGTCAGGTGAGGATTTGTTCTGCAGCTTTGTAACTGGAAGTGGTTTCAACAGAATCTAAGACTCATTGGGCAGATTCTGACAATAATTTCTCTCAGAGCCATTTTAATTGAGTGTGACAGAGGGATCATCCGCACGAGGCAGAGCTAGTTCCCTGGTGCTATCTTATCGAACTCACCTCATTAACTACCCACTCCACCCCATTGTGCCCCTCTCATTCAATATCAGCCCAATTCTCCCACCCATCATGGTTGGAGGTACACACTACCGCCTGGGTGCCCCTGGAGATTCCGTAATCTCTGGCACGAGTGTCATGTTTAACAAGCCAATGGGCACATGTTTGAGCTTTCTCCGTTTGGAGCTGCCCTGCATAGTTTACCCCGAGCATGGCAGATAAGGGGCAATTAAACCACGGTTTGTCGACAGGGGCATGGAGCTCCTGGTAGATGGGCTAGTACAGAGTGGGACCATTCTCTTCCCAGAGGAGGCCAGACACACCGAGTATGGTCTGAGCTCCCTACCCAGCTCAGTGAAGTATCTGCGGTCTGAAGAAATGTCCAGCAATATAGGACAAGCAGCAATAACCTTCCCTGCTCTGCCAGGTTAAGGGTCACTGTATACTCTCTACTCCCTCACACTCACTGTAAATCTGTTATAGCACCGCCCCCCGAACAAATCTCTCTCTCTCTCTCCCTCTCTCTCTCCCGCTCCCCCGCCTCCCTCCACTTCCCCCCACCCCCTCCACATTAATAACACTGGATGGATACAACACTGTGGACTGACTCCCTCCGGACACCTCACCATGACCCTGTCCCCCACCTACAGCAGGGCCACCCACCCCCTCCCTTCCTCCCATTCCTGGAGAAATAGACTGGAATAGGTCAGAAAGGGCCAAGCCGGGTGCCGGAGTGCCCGATACCCATTCCCTCCCACCCCCTCCCCCCTGCCATGTGGGGAGGACCCTGTTAGGAGCCGGAGAGGACAGGGACACCTCGTGTGGAGATTCTGAAACATTCACCTCCCACCGACCGAGTAAGGAGCAATGTTCAGTGAAGGACAATTCTCACTATAAACACACTGGTAGCTCCGTTTCCCCCCGGCACAACTTAGAAGCCGTGGTCCTGATGCCATCTCCCTTTTATATCGAGCTGTTACAAATGGAATCCCCACGGTCTCGGTGGGCAGGAGGGTGGGCTCACAACACATCGTCACCCCCACCTCCCAGAAAGGGAGCACGGACGCTCCCTCTTACACCTCCCCCTTTAAACAGCTCAGATACTGAAACTAATCTGTTATAGCTTCTGCTCTCCTCACTTGTCCTGATATCTTCAATAATCTGTGCTCATATACACCCAGCGCTCACTGCTCCTGTAGCGCCTTTATAGTGGTATAGCCTGTTTTAAACGGTGTTTCATTGTCTTTCCGACCAAAGTGCATCACCTCACACAGCTCTGCATTAATCCCCATCTGCCTTACACTTGAACACTACACCAACGTATCACTGTCGTGTTAGAGTTCCACACTGTCCTCCAAAGACTTCAGAGTTCTTCCAGGTTTGGTGCATCTACAAACATTGAGATTGTTATAGTGTCACAGTCCCCATGAAACAACTGAAATCCTGCCATACTCATGATTGTGAGCAAGTGAAATACTGATATATTCCCACGGACAGAGTCAAATAATGACATGCTGTCAATGGAGCAACAAAAATTCTGACACTTACGAGACAGAGTAGATGAAATATTGACAAATCACAGAGTAAGAGAAATCCGGATAGGTTCCACTTATCTATATTCATCAGGGTATAATGTGATGAAGTTGAAAGCATGTACTGTACCTTTAAGAGAGAGAGAATGCTGTTCTGAACTGAGAGTTTACAAGAACCTGTGACATGAGAGGATGGCAGACCCAGAAACAGTATATTGTTATAGAGCTTGAGTCGGGTAATAGGTAGTTAAGAGAAAGGGGTTATAATAGTTGTGAATAGTTAATGTAAAATGTTCAGTTTCAGAGTGAAAAAATAAATTGATGTTTTTATTTAAACAGTGGAAATTGGCAGATCTGTCATTCATATTTTAACAGTTTACGAGGCGAATTGAGTATTTCTTTATGTTTCATTTAAGTTACCAGATGAGCTTCACGCCGTGTCCTAACCATTCCCATGTGTGTATCTGTGTGTCTCTGTGTGGGGCAGATCTGGCAGTCTCTGTGGTGCTTAAAGTGATGCAATGCCACCCTCCGCTGGCCTCCACACGCTACTGCACAGGCATTGGCAGAGGGTGAAAACCAACAGGGATTCATTCAGAGATGGGGAGGGAGAGGGCAGCTGCTCACAGCACCATCCAAACTGATGTCTTATCCATGGACTGATCTAAATGTCCTTTAAACGTTGGAGCTGTCCCTGTTTTCACCACTTCCTCTGGAAGGTCATTCCACACGCAAGCCAGATTCTGTCTAAAATAATTACCTCTCATGACTTGTAAATCTTTTTCCTTGCACCTTAAAATATCCCTCAGTTTTGAATCCCCACTTCGAGGGAAAATACATCAGCCCTTCAGCTTATCTGTACCCCTCATTATTTTAGAAACCTCTGTTAAGTTACCCCTTCACCTCATACTCTCCAGTGAAAAAAGTCCCAGCCTACCCAGCCTCTCCTTATAGCTCAATCCCTCCTTTCCCAGCAACATCCAGGCTAATCTCTTCTGAACGCTCTCCAGCTTAAAAATATCAAAGTGAATAGTCAAGGTGTTTTCTAAGTGTACGGGGGTCCAAAACTAGAGGACATAGGCTTAAGGTGAGAGGAGAAACATTCAAAAGTGACCTAATGGTAACTGTTTCACACAGAGGGTGGTGTGCGTATAGAATGAGTGGGCTGGATGACCAGACAGGACACAGTATTCCAGAAGAGGTCTCACCAATATCCTGTACAACCTCAACATGACGTCCCAATTCCAATACTCAAAGGTCTGACCAATGAAGACAAGTGTGCTAAACACCTTCTTAACCACACTACCTATATGAGAAGCAATTTTTAAAGAATTATACCTGACGGCCTAGGTTTCTGTTATACAGCACTGCCAAAGACCCTACTTTTAATTGTCTAGGTTCTGCTCTTGTTTGATTTACCAAATCCAATACCTCGCATTAATCCAAACTAAACTGCATCTGCCACCGCTCAGCCCAGTGTGTGATATTACTGTCATCCCACCGCCCCCCCCCCCCCCTTCAATTTTAAAATGCCCATCCCGCTCCAGGATTCATGCACACTCCGGCCTTGATTTTCACAAAGACCCTGACCTTGGTTTGCCTTGTGAGGTTTGGGGGAGAAGGGATAGATTGCAGACACAACCAGTGGGGAGGAGAGGCTGGACAATAATCAGTGGTCTGGTATAATTTCATGGTTTTAGGAAGAGGGCAGTCGCACGTTAGAGTTGGCGAATACTGATCCGTGTTTTGGGGCCAGAAATTATGGTCTTTCACCGTCTCTGGTGTTCAGTAATAAATATCTATTTGAGACCCTTCATTGTGAAGAGTGTGTCTGCAGGATTTCTTTCCCTAATATTGCAGACTACCAATATTAGCGATTAAAGATGTTCATAGTTAATTTCGATGGCACAGCACATACACTCAACATCCTACTGTTGAGACAAATATCTTGCATTTGTTTAACAATACAAAGTGCTTTGTGTAATTCAGTAATGGTAACCTGATTATAATAAATCCACACCGAGCTGAAAGTGGGCACTAAAATATGACCCAAAATCTGGGTATGGTTGTGTGGTGGGTAGTGTCCCTGTCTCTGAGCCAGAGCACTGTATTTGAGTCCAATTCCTAACTTGTAGTGTTCCTAGCTCTGGGCTAGAAGCCTGGATTCAAGTCCTGCCTGTTGCAGAGATATGTCCCAGCATGTCAGGACATTCTGATGAACAAACACACAGGAGAATAATGTTACAGCTTTCTGGGTATTGCTGAGTGATGCTAGTGTCCTTATCTCCGGGCACAAAGGTCTGGCTGTAAATCCCACAGAGGTGTCTCATGATACATCTGAACAAACCGATTAAAATGGATTTAGAATTGTCACTTGGTGGAGAAGGAAGAGGTGTCACTATTGCATTTCAGAATTTAGGCCCAGGATGAGTGAAACACAGCCACTCGTGTTGATTGGAGTCACATTTCGCAGCAGTAAAGGTTTATAAAATCTGAACAGTCATGGATAGGGTGAGTTGTCAGGGATTTTCCCCAGGTTAGGGACGTCCAAAACTAGAGGGCATTGGTTGAAAGTGAGAGGGGAAAGATTTTGGAGAGGCTTAAGGGGCACCTTTTCACACAGAGGGTGGTGTGCATATGGAATGAGCTGCCAGAGGAAGTGGTGGAGGCTGGTACAACTACAGCATGTAAAAGGCATCTGGATGCTGACAGACCTGCCGAGTTTTTCCAGCAATTTCTGTATTTATTTGAAAAATGCATTCATTTTAACACAGGTATTCTGAATAAATTAAACATTTTATTTTTTAATGACGCAGGGCCATGTAAACATATTTCAATCGACCGAGACCATTTTCTGCTAAGGGTATGGCTCTGTGTATGACAACAGCAATGATGTACCGACATAGACCAGGGAATGTGATGGAGACATAGTTTAGACAATGTACAAGGAGAACTCACATGGTCCAGTTTGGGAAAGGATCACATTACTGTGTGATTCAGCTCAGAAAGGGAGAAAACGTATTCTGCCCGAGAAGGAATGGTCTATTGCACTCTCTCTCCTTCATTGTTCCTCATCACAGCAATGTGTGCGAGCTAAAAAAAAAATCTACAGTCGTCATTACCATTCTTATTTTTATGGAATCCCTGCAGTGTTGAAACAGGCCCTGCGTCCCAACAAGTCCATACCAAACTTCTCAACCCATTCCCCTACATTTACCCCTGACAAATGTACCTAACCTAGAAATCCCTGAACACTACGGATAATTTAGCATGGCCAATCCACTGAACCTACACAGTTGGAGCTTTAGTAGGAAACTAGATCACCCATTTAGAAGCTCACACAGACAAGGGGAGGATGTGCAAACTCCACACAGACAGTCATCCAAGGCTGGAATCTAACCCAAGTCCCTGGTGCTGTGATGCAGCAGTGCTAACCACCGTGCTACCCTTTGGGTGATCCCTGACCAGAATTCAATGGAATCTCCTCACTGCCGAAAGCAAAGGGAATTCAGCTAAATCCAACTGTCCCAGGATGGTATCCCACTGCTAGCAGCTGTGTGAGTACAATATCTTCAGAAGCAGAATAACGTTCTGGACAATCTCACAATTTTTCCTTTTGTCATCAGATCCAATAATATCTGGACAAAGTTCTTTCAAGTTATAATTGCAGAGATTTTGTGTGTGTGTGTGTGTGTGTGTGTGTGTGTGTGTGTGTGTGTGTGTGTGTGTGTGTGTGTGTGTGTGTGTGTGTGTGTGTGTGTGTGTGTGTGTGTGTGTGTGTCAACGTTTTTAGAAAGGGAAATTTTGATTATATATTTGCAATACCCAAACAGTTTGCCATTCATCTTTCCATCATAGTTTGAATAACATAGCTCTGGATCATAAACATGTTTTAGCAGATTAAAGAAACTAGCCTGACTTGTTCCTAAAACGGACCCTGACCCAGTCAGAGACCGGTATTATCGGCCATATCACTAACCTGGTCACATTTAACATTTGTTGTGAGCAGTGGAGCAGTGGGGCTAGAAAAGGAAAGAGTGACTCAAAAAGCCGGGGAACTACAGACCGGTGAGCCTGATGTCAGTGGTGGGTAAGTTATTGGAGTGGATTCTGAGGGATAGCATTTACATACATTTGGGAAGGCAAGGGCTGATCGTGGTGGACAACATGCTTTCTGTATGGGAAATCATGTCTCATTAATTTGGTGGAGTGTTTTGAAGAGGTGACAAAGAAGATTGAGGAAGGCAGTTTGGTAGCCATTGTCTATATGGACTTCAGCAAGGTGTTAATTAAAAGAACAAAGAGCAAAGAACATTTCCAGCCCAAGAACAGGCCCTTCGCCCTCCAAGCCTGAGCCTATCCAAATGTTCTGTCTAAATCTGTCGCCCAATTCCTAAGCATCTGTAGCCCTCTGCTCCCCACCTACTCGTGCATCTGTCCAAACGCATCTTAAATGAATCTACTGTGCCTGCCTCTGCCACCTCTGCTAGCAACGCGTTCCAAACGCCCACCACTGTCTGTGTGAAGTACTAGCCGCATGTCTCCCCCTTAATGTTCCACCGCTCATCTTGAAAGCACGACCTCTCGTTATAGAATCCTTCACCCTGGGAAAAAGCTTGTCTCTATACACCCTGTCTATACCCTTTATGATTTCGCAAACCTCAATCAGGTTCCCCCTCAATCTCTTTTTATCTGATGAAAATAAATCTAATGATTGATACACAGATTAGTAAGTTTCGATCACATGGGATACAGAAGAAGCTAGTCACAAAAGGCTTGAAGGAAGAGGGATATTTTTCAGCCTGGAGGCTTGTGAGCAGCAGTGTACTGCAAAAATCAGCACTGAGTTCACTGCATTTCATTATTTATGTAAAGTATTTAGATGTGAATATCGGGGCCATAGTTAGTAAGTTTACAGATGGCATCAGAAAGGTGGCGTAGTAGATTATCGCAGAGTACAGCAAGACCACAATCAGATGGGACAAAGTGGTAAGGAGTGACAGATGAAGTTTAATTTAGATAATTACGAGGTAATACATTTTGGGAAGGCAAATAAGGGCAGAAACTATACACTTAATGGTAATGTCCTGGAGCGTGTTGTGGAACAAAAGGACATAGGGCTGCAGGTGCATTGTTCCTTGAAAGTGGAGTCGCAGGTAGACAGAGTGGTGCAGAACACATTTGGCACATTTGGCTTAATCAGTCAGAGCATTGAGTATAGGGGTTGTCGTGGCATGTTGCATCCGTGCAGGATGTTGGTGAGGCCACTTTAAGAATACTGCGTGCAAAGTGGTTTTCTTCAGAAATTACTTACACAGATGTCCCAGAACTGGAGGTGTGAGCTTTAGGGAAAGGTTGATTAGGTTGTGGTGTTTCCCCCAGAGTGTCAGAACTTGAAGGGTAACATTATAAAGGTTTATAAAACCATCAGGGGCATGGATTGTTTGAACAGCCACGCTCTGCTTCCCACGATAAGGGAGTCCAGAACAAGATAGCAGAGGCTGAAGGGGAGAGGGCGGATGATTTAGAAGGGACCTGAAGGTAAATGTTTCACACAGAGAGTGGTGTGTGTACAGAAAGTGCTGTCAGAGGAAGTGGTGAAGGCGGTTACAATCGCACGTTTAAAATGTATCTGAAAGAGGAGGGATATTGGCCAAATGCTGGTAAATGGGACTGGATCAGGTTTGATATCTGATCGGAGTGAACAGGTTGGACTAACGGGTCTGTTTCTGTTCTGCATGACTCTCTGGTTCTCTAAGAGAGATGATGAAAAATTCTGTAAGATCCTTTCAAGTCGGAATTCTCTTCACTGGAGGTTTATCGTGCCTCTATGTTCACATAGATTGAAAGCTGCGTTAGTTAATATATGACAGAGAAGTGAGTCATGCACAATGGGACGCAGTCAAGAAAGTGGGGCTGAGACCCCAACCTGATCAGTCACAATCTTAGTGCCTGGTGGAGAAGGCTCAACGTATCTAATGACCCGCTCCTGTTCCTCAGTCCCATATTTCTGTGTTCCATTCAGCCCGTCAAACCTGCTAGACAGGAACAGTTGGAGGCCACTTGCTCCTATACCTGGTGCACTGAAACAGAGGTGACCATTCAGCCTCTCAAGACTTTCACACACGCTTTGGGGTGATTTGAGAAATGTAATTGGAAAATCCAGGCTCAGTTTGAAAGAGGTTCCTCATCTCTCTTTACAGAGCTTCCACTCTCTGCAACTTGTGCTTCATTTGTTGGTCATGTTGTAGACCCAGATTCACTGTGAATACAGCCCACATACCTCACCAAGCAATGGCTCACATAATCGTCTGGTCTCTCTGACTTCAATTTGTAATAACATGTAATAATTCATGAAAATAACACCCACTAACTTTCCAATAACAGAATGTGAGAACATCAGAAACGGGGCAGGTCGTTCACTCCCCAAGCCTGCCTTGTCCTTCACTAAGATCATGGCTGATCTGCTCTTTGTCTCAAATCCTCTTTTATGCCCAATTCCTCATAGCCCTCAACTCTCTGACAGGTCAATATCCATCTATTTCCTCTTCAAATATTTTCAGACAGCTGGCACCTAGAACACTCTTGAGAAGAGAAATCCTGACATTTAATACCACCTGTTTGAAGAAAACACTTGCTGCTCCTATATCATGGCTTATTGATATGAACAAAAGAGGTTGACACAATGGTTCAGGTAAAAATGACTGGCCCTGATATCAAGGCAGTGGTTGACTTCTCTTGACACCAAGGAGCTTAACAAAACTAGACTTAATGGGAATCAGAGTCATTTGTCCAGTAGTTGGACTCAAACATGGCACAAAGGAAGATGTTCATCGTCTCAGTCCTGGGTCAACTCTGTGGGAAATCTTCAGGGTAGCTTCCTCTTCACAAACATCTTCAGCTGCTTCATCAATGTCTCCCCTCCCCCACCTTCCCTACGATAAGATCAGAAGTGGGGATGTTCACTTGAGATTCCACAATGTTCAGAACATTTTATCTCCCCTCAGCTCCTGAACCAGCCTGTGTCCATGTGCAGCAAGACCCAGACTCCATTGAGACTTGTGCTGTTAAAGGGTCCGTAACACTCATGTTACAGCACTGCCTGACACTGCAATGAAAGAAGAGTTCATTCAGCACCTAACGCTGCTTTCACAGGAATATGAGGAAGCCATTCAGCCCATTGACACTATTGGAGAAGAAGAGGGACAGCCCATTCAGTGCATCCAGCCTATTACTCAGGAAGAGAAGGAGTCTAGAGTGATGGACCACATCAGAGCACCTCGAAAATATTTGAAGGCAATAGCCTAGACTTTAATGTTTTCTTATTTTAAAGGAAATGTAAAGTTTCTGTTCCAGATGCAATGTGACTGGTCAAGCTACTCGGTGGTAAGCAAAACACCACTTATTTAAACACGAAAGATGAACTAAAACCAAAGAAAGAGGAATTTAGAATAACGTAGTTCTCTTGGACAACTTAACAGAATAATAGATCTAGGAACTATTACTAATGAACTAGTCCAACATAGGAAACACCCATAAACACAGCCCTTGGCAAAAAGGAAAATTCAGACACAGAATGTCACAAATATTTCTCCAATCCAGGAATTGTAAACAGCATCAAGAGAAACTTCAGAGAGGGTTGCAGACAGGAGACATTCACTGACACTTCCAACTCTGTGGAGACCCCTATCATTTTTGATGTTACTGAGAAACCAAAACCCAGAGATCCTAATGTGTGAGAGCTGGCCACACACATTCAGGCTGCATTAAAATTAATCTCAGGCCTTGGTAGCTGTTTACTCAAGTGGTCAGAACTAGCCAGCTTTGTATCAATCATTCAATATCTCTCTTAAAAGAAACCAGGACAAAATAACCTCTTAAAGCTGCAGTATTGTCACACTTGTCAGCACATCGAGCTATCAAACAGGAACCAGGGGTAACCCAGTCAGGCCCTTGGCCCTGTCCAATTGGACGAAGAAGAAGGCAGGCAGTCCCTTGAGACACATAAACAGGAACAGTAGGAGGCCACTTCCAACTTAATTAACTTACACTGGGCAGAATGAGGTGATTTATGCTGATCCATGATGAATGTATTATGCCCAAAACATCGATTCTCCTGCCTCATGGATGCTGCCTGGCTTGCTGTGCTTTTCCAGCAATCGACTCTCTCCTCTGATCTCCAGCATCAGCAGTCTTACGTGTCTCCTAATTGATGCTCGAACATGATGAACAAGTGGGGCAGAGGCTGCACAGACACACTCCTCCATGTTGTTCCTCCTGGCTCCGTTGTTCATGATACACACGTGGGACTTTAACGTGGTTTTCTCGCGGTGAGCAGGGAAACCATATGTCTTGTGTGAAGTCTCAAGAAGGCATATTTCATCTCCGAGAAGCCAGCCTGGTGTTCTCTATGTAGGGCAGAAGCTGTTGGGAAAAGCTACCTGTTACAGATGGAAGATATTGTGGCTGCTGTTGGGGATTGTGAGCAACATGACTTTCAATATGGGTTCACATGCCGACTGCACAATAATGTGGGGAGAGTTAATTAAGGCATATAAACTATTAGGAAAGCCACGTTGGACTGATGAGTGGACTCTCTAAGTTCAGGTAATGCTGATCTTGTTCATGTTTATCTTGTCTTGTGCACGTCATGTTCAGTGTAACCTGTATGCCTTACTCTGTTCAGGTTTATTTCCACCCTATGATCTGTCTGGCCATGTTCACTATGATCTCCCTCCACTGCTCATACGTAAAGTTCTTCCCTGCACTGAGGTACACATGGCAATAAATGAAAACAAACAAACCTGGTTTAAGTATGGAATTTCTCACCCTATCAATGTCTCTTTTGGAAATAAGTGATCGCTGCAAATCCTTGTGTTTCAGCATCGCAATTTCTTCTTCTCTCACAGCTCTACAGATTATACACTCAACTTATTCGCTGTATTCTCATGATACCATCACCCTTGTCTGTGGTAAGGAGATCATTCCTTACAAAGGAGATCAAATCTGTACAGACTGCCCCTAATGCTGTCTCAGCAAGGCTCTACAACAGCAGGTAGATGGCTTTACTTATGTACTCGAATCATCTTACAATGAAGGACAGCATACCATTGACTGCACCCATTACTTACACAGGGTTTGATTCGGAGCAGTCAGGATAGACTTGTGAGTGGGACATCATGCTTCCCAAATTTGGTAGAGTTCTTTGATTTAGTGACCAAGAAGGTTGACAAGGGCCGAGCGGTAAACGTAGTCTCTATGGATTTCAGTAAGGCCTTTGATAATTTTCCACATGGCAGGCTTCTCTGTCAGGTTACATCGCGTGGAATGCTGGGGGAACTGGCCAATTGGATTCACAGTTGGCTTGATGGGAGGAAGCAGAGGGTTTTGTGGAAGGATGCTTGTCAGACTGGAGGCTGGGTCCATAGATGTTTGTAATCTATGATTTGGTTGAGAATGTACAAGGCATGATTAGTAAGTTTGCAGATGACACTAAAATAAGTGGTAGCTTGATCAGTGAGGACGTTTATCAAAAATTGCAGCAGGACCTTAATCAGGTGGGGAAGTGGGCCGAGAAATGGCAAATGGAATTTAATAAAAATGTGTGAGGTCTTGCATTTTGGAAACTCAAATCAAGGTGGGAGTTTCATGATGAATGGGAGCGCCTTACGGGGTGCAGTGGTCAGAGAGACTTTGGCGTTCAGGTGCACGGTTCTCTGAGAGTGGAGTCACAGGTAGACAGGGCAGTGCAAAAGGCATTTGGCACACTGGCCTTCATCAGGCAGCACATTGAGTTTAGAAGTTGGGAATTTTTGTTGCAGTTACATAGGACTTTGGTAAGGCCGCACTTGGAGTGTTCTGTTCAGTTTTGTCACATTTGTTATAGGGGGGATGGTATTAAATTAGAAAGAGTGCAGAAGAAATTTACAAGGACGTTGGCAGGACTCAATGGTCTGAGATATTGGGAGAGGTTGGACAAGCTGGGACCTTTTCTTTACAGTGTAGGAAATTGACGGGGGACCTTGTAGAGCTGTATAAGATCATGAGGGGTATGGATAGGGTGAATGCTCTCAGTCTTTTTCCACAGTTTAGAGAATCGAGGACTAGAGGGGATCAGTTTAAGGGAAAAAGGGAAGGAGTAAAAGTGAACCTGAGGGGCCACCTCTTAACACAAAGGGCTGGTACGTGGATGAGCTGCCAGCAGATGTGTTTGAGGGTGGTACACTAAAAACATTTCAAAATTATTTGGATAAATATGTGGATAGGAAAGGACTAGAAAGATATGTGCTAACTGCAGGGAAATGGGGTTAGTGTGGATGGACAATTACAAGGTGTAGTCGAACCCCTCTGTTAATTTAATTGAAACACCCAGAAAAGCTCGCCTCACCTCATAATCTGTTAAAATATGAGTGACGCAGATCTCCTACCTTCCACTATTAAGAAAAAATTAACAAGTGTATTTCTTAATTTTAACAGTGAACACTAAACAACAACTATTCACAAATACAAGCCCCTCTTTTCTTAACTACGTACTACCTGACTCCAACTCTAGAAAATTATGCTGTTCCAACAACCCACATATTAAACATTACAATCTCAAGACCACACAGACTCTATTTTTCCCGCTGTGTTCACTCTTCCAGCTGCTGATCTCCCTGGGCCATTTTGTTTTACTGCAAGTAGGTTTGACATTAACATGTACCTTTGATAGAGATTGTTTGAGCTGACCAGTTAGCACTCTTGATCTACAGCAGTTACTCTGCTGTTGAATGGCAGTGGCTCTCTGTCTAGTGTTCGAAATGCTGGGTTCATATACTTCCCATGTTACAACAAATCTCATACTTTCCAGTTGTCCAAACAATGATATCGATTTCCGTTGGCTTCTGGTATGCTCAGCGTTATTTAAAATCTTTGGTTGTGGTTGAATTGTTGTCAAAACAGCAACCAAAACACAGGTATCCATTTCCCAGCGAATTGTGACATTTGGAACAGTCTGACCTTTAGCTGGCATCTGTGGCTGTACTTTCTATTCAGCACAACCCGTTCTGTCTTAAAGTGACCAGATATGTTTTCGGCTTCATAACACCTCCCTTCTTCAGAAATAAAATGAACCATCAGAATGAAAAGATGGCTTCATTTATTTTCCTTTAATTCATATTCCCATTATTATGAAATACAAAAGTATTAATCTCAGTTATACCATTCACATTAATTCTGAAAAGATATATAACACTGGAATAAGTCAAATTTTATCTACACATTTTCCTTTAAATCCGTGATAACAAATCTGCTATCACATTTATACGACCCACAGAATGTATATGTTGGAAGTTTAAAGTCTGTAACATAAGACCCCAACGAAATATTCTCATATTCAGGTCTTTAAATATTCCAAAAAGTGCGAGAGGATTGTCGTTGTTGCGCACATCCATCTCCGACAATTTGTTTGTCATATAAACATTAAAATATTGTCAGGTCAGTAAGAAACTTAAACTCGTATGAAACTCAATCTTCCTTGTTCAATATTGGAGATTTTGCATTTTCTCTGGTGGATATTGAGGTTTTTCAACAAATAGCCAATTGGCTATTCAATTCCTTCATCATCTTTCTGTATCAGTACATTTCCGACCCCTATATCCCTCGCATCAAACATAATTTTCAAAGGGTTTCAAAATACTTGGTGCATTTAAAACTGGTGCGATGATTAATCCTGTTTGATAATTCTCAAATGCCTCCCTCCATTGTTTTGTCCACCACAATTCTGTGTTCTCATTAGTAAATCCATCAGGTGTGCAAATACGCTGCTGATATTTGGAAGAAAGTTCTGATAGAGTCCACTCAGTTCCAAAAATCGAACCACCTCTTTCTTCGAGGATGGTTGTGGAATTTCCATGTGTTCCATGGGGTCAACCTTCCATGTCCAATGTCATGTCCCAGGAACGTCCCCTCTGCCTTCATGAATTCTGTTTTCTCAAATTTATTACCAAGTTTGCTTCTTGTCATCTTTCAACACGCTCTGCCAAAAGTAACATCTGAGCTTTCGATCACTTGCTAAAGATTGCTACATCATACAGATAAACTGCACAATTTGTTCATCTGGCCATAACTCTGTTCCGCACTCTTCAATGTGTCTGGAGCATTATAAATTCACATGACATACTCTACCACTTTTTTGTCATATCCGCTATCTTTATCCGATAGTTTAACTGACTCAACATTTATTTTAATTTGAAAGGGGCCACTAAACCTAGCTTTGAAGGGATTTCCTACCGCTGGTGACAATTCTAATACGTCATCCCCACGGGAAAACGTCAACGTTTCAGAGTTTTTATCTGCCACATGCTTCATTCTATACTGTGCCCTCTTCAGGTGCTGTTTAGCTAACTCACCTACTCCATCTAATTTCACCCTCACCTCAGACACATAATTCAACTGTGAGGTTTCCGACTTTGGTCCTGTCAATTTTTATATATAATAAATTTCAAAGCACCTCTCACTGACATTGTACGAATATTTACTCAAGGGAAGTAAAGTGAGTAGATTTATTTGGGCCATCTCGGATGGCAATCAATACGATAAGACGCCTTTATTCCAATAATTCGTGTAATTCTGACAGAATGCTGTTAATATTGTCTTCAATGTCTAATGCCAACTTTCCAAGGCTCCCTGGGATTCGGTATGGGACAGATGTGATTTAAACTGCTGTATGCTGAAGCTATCCATGACTTCTTTAAATAGTTGAGCGGTAGAATAAGACCCATGGTCTGACTGAATCACACTGCGTAGTCCACAGTGAGTACGGAAAGTTACCAACTCCTCCACCTCCCCTTTTACGTTAACACTCCATAATGGAATTATCCCTGGAAATCTGCTAGACACATTCATTATGGTCAGCAGATATTGGTTTCCACTTTTATTTTAGAAAGGGGAGCTCCACAATTAATCATAACCCATGTGAAAGGTTCTTCAAATACAGGAATTGGCAATAAAGTCTTCCTGGTTTTATTACTGCCTGTTACTTACCGACCATTTGACATGTATGACATGTACAACAAAAAGTAACCATGTCCTTGTGCGTTACAGGCCACTAGAAATGCTTCTGTACCTCAGCCTGAGTCTGTACACCTAGGTGACCGCCTGCACTTAGTTTATGTGCTACCTGTAACACTCTATGCTACCGATAACACAATCTGGTGCACCTCAGTCAATTTCCCTTCTGCACTAATGTGTCGTGGTGTCCATTTAAATTTTAGGATTATATTTTTAATAACGTTCGCCAATATATTCTGATTACTTGTGTGTGTGTGTGTGTGTGTGTGTGTGTGTGTGTGTGTGTGTGTGTGTGTGTGTGTGTGTGTGTGTGTGTGTGTGTGTGTGTGTGTGTGTGTGTGTGTGTGTGTGTGTGTGTGTGTGTGTGTGTGTGTGTGTGTGTGTGTGCAATATATACAAATTTTCTGCATCGTTACATCATACAGGGTGTGAGTTCACTGAACATCAACTCCTTTGTTTTTTTCTTTCATTTTTCCTTCCTGCTGTAACTTATGATAGTGCGATCTTGTTACTACACAGTCTGGAAAAATCCCTGGATATTTTTATTTTAATTCCCCAGTTCCCCAGTCTTCCTTTGATTTCTCCACCACAAGGGGTTCCTCTCCCACCTTGAATCCCGCTAAATCTTTTCCCAGAACAAACTGTATTCCTGGAACGGACACACTGTCACTCACTCACCATATTGCTTCCCCAATCTTGATTTGGCACTCCAACCTGATGTTACACCAGGGAATGCTTCGTTTCAGTCTGCATTCCACAAATTATCACGCTCTTCAGTGAAATGCCAGAAAGAGTGAAAATACTTCCATCTCTTACTATTAGAGAGCGAGAGAAAGTGAGGACTGCAGATGCTGGAGATCCGAGTTGGAAAGTGGAGGGCTGGAAAAGCTCAGCATTCGAGTGGCAGGAGAGTTGACGTTTCAGGCACAAATCCTTCATCAGGAAAGTGGGGTTAAGTGAGGGGGAAGGGGGTTGAGAATTAAATAGGAGGGTGGGGTGGAACTGGGTGGAAAAGAGCTTGGAAGGCGATAAGTAGATGCAGGTGGGGGGTGATGGCAATAGGTCGGAGAGGAGGGTGAAGTGGATAGGTGTTAGGACAGATGGAACCCTCAAACTATGCAGCATCAACGTCAACTTCAGAAATTTCCAAATCTCCCCTCCCCAACCTCATCCCAGTTCCAACTATTCAAATTAGCAATGCCCTCTTGAACTGTCTTAATTGTCCATCTTCCTTCCCACCTACCCACTCCAAACTCCCCTCCGATATATCACTATCACTCCCACCTACATCTTCTTATCGCCGGCCCAATGACCCTCCTGCCAGCCCATCTCCTACTCTCCTATTTATCTTTCAGCCCCCTTGTCCTTCTGCAACAATCCTGACGATGGGTTGTTTTTACCTCCTTTATTCCTGATATGTCGACTGTGCTGCTCTTCAGATGCTGACTGAACTGTTGTGCCTTTCGGGCTCCTCACTTCTCAACTATTAGACACTGAACAGATCCTGTAGCTCCCAAAATTATAACTTCTTGTCCTCCTCCCCCCACCCCGTTTTTTTTTCTGAGTAAACTTTATCCACAGAGGTGAATTCTTTATGGAGATCAGGCACTGACTCCATACCCAACCATTGTCTCGACTGTGCACTCTCCTACAGCTCCTCAGCTCCACTTTGGGTCTCCTTTTCCAGGTGCACTAATGCCACTGGGTTAACCTCTGTTACCACATCGTTTTCCAAAGTGTCTTTCTTCAATTCCCAGCACTGTGTGTCCCAGCTTACTGCAGTGAAAACACCTTTTCCCACTGTCCGTCTTAAACCATCAACACTGTAGTTTTATGTGTTCGACTCCCTGAAAGTGAGAACACCTGAGGACTTTCACCACCTTTCAAAACCCCTCGGGCTTTGTTTTCATACGTGGTAAAGTATTGCCAGTGTGCTTTACTCTATGTTTTGTATTGTAAAATCTCCCCTTCTCCCAATTTCTATCCCTCACAGGATGAAAATCCTCCCAGAAGCTAAATTTCATCTCATGCACCAATGCATATTTACCTGCCATTCCTGCCGTGCTTCTCATTTCTTAAAATTTCTATTAATTCACATGAACTCTTACAATCCGTGGAAGTGAGTCTTTAAACTCCTCCAGAATAATCCCCCTTCGGGCCTCACAGGTCTTGTCCATTTTTAAAGTCTGCACCTATTTCTCAAAATAACTGTGGCTACTTCTTTCAAACTCAACATCAGCCTGACCTGGTTCCATCTCTATATTTCTGAACAGTTGTCTATATGCTTCTAGTACCAATTCATAAGCACTCAAAGTAGCCTGTTTGACATCTGCATAATCTCTTGCTCCCTCATGTGACAGCACTGCACATATCTTTCAAGCTGTGCCCACCAGCTTATTCTGAACTAGCATTGCCCACAAGTTCACGGGACACGCCATCTGCCAAGCCAATTTTGCAAATATAATAAAAAAGGTTTTGATATTTTCCTCACCGAAATATGGCAATATATTAGCATGGTTGTATATATCTCTACGTTCTCCTTTCATTTTCATCCTGCTAATTTAGCTTTCTTACTTAATTCCAAACTTCTAAATTTCAACTTCTCCCTCTCCTTTTCCTCTCTTTCTCTTTCTCCTTTTCTCTCCTTTTCTGTCTCTTTCTTTATCTTCAAACTCCTGTTGCCACATGTGCAACATATTTTTTCTTACTCGACTGCAAGTGCCTGTTTCTCTGATACACCAAAGTGCTTGACCAACTCCATTACAATTTCAGCTTTCCTTTTGTCCCTGGTGAAACCCAATTCTAATCTAATTGTTAATTCTAAAAGTTTGCCCTTCCTTTGTCTTTCTACGCCTTCTTGGAAAATTTGGGAATCATCTTCAAACCCCAGAACCTCTTAACGTAATGTTAAAACCCATTTCTTCTAATTTAACCAACACGAGGAAACAAAATTAAATGAATTTTCTCACCTGCTTTATTTGAAGGTCTAGGTCACTAACTGCCAATTGATGGAATCTTCTGGGTCCTTTTGTACCCCAAATCTGTTCAAATCTGTCCAAACTCCATACGACGGGCCCTCAAACCATTATGATGTCAATGTCGAAACCCTCTGTTAATTAAAACCACACACGTAGAAAAACTCACCTCGCCTCATACTCTGTTAAAACATGAGTGACAAAGTAGTCCCAAATTCCAGTATTAAAAGAAAAATATCAATTTATAAATATGTAAGTTAACTTGCTGAGCTGGAAGGTTTGTTTTCAGATGTTTCGTCACCATGACTAGGTAACAGCATTAATAAGAGTCTCCAGTGACACACTGGTGGTATGTCCCACCTCTCTATAGGTTTTGGTTTCTTAAGTTGGGTGATGTCATTTCCAGTTCTTTTTTTCAAGGGAAGGTAGATAGGATCTAAATTGATTTGTTTGTTAATGTACTTCTGTTTAGATGGCCATGCCTCTCAGAACTTTTGTCCGTGTCTTAGTTTCGCCTTTCCTAGGATGTGTGTATCGTCCCAGTCAAAGTAGTGTTCTTCCTTGTCTGTATGTACGGAAACTAGTGATAGTGAGTCAAGACTTTTGGTGGCCAATTGGTGTTCATGTATCCTGGTAGCACGACAACAGGACAGTTTGAAATGGAGTAAAAACGATTTTACATACACTCTTTAATCAGTGTGTGTTCAGATAGGAAGATTGTTCATATGTGTGCAACACATTCTGAATGAACAACGGAGACACAGTTAACGAAAAATGGTGCACATGATGTATAACATTATTTGATCCTCGTCTGAAGTGATATGTTCCCCTTCTCTCAACGTTCCCCCTTTTCTGGGATTCCCTACTCTTGTCTCTCATTCTTTTCAGAATGTGTGTTATAACTCTTGGTTATGGTGTCCCAACTTATTTCGGTTAATCCCCTTTCTATCAGGATTTCAATATATTGGGCTGCTGGGTTCTTTCCAAAGCTACTGTCTGTCATATTATTGGAGAATAAAATTCTGGCATCAGATCCAGTATTTGAACATATTCCTCTGTTGTATATGCACTGAACAAAGGACCACAGCACACAGGAATTGCCAAAACATTGAGGGATGTACATCTACTTCTTTCGATAATCTAGTTTTCTAATTTTTCTTATCTCCACATCTATATTCTGTCTCTCGTTCTCGCTTTTTATCTAGTCCAAGAATCCAATTAGTCTTATTGTTCCATCTCTCAAAACTCCTTCTTTCGGTTTATGTCTATTGCTCTCATCTCAATGTAATGTGATTATAAGTGAGTAACGTAAGTACAAAGACATGTGGGAGGAGCTGGCCAGAGTTAATTGGAAGGTGAGCCGAACAGGGAAGACCATTGAGCAGCAATGGCAGGAGTTTCTGGGGATAATTTGGAGGATATCAGAAATTCATCCCAAAGGAGATGCAAAATACTCATGGGATGACAAGGCAGCTATGAGTGATAAGGTATCAAACCAAAAGAGGAAATATACAATGTGGTGAAGATGATTGGGAATCTAGAGAATTCATTGCCTCTGAAACTACATAAGGCTGGCATTACTGACACTACAGGACTCTTAATCATGGTCAGGGCGAGAAACAGAGGGAAACACACCCCCCTCAAACACAGAAGATGGCATTACTGAAGGAAAACTACAGACGAATTAAATAATTGAATTAAAATCAGTTAAAAGCTTTTGCGGAATGTGTCAGATTGAAAGCATGACCCGGGGAGAGGCCCTCAGCAGAACGAGGGTTTGAAAATGAAAGTATTAGCACATCAGAAACCAGAATAGGTCACTGAGTAGAGAGGACTGATGGATGAATGGGACTCGATGTTAACTAGGGGACAGACAGCAGAATTGCAGTGCAGATATTGCATCTCAAAACTGCGTATTCATGTGCTGCTGTAACCACAGCAGCAGGAGAAGCAGACCTGCATTCAACCACAACCTGCAATATTTTGCCCGGGATAATCTCCTCAGTCTGCCATGACAATCAACATGATCTATGGTTCAGTGACGAGTATAGGTGAACGTGGCAGGGTCAGAACCACGTGAACTTAAACCTTAAAACCACCGTTCTTGACCAACAGATCTGATTGAAGCCCTGCAGTCCTACCACATGCAGTCATATACGGTGATGGATGATGAAACAAATGACGAAGGAAAGGGCTGCACAAACGTCCCCATCCTAAATAATGGATCAGTCCTGCATATCAGTGTAAAAGACAAGGATGTAGTACCTACACCATCCTCAGCCAGAAGTGTTGAGTCAATAATCCATATCTCTCTCTTTATGGTGCCCACAGCATCACAGATGCCACCCTTCAACCAATTTGATTCACTACACGTGACATGAAGAAACAGCTTAACACAGTATATTACGACAAAGGCAATGGGCCCTGACCCCATTCCTGCAACAGGACTGAAGAGTTGTGCTGCACAGCAAGCCGTGTCCCTGGGGAGGCTGTTTTGTTCCAGCCCCATCTCCCTGGCAATGTGGAAAATTACTCAGCTATGTCCAGTCCCCTCAAAGGAGTATAATTACAATCTAACCAATTACCTCCCCCTCAGTCCCAGCACGACAGTCAAATTGGTAGGAGTTCTTTTTGACAGAGCTGTCAAGCAGCAAAGAAATGACCTGCTCAATGTGGTTTCAGGCAGATCCCCATGTGGAGATGGTGCTGCTGTGGAAATGTCTTTGGATTACTAATCCACACCAGGCTAATGCTCTGGCAGCTGGTGGAAGTTAAAAATAATTAATAAAATATCGAGATTTAAAATCTGGTGTCAGTAATACTTACCCTGAAGCCAATGTCGATTTTAAACAGCTGTTTGCTTCCCCAATGAACTTTCAGGAAGTGAATCTCCCGTGGTTTCTTGGTCTGGCCTAAAAGTGACTCTCGACGTTCAGACATGTGATAAACTGTTCAATTGTCCCTGAAATGGCTCAAAATTATCATCCCTGCTTCTAATCTGTCTCGCCCTGTCAGAGGTTTTTAAATTTCACTGAGATCTCCAGTCGTTTTCCTAAAACCCATGGAATACAGGCACAGTTGCCCCAAACCCTGCTCCCACAACAAGCCTGTCATCCCAGAGATCAGTCTGGTTATCTTTTGTGCTCTCACTCAATGTCACGTTTGTCCTTTATTAGGTAAGGAGACCAAAACTGCACAGAATACAGCACAATGTTCGCGATGGCGTCTCACCAAGGCCCTGTACAGTTACAGTAAGACACCCTTACTCCTGGACTCAAATCCCCCGGAAATGAAGGTCAACACACCATTTACCTTCCTAAATGCTTTCTGTTCTGAAAAAATTACTTTCAGTGTCGAGTGTACAGGGAGATCCAGATCTTTTTCAATGTTACAGCTACCCAACTGGTGGGTCTATGTACACTGTTAAGTGTCCCAATGCCATTCCCAGTATTTTGTTCTGGTTTCAGAGCTCACTGCCCTGTATGGACGGCGGAGGTCGGTGAAAAATGAAACAAAGAGAAGCATACGTCCTTTTATAGAGTAACATTTTCCAACTTTTCAAATGGTAGGCTGCCGTTCTCTTTTTCCTATCAAAGGGCACAACGTCACATCGACCCACATTGTTCTTCATTGCCTCGCATTTGCACAGACACTTCACTTTCCTCTGTCACCTTGGAGCTTTTTTTACATCCTCCTCACCCACTCACAATCCGACATCGATTAATGCCATCATCAGGATTGGAAATATTGCATTTGATTCCCTCTGACAAAAGTTTGGTGTGAAATAGCTAGGGCCCAAGCACTGCATCCTGCTACACCCCCGAGTCCTCTGCTCTAAAAAAAAAAAAGATTTATTCCTACTCACTGTTTCCTGTTAGCTCTCCCATTGTAAAACCATGCCCTTCTATTAGCCCCAGTCCCATAGTATTCAAATTTGTATACCAGGCTTGGGGCTTTACCAAAATCGGTCTGAAATTCACTCATATTGCATTGATTGCTTCTCCACAGTTTTTGCTAAAAGTCATTTTCTCAAATATGATTCCCATTTGATAAATCTGTTGCCTTTGTCTCAGCTCATTACTTTCAGTTAAAATACTTTCTCCATAACGTTTATTTGCTAATTTTGTTCTATTCCCTTTTTCTCTCTCACCAGATTAAACTTTCCTTGTATTGTTGGGAAGATTGTTTTTTTGTTGTTGTTTTGTTTTCTTCTGTGAGGACATAACTGAAATATTTGCTGCATAGTTCTGCCATTTCCCAGTTCTCCATTCTCAATTCTCTGGATTCAGACTGTAACAAAGCTGCACTTTTTCCCCTTAATTATGCAATTTACGTAATTTTTGAAGATATTGCAAGTTCACTTTTATTACCCTTGTGCATATAGAGTGTTCTGAAACCCATTGATTCCTGCCTTAAGTTTCTCAGCGATTGACCTTCCACAACCATACACTCATAGAAGCATAGTCTCTTCACCGTCAGAAATACAGCACGGACTGCATTAGTCCTACTTTTCTACACGAGCCCCATAGCTGGGAATGTTAAGACACTTCACGAGGTCGTCAAGTGCTTTGTAACAGCTGTGAGGTTACCAGTGATAACTCCCTCTCCGGTAGTGCATTCCAGACCCCAAAACCTTCTGGGTAAAATTCAATCCTCAAAGTCTTTTCGAAATCTCAAAGCCTTCATATTAAGTGTGTGCTTCCCCTTGTTCTTCTCCCTCTGAATTAAAGGAACAGCTTCTGTCTATCCACAATGTCCATGTCCCTCATATTCTTATCTTTCTGAATCACATCCCCCTTAGACTTTTCTGCTCCAAACTAAACAATCCGAGCTTATCCAGCCTCCCTCCATAGCTAATATGCTACAACCAAGGGAACATCCTGGTGAATCTCCTCTGCACCCCATCCAGTGCAATGACATTCTTCCTGTAATGTGATTCCCAGAACTACACACAGTATTCCATCTTGGCCTCACCAAAGCTCCGCATAGCTCTGATAATCTGTGCCTCGATTAATAAAGGCTATACGTACGCTCCCCTTTACTTTCTCAATTTGTATATCAACCTGTCCAGTCACATTCAGGGATGTGTGGAGAAGCTACCTATGAGCTCCCTAGTGTGCTGCCATTCACTGAGTATTCCGCTGTCTGCTTCCTTCTTCCAAAGTGCATCAGCTCATATTTATCAGGGTTGCATTCCATCTGCTATTGATCTGTCCATCTGACCATTCCATCTGTATCTTCCTATAACATAAATCCTTCCTTCTCACTGTCAACCAACCGGTCATTCGTTGTATCAAACACAAACTTAGTTATCACACTCTCCCCACCCCTCATCCATATTCACAGATACACCATTTATGAATACCACAAATAGTAAGGTTGTAGATCACACAACGCCAGGTTTATCCAGGACCAACAGTTTTATTCGGAGGCATTAGCTTTCGAAGCGCTGCTTCTTCATCAAGTCGTTGTGTGCTTTGAAAGCTCGAACCACCGAATAAACCTGGTGTTGTGTGATTTTTAACTTTGGCCACCCCAGTCCAACACTGGCACCTCCGAATCACAAATAATAAGGACAGAACACTGCTTCTTGTCGTACACCATTGGAGACCGGCCTCCAGTCACACAAACAGGCTTCTACCACCACCCTATGACTCCAACCACTAAAGTTGATTCAGATGCAACTTGACAAGTCAATAATGACTCCTACTTATTTCCTGGTTATTCCTTTCCACTTGACACACTTGCTGAATACCTAGGGATTCTCCCTAAACTTGCCCTGCCAGCAGGTTTCCATGCCCTTGTATTAGTCAGTCCTCTCTGAGCGAAGAATTTCCTCCTTATTGCAGTCTTAAATGGCCTGTCCCATATCGTGCCATTATTTGCCTTAAATGGAGAGTAGACAGCCAGAAAAACATCCAGTTTATTTCCACCTTGTCATATGTTTAGTGAATTTTCTAAATTTCACTGCGATCACCTCTCATTCTTTGAAACCCGAGAGAACACAGTCTGAGTTTCTGCATCAGACAATCTCGCCACCTGAAGGACAAATCTGAAGAATGTCCATTGGACCTCCTCTGTGGTCAATATATCTTTCTCAGATTAGGTCACCAAAACTGTGTACAATACTCCAGGTACAGACTCACCAACTGTGTACACAATATTCCGGGCAAAGTCTCACTAATACACTATGAAACTACTTCAGCATTTTATTGCATCGATATTCTGACTCATTTCATTGACTTTCCACTTACATATATTCTTCCAAATACCCTTCAAAAATTCCGAAGTTATGAAGTATTATTTCCATTCAGAAATGTATACTGATTCTCTCCAATGTTGCTGTTAATTTCTAAATATCCAATATTGCATCCTGTCTCATAGACTCCAAACGTTTCACTACAGATGTCAAGTTAATTGGTCTGCATTTGTTCACACTATCACTTTTTCCGTTTCTAGATGCCTGGATTCATTCCATTCATCTCCCTCCCATGCTTGGACCACGTTTATTACCTTCCATTTATCTACACTCGCATTCCAGCCTCAAGAATGCACAGGAAAATAAAACACAGTCATCGACAGTGCAATTAATACTTCTATTGCTGATTTATTTCTGACACTTTGAAATGAATTACATCTGTTTCGTTAGACATGGCAATGCTCCATCCAGCTCCATGTTCAAGTATTACCTTGTTACTGATAGGAATTGACTTTGTGTCTTTAGTTCCACCAGTCCTATATGATCACGTGATATTTCTGGGTGATTTTCTGGTTCTTCCTCCATGAAGACAGATGCAAAGTAACTGGTTGTTTTCTTGGCCATTTCCCTGTTCTCCACAATAACCTCTCCTCTCCCGATTACAAATGTCTACATTTGACCTTGCTTCTATTTTGTTTCCTTTGAAATACATATGTAGGTGTATGCAGTCTTAGTGTTCCTGTTTGTTAGCATGCATGTTCGCTTTTTGATTTCCTTATCAGTTTCATGGCCCTCCTTTTCTGGACTGTAAATTTCTGACATTTCTCAGGGTTCCATAATGTCTGGAATTCTTCTGAAGTTACTTCTTATGATTAATATAATCTTTAATTTGTTATGTTAACCATCATTAAGTACTTTCTCACTCTTGTGTGTTTTTACCATAAAGAAATTGACTTTTGTTTCAGACTTTGCAGTATTACGAGAAACAGATATATCCAAGAACATTTCAAGAGGACAGAAAAGAGATTGTTGGGGCCTGGCTAATATTTTTACATCATCGCTGGCTATGGGTGAGGTCCCAGATGACTGGAGGACTGGGAATGCTGTGCTCTTCTTCAAGAAGGGCTACAAAGAAAAACCTGGGAACTCTCGACCAGAAAACCGAACATCTGTAGTTGGTAAGGTACTTGAGAAGATTCTGAAAGATAAGATAAACCAACATTTGGAAAGGCGGGGTATGATTAGGAGCAGTCAGCACGGCTTTGTGTATGGGAGATCATTGCTGACAAATTTATTAGAGTTATTTGATGAAACGTGACCAGCAACGTTGACGAGGGCAGGGTGATATATGTAGTCCAATTGATTTGAGCAAGGCCATCAATAAGGATTATCATGGTACGCTGCTCTGGAAGGTTAGATTGCATGGAATTGAGTGGGAACAGGGCAAATTAGATACAAAATTATCTTGATGGTAGGAAGCAGAGAGTTATAGTGGAAGGATGCTTGTTGGACCGGAGGCCTGTCACTATTGGAGTGCCTCAGTGTTCGGTGCTGGGACATTACTGTTTGTTTTATGTATAATGATTTAGTTTTGAATGTACAAGGCATGATTATTAAGATTGTAGATGACAATAACTAATGTGGTGTCGTGAACAGTGAGGAAGGTTATCAGACATTGCAGCAGGAATTAATCAGCTGAGGAAGTGGGCCAAGAAATGGCAAATGGAGTTGAATGTGGATCAATGTGAGTACTTGCATTTTGCAAAGTCAATTCAATGTCGGAGTTTCATGGTGAATGGTTGGGCCGTAAGGGTTGTAGTAGAACAGCCTGGCCCTGGAATTCAGGTGCACGATTCTCTGAAAGTTGATTCAGAGATAGACAGGGCAGTGAGGAAGGCTCTTGGCACACTGACCTTCATCAGTCAGGGCATTGAATATCGAAGTTGGGGATTTATGTTGCAGTTATATAGCATGCTGGTGAGGCCATATTGCAGCATTATATTCAATTTTGTTCACTTTGTTAACGGAAGGATGTTATTAAACAGGAAAGACTGCAGAGGAACTTTACAAGGATGTTACCGAGGAGTCAATGGTCTGGGTTTTAAGGAGATGTTTGACAAGCTAGGACATTTTACTTTATCGTGTACGAGACTGAGGGGGAATCTGATGGAAGTGTATAAGATCATGGGAGGCATGGATAGAGTGAATGCACTCAGTCTTTTTTCCCTAACGTTGGGTAATCCCGGACTAGAGGGCATCGGTTTAAGGCCAGAGGAGAAAGAATAAAAGGGAATATGTGGGGCAACTTTTTTTACACAGAGGGTAATATGCATATGGAATGAACTGCCAGTTGAAACGGTTGAGGCAGGTACACTTAACAGGCATTTGGACAAATACATGGACAGGAACGGCTTACAAGGATATTGGGAAATAGCAGGGAAATGGTGTTAGTGTAAATGGACATTCTGGAATGGACCACTTTGGGCCGAAGGACCTGTCTCTATGCTGTCGGACTCTGTGACTCGAACAACCATTGCTTTTCTCTCACTGAATGTTATATTGTACTTTTCCAATTCATTGGAGCTAACTTGACCCTCTCGCCTCCAGGCTTCCACGATGTTTGACTATAATGTTCAAACATTCTATATTGCATGCAGAAGGTATGTGAAATGCAACATATTAATGTCCCAATTCCTCAAAGCTGCTTCAGAGCAAGGTTAGTAATTAGTTTTTCTGACCACAGAACACCAAATCCAAAATAACCTGCTCTCTAGTTTGGTTCACAACATACTCGTCAACCCACCTGATATACACTTCTGGAATTTATTTGTCACAACATTAGAAGTCACTTAGTTAACGCAGTTTTGTTGCAACTTGATGCCATCTATTATTACTGCAGCACCCAAGATTATTTGTTACTCATTAATAGTATGACGGCGTCGCTGAATAAACAGCATTTATTGCCCATGCCTGAGGGCAGTTAACAGTCAACAGCATTGCATTGAGTCTAAAGTCACATTCAGGCCAGACCTGGTAAGCACAGCAGTTTCCTTCCCTGAAGGAAATCAGTGAACCAGATGAGTTTTTCCACAATCGTTTCCTGGTCATCATAAACCCTTGGTTCCAGATACTGATTGAATTCAAATTCCACCACCTGCCATGACAGAATTCAAACTTGGGAACTCAGAACATTCCCTGGGTCTCTGGGCTAAGAGCCCAACGATAATACCACGAGGCCATTGCTTCCCCTTGCATATACTTGCATATCCAATTTCCACAGTATATGATTCAAAATATTTGTGCGACAGTTTTGGTCTCGATACATAACGCACGAAAGTTTGGTTCTCCTTGCTATTTGTAAGATCCACCCAGACTGCTCCTGTGGAATCTGAGGGACAGGGTCTGTGGCATTGTTATTGATAGACTTGGACAAGACATACAGGGAGACTCGCCGAGACGCTGGGATGATATGAAGAATTGGTCAGCAACACAGGATAAGCGTCAACATCCTCCCCGCTCTGTCAAGATAAG